>NW_028324301.1:16671250-17007500 GCF_058129835.1 Hydra viridissima | reverse complement strand
TTTGATAGTCATGGGGATTGCAATTACTTAAAATATTTGTAAAACAATTTATGGGTTTTAAGAAACGTCGTCGGAGAAATTGATGATAAAATCAAAATATTCTAGGTAGAGTAGTTCGAAATTTATCCAGAAGGGCAATTGAAAAAACATACTGCAGCGTTTCATCTCAGTAGTTAAATAACCCGTTTTTATAAACATCGGTGCAATAAAAAATTCCATGATAATCTTGTCTGGGAAGATCCATATGTTGATTTTTAGTTTTTAAATGTCAAATAGAAATCAAAACTTTGAATTGATTGTTTGAAGTTGGAATCAAGTGTATTTTTCACTACATATACAACTTTGTTCTTAGAAGTAAGACCTGGATCCCGAGACAGTTTTCCAGAAATAATTTTCCAGGATTTTTCCCAGCCATTTGCTTTCATTTCTTAGGTGAATTAGCTACGCTGGCTTATTTTTCTTAAAATGGTTTAAAAAAAGAAAAGGCAAATCATGTAACTTACATAACTTAACCAAAGCAAAACTTTGAATGCAGTTTGACATTAATATTTCTCTTACATAGGTACAATAATTTGAATGAATTTCAAGAGTTCTTACGTAACTTAATGCAAGAATAGTGCGTCGTCGAGTTAAAAAACTGCTCTTACGTCATGTTAAATTTCATTCATTCGCAAAAAATTGTAGTTAAAATATTTCAAAAGTCCCCCTGTTGTGATTTGCGCACATGGATTGTCCTCTCCAAAGCGAAGAACGCTTTATTGAAACATTTTTCTATTTATATCAATTATAAAACCATGATGATAGAAAGAAATAAAAGAAAACAAACACCGTCACCTGGTGTTGAAGTTCCAGAAATTAAATTGTCTCGAAGGAAAAAGAGTTCTTTGATAATCCTCATATTCTGATCAAAAATAGTATATTACTACATACAAATAAAGAAATATTCGAGACAACGATTCATTTTGTGCGGAATTTTTAAAACCTAACCTTCTCATACCTGAGTGAATCAAAGTTACATACTACAATAGGATGGAAGTTGGCTGTTTTATCCCTGGTAATTAGAAAACATGTTTCGGTTGCTCATAACTTAAAAAACAAATATAGAGACCAGATTTTCAATAACAATATAAATAAATTTCATTAATTTAATTCCTATTCAAATTAATTCTCTAGTGCTTGCTCGGCTTTTTCACTTGTCAGTATAATTATTTGTTTTTAAAATACTATGGCCATTCTCTTGGAAGCTTAATTTCTTTGCAATATTTCTTCAAAATTTAACACAAATTTTTTGTGTGTAACATTATTTGCTAAAAAATAAATCAGAAAAATCAAAAACTGGATCAAACTATAAATTTAAACTAAAATCTTTCTTCAGAAAAATAGCAAGTTACAAAAATATAATGAAATAAAAAAAAATTTTGTAGGTTTTTTTCCAACCAAATTAAATTCTAATTGATATTTTACATTCTTAAAATATAAAGAATTCTACCTAAGTTACACTATGCAACCTGGTATTTTAAAATTATATTGATTGTTGTTAACATGCTACCTAAAATAAGAACTCGGACATTATCTTATCATTCATAATTTTAAGGATACAAGTAAATTTACAAGATATTATGGACATCATTTTGAGCGTTGTTAGTAAGGGATAAATTTGAAGAACTAGTTTTTTTGTGTGGTAATCAAGTTTGCAGAGTTAATAGCCCCTACGTATAGTTTTTCAAGGGAACAATAGTGATTCCTTAGACAATAAGATTTTTTGGATTTAAAGGATTTTTTATGTCCCATCCCTGTTATTGCCAACATCGCACCCCAGACACCAAGCTTACGGGGAAGGAGAATACAAGAGAAGAAATGGTCAAAGTTTCTGGTGTTAATACGGTTGGGGCGAAGCCCATCTGCTGACAGCTCTAAGCACATAAAAAACTTTACATTCGTAAATTTTTTGTTAAATTGTATTACCTTAATTTAATATCAAAGATTTGAAGGTTGGGAAAGTATAATAAGATTAAACATAGATTTAAAGGGTGGGAAAATCTGTAAATAAGTAATTAATCTCTAAACTTTATTAAATCATAAACAAATCTTAACAAAAGAGAAAAACGATTGATTTACTGCTATCTAATATTCACAGCGAGACAATTGTTCCCGCATCCCCTCCCTCTGGCGCTACGTCATTAAAAGAAGCGGATTTTATTTTAGTAGCTTTTTCCTAGCATTTTAATACCTGAGAGAAAATATATTTCATGAAAAGATGAAATAAAAAAATTATAAATTATCCTCTCAAAATTTTATCTTTTAAGAGGATAATTTATAAAATTTTGCATTAAACTTTTCTGGAGTTAGTTTTTAGTTTGAATCAAATTTAGCTCAACAGAAATAAACTTCTTTTGCAATCCTCAACTACAAAAGAGCCTCATAAAAATTATTACAAAAAAACTGTTACGGTTGTATTTCTGCTGGTTTAAAGTTGTTTAGATTAAAGTTACACCAGTTCCTTCTTTCTGGTCAGTTATTTATAATTAAGTATTTTTTATCTTCTTTAAATGCGACTTTAAGACAACTTTTTAAATGTGACTTGATTTAATATTTTTAGTTTTGTAATTTTAAGAATTTTGAGCTTTTCGTAGACCTCTTTTAAATATTTTTTACGAGCTGAAACATGGTATTCATGCATGCTTTGTGTGCTGACATATACGTTAAGAAGGAAATACCTAAAGTGCTTTGAGCTTTTAAATTCAAACTTCTAGAAAAATCTTTTCAAATTTACTATTAGTTTATTTGTCATAAGCAAGTTACACACTTATATAAAGTAGAAAAAAGGTTTTGGGGAGCATAAAGGAAATGTTCTCTTGTAATTAAAGAAGAAACGCCTGCTGCCCAGACTCGTAAGCCAGTTAACACTTTAAAAAATGTTGTTCTCATTGCTGATGGTAGAGAAAAAATTTTCAAATAACGTATCAATATCCTCCCGAAGATTTATAGCTGGAGTGAGTATAATTAAGATCAAGCAGCAGGGGTGGTAAGGGGTGGTGAGGGTGGACGATATGTATAGAGTAAAACTATTATTTTTTTTAGTACCGATTTCAAATGTTAAGGAAACTCGCAGAAACATTTTCACTGTTTGTTTCACTGTGAGTTAACTTATCGCAAATAACTACAACAAATTATTTCTAACTTCAACCTTTTCAAAAGAGAGACTACTCTTGCCAATGAAGTTAAATCAACTTTCAAAAAAAATATCGAGCCTCAATATTGCGACGGCTTTTAACAATTATAATTTTTACATCAAAAAAATGAAAATCCTTAATTTTAGATAACGTACTAGAATAAAACTGATGAACCCAATCTCTGATTTTAAGCCTACTTTGACTTAAAATAAATATAAAGCATAATAACAGTTATCTGGTGTTTTTCATGGGAACTTTTGTAAAACAACTTTTTTGTTTTGGTTTTTCTGATCATTTTTTTAGGGATTTCCCTAGAGTTATCTCTATTCTGAAACATCATTACGGAATTTTTCAGGAATGTTGGGCATGAACGTTTACAATTATCTACCTGGCTGCCTGTGACATGTCATTAATAAATTTTTCTTTAAAATGGTAAGTTATTGGTCTACATAATTTGTAAGCTAGTCCGTGAAAACTCTCTTGTTCAAAGTTATTCAGAAAAAAATAGCAGAATAAATTTAGAACTAGTACACAATTATCCGCCTCATCTGTATAATTATTTTACTTTATTTTGAAACATACAAGTATTAATAAAGAAAAACACTTGTTAAAATAAGCTAGTTTTACTTTTTAGTTTAAAAAAATTTATTTATGACTCTAGTTTTATTTAGGTAGGGGACATGTAGAACACAAGTCAATTCTCATAGCTTGTGAGCAATTTTAGCTACCTAAGAGTACATGTAGATTATAAATGTATCATTATCATGTTTAATTAAAATAATTCTTTATAAATGCAGTTGTTCAATTCAATGCAATATAAATATTATCCATTAAAAGTGCTTCAAAAAGAATATCCAACTGTACACTTGGTAGTTTTTAATAACTTTCACAATAGTTTTTCCAACCTAATCTCTTATTGAAGTCTTTCACCCTGTTTAAACACTATTTGCATTCCGATATTTTATATGAAAATAATCTCTAGTAGTGAATAAGAATGATAGATTAATATTTGAAACAGAAAATATTAGTATGAATACATAAGAAATAGTATATTATATAAGGCAATTAAAATCCCACAAAAATATAGTTGGACAAAAACTGATACTTATTTGAAATCAGTGTTCAAAGTACTATCTTTTCACAATTCATATTGTTAAGTTAAACAGAGCTGCAAAATCTAAGAAATTAAATATTTTCCTCAAAGTTTTTTGTCTAATAACAGTTGAGTAATTCTTTATTAATTAACAAGTGATAAAAAAAAAAAAAAAAAAAGAATAATATGATTTTAAGAAACTGAAGAAAATAAGTATAAAAATGGCATGTAATTAAACGTAGATCATGACCTTTCTTTACGAGGCTTAAATTTTTTTTTTTTTTTTTCTTATTTAGGAAACTTTCTTCTTGATCATAAATATAATAAACTAGATTAAAAATATAAATCTTAAAGCAAAAATGCAGGCACCTGTAATCTTTTATACATGGATTGTATATTTGATTGAATACGTTTGCAAAGGCAAAATATTGATACAAATAAAAAAAATTTAAGTGTTTAGTTTTTTACTACATCTGTGCTTTATGTGACTAAAAAATATTGCAAATGAGGTTCACTAGACAACCGTCTTAAAAAATTATTGATAATTTCTGTCTTGATATCAAGGAAAAGCTAATCTCATGGGATAGTAAATTTTAAATCACAACTTGATATGGAATTTGCTATCGTACCTTGAATATGGGAGACTAAGTGGACTGTTTATCACTTCAATTAGGGCTTAGTTTCATAAAATGTACATGTGTGTTTAAAAGTTACATACTGTTTCCTCACTATTTGTAATAGGACTTATACATCTTCTGAAAAAGAGTATTTCGAGGAATCCAGAAGTTTCTTAAAAAGTATTGTTAAGTTTACAAATGTGAAGGTAAGACATTACTTTATAGATTAAATATTTTTGGAGGTAACTATTAGTTAAAACTGTGCATATACAAAAAAATATTTATACATCAGAATTGTTTACACAAGGGAGTACTAGAGATACTATTGGATCAAGATTTGAACAATTTGTATGTTCAAAATGCAAAAAAGCATTTTTTAGCATTTTGAACATACAAATTGTTCAAATCTTGATCCAATAGTATCTCTAGTACTCCCTTGTGTAAACAATTCTGATGTATAAATATTTTTTTGTATATGCACAGTTTTAACTTATAGTTACCTCCAAAAATATTTAATCTATAAAGTAATGTCTTACCTTCACTTTATGTCTAAACAGAGTTGTTTTAAATTTTGAAACTTTCTCCTATAATTGGATTGTCTAAATGCTGAGTAGATGTTCTCCAGATAATTTCCATTACAGTTTCATGCTTCTCCAACATTACAAATATCAGAAATCATACAAAAGTTTTTTTCATTCACTATCATTTTATAATGACCTTATATTGGTTTTTTTTTTAATGTTATATTAAAAATTGTTAACTGTTTCTTATAGTTTATGGAACCATCAGCAAGTAGGAGAAATATATTTTGCAAGTCTCTGTGTTCATACTCGTTTCATCTTGGTTTACTTCCTATTCTCTTTGGTGTTTGTGTTATGCTAACTTTTATAGTAACCTACATTATAGCAGTTAGCGATGAACATGTGTATCCATATTTCCCCACAATTAGTGACACAGGAGGAGAAAAGCCTGAAAGCAACATATTCGGTTTGTTATTAAGCATTTGCAGTTTTCTGGGTTTCACTGTTGTAATAATACGCTTTATTCAGTTCAGGCATATCTCAGAGAACAATGAAGAGGTTGTCTCTCACCTTCTATTTATAAACCAGGTTACTCTTTTTTTTGGTATTGTTGCTTGTTTTGGTGCAGTTGTAGTTGCAAATTTTCAGGTATGTTTACTTTTTTTCAATTTTTAAAGCATTGTTTTTGTGTACAGAGAAATATGATTACATGTACTATGTAATGCTTTGAAAGTTCTTTTTAAAAATTTTTGTTTTTTGAACTTCAAGAGATATGCTTTTGCTATTTATCTATCAAATTGTATTTTGCAACCTATATGAAAATAAAATATAAAATATTTTGATAAATCCTTTGTTTATTATATCATTATTTCAAGGATCGAGGAAAATCAGCAGAAGCTCATGTGGCAGGTGCAGTATTTGTATTTGGGGGTGGTGTGGTTTATTGTTGCTTTCAAACATATTTGACTTTTTATATGTTGAAATGTGGTAGCAATTCAAAGTCTCTCTATTGCATTCGAGTGTTTCTGTCCTTCACAAGTGCAATTTTTTTTATTTGCTTTGGTATTTTGTTTTACTTTGCAAACAAAGCTATGAGTAAGGGAACTGTGCACTCTTATGCTCTTTGGAACTCTAATGATCCAGGTTATGTGGTTCACGTTCTCAGCTCAATTTCAGAATGGCTTTGTGCACTTTGCATACTTGTATTCTTTGTAAGTTTTAGTGGAGAGTTTGACAAAGTTAAAATTGGATTAAGAGTTAGAAGAAATCACTTTAATGCTTTACCATTTCAGATTGGTGCTGAAGATATAGACAATTTATCAGAATATGCATAGTTTTCTTAAAAAAATTTAAATACTGTATAAGAAAATTAGTCGTTTGGTTATGGCAAAGTAGAGCTAAATAATATAGTACATTAGCATTCTCATTATACAAATTTTTATAAAGTGTTACGCTTTTTTTAGATATTTTTTTACGTTAATATTTTTGCTCTTTCTTGGTGATCTTTTACATGAACATAAAAGTTGTAAGTAAAAATCTAATTTTAAAATATTCGAAAGTTGTACTTCTTTTACATACTGACGGTTTATATAAATAAATTAAATAGTATAAATGATTTATTTAACAGTATTTTACAGAATTAAAATCTCCTGAAATTACAATGAGCAACGCAAGTGCATTGTTTAGTTACATCCAAAAAAGTTGATATCAAAATTTACGATTAACACTCAGGTGCATAAACAAAGTTTTTAAAGTATGTAGTATTCTTAGGACGCTCTTTCAATTCTTTAATTCGCCACATATTGAGTTTGTCGTAAAAATTTGGTTGCCCTAGCTTAAAGGTGAAATTAACCTTCTTAAATCAATACAAGAAAAGAATAAAATGGGCCCCAACTGATTAAGCTTAGTTACTCAGAAAGACTAGGAAAAATATTGTTTTCAGTTGTTTTTGAATGTTGCACTTGCTGAGTTTTATCTGAAGCTCCATTGAAGTCAATCTTGCGTTCCTTTAATTGCCTTAACTTTTTGGCCTAGTTGTCTTGCTTTAATTGAACACCTTAAATGTACTCAGACACTGGCCTTTAACTCTTGTAATGTTGACAGTGTGTGTGTGTGTGTGTGTGTGTGTGTGTGTGTGTGTGTGTGTGTGTGTGTGTGTGTGTGTGTGTGTGTGTGTGTGCCAACATGGTGGTGACCAACATGGTGGCGTAAAACATTTTAAAAATTTTCTTCAATTCTTTCTGTGAAGTGTTGTAAACTTGATGCATTGATAATTTGAATTCTTTCTGTGAAGTGTTGATAAATTTGAGCAGGAGTCACTGGTGTTGTTGTTAAATTTTGAAGTTTGCAAATCCAGCTATAGCTTGATCAAACTGGTCAAATTCATAAATTCCAGCAATCAAATTGATATCAATTTGATTGCTGGTATGAATTCTTTAGTGAACCATTGAGTAAATTGTTTCGCTTCCATCCAACTCGACTTTGACGTTGTAAATATAATGTTTGGGGTCCTTTGACTTACCAGTTTTTATGTAGGCGTGATATTGATTTGTAAACTGCAAATGAACTAGAATGCTATCGAGAGCGTTGACACAATTACCTACTAAGTAATTAATTTTTTCACTGTTACCATTCAAATTTAAAGATTGTATAGCACTCGCCTGGAAATTATATACTGTTTGTTTTGATCGCCTGAAAATCCAGTTGATCTCCAAACGCTATACTAAGCACAATTGATGTACCTCTATGTTATACACACGCTTGAAGAATTATTATTGGTATGGCACATGCCTCCTAAACTTTAATTAGTGGTATTTAGCCTTTTTTGATTTGTTCCTCTGCAAGTTACAGTTGCTCTTCAGTGTAAGTTGTTTGAGTTTTACAAGTGAAAGTACGAGTCATATTTTTTCAAATAGATAGCACAGGCTGTTATATTTATTTACGTTTTAATTATATATTACTTTTTAATTAATTTTGCTGCGCTCATCTTAATACATAAGAGTAAACAGTTAGCCTCCTCCGATAAACTTTTCATCAGGTTTTGATTACTCTAATTTTGTATGTAAATTATGTTTATTAGATTTATTATATACAATATATTTAAATTTCCTACATTTAAGAAAGAAAAATGCAACAAGAAATGTAGATCATGCAGACTTGGCAACTATTAAAAAAAAAAAAAAAAATGGAAACTAAATAAAAGTTCTTATTTAGTTTAAATTATGCAACATTTTACAAATGATATTCTTAAAAAAATTCATTCTGTAATTATTCTTACATAATTTTGAGATATTAAAAAATGAATACACGCCTTCAATACACAACTCTATATATTGTAATATAGAGTTGTTTAGTTTAAAAAAAAATATTGACAAATTCCTAGAGATATTAAATACAAACGAATCATCTTTATGCTAAAAATGATTCGTTTGTATTTAATGTCTCTAGGAAAGAATGTGTAATGACGGTGACAAATAAAGAAGACGGGTATGAATGATGCTACCAAAAGCATAAAGGAGACTGAGAATCTCCCACCGACTTTAAAAAACTTTCTTGTTTAAAAGGTGGCAGTGATTGTTTTAGTTCATATGCTAATCGACACAGGTTTGATGAAAAGTCACACACAAGATAATCACTATTTGCTAGAAAGTATAAATCTACTAACACACTTTCAACGAGTTCTTTTGGAAACCTGCTTGAAAAATAGCTTCCAAGGTTTTTTGATAAATGTTCTGTGGATAACGTTGAAATTACAATAGTAGAAGTATGCTTGAGCTTCGTTTACATACTTTGCTTCTCCGCTCGTTAGCTTGTTGCTGTGACGTACATGAAAACCATTGGTGAAATATAGGAAATATTTTTAGGTTCTAAGCAGCAGATAACCCAGGAACTGAGAAGTAAACTTCATCCAAGGGTGCTTAACACCAAGTGGCAACAGGTTTTTCTCAAGACTCTTCGGAATGGTGCCAGGAATATGTCTGGAGTAAAGATATCTTCCCATAGTTTTAAACTCCATAACAAAGCGAGAGTTATAACCGTTACTAAGGAGATAAGCTGGTTTTGAATGTTGCATTTTTTTGAGAAATTATCAAGATGAAATACACCGTTAAAATAACTGTACTCGTCTTTTTCGATAAAAAAAACATTCTTCTTAAACCTTACGTAACCTGCATGTATATACCGTACCACGCGTACACGCAATGCACATTTGACCCAAATCCAGCTTGAAAAACATTTCAGGACTAAGCTAGGGATTCTCGAAACGTTTCGGGAAAAATCAATCGAGAAAATTGTTACGTTACGATACGAGAGGTTTCGATCAGTTACGAGAGCGACTTTGAAAAATCACCTGAATTCTCGTAACATTTCGGTTACGTTACGGGAAATTCCCGGTAGTTACGAGAATCATTACGAGAATAGTTTCGAGTTTCCCGAAACTCATTTTTCCCAAATTTTCATTTCTCAATTTGTTTAACCGGTTAATCCGTTAAAGTACGCATTTTTTAGACGATTGATGCGCGCGACAGCTGAATTTTGTTTTCTTTTTTAAAAAACACAATTAAAGGTTGAAAATATCAATTCAAAGTCTTTTATTATATTATTTATCAAGACAAAAGAATAAAGTTCATCTAATTTTTATGGTTTTTACATCTTTTACGGTAAGAAAACACTTTTTAATTGTTTCTGTGTTATTTTTGTTGGTTTTAAAGGAACATTATTAGACAAGATTGTTATTAAAATTTCTAGAAACAAATGTATTGATGATTGAATTTTTTTAGTTAAATAATATAAAATATAAGTCATTAATTTAGAAGTAAGTATTATTAAAACATTTTAGACCAAAATTTAAAATATTTAACAGTAGAATTATCACGTTAACAAAATGTCCGTATTCATAAAATGCAGTACAAATTTTGGTTCTTTTTTTCCGGAAAAGTGCTTGGTTAGTTTTGTAGTTCCTGGAACTTTTTGAAGATCAGACGTGTTTAATTGAAGTCCGGAAAAAAATTAATTTGTGACAAAATTTTTGATACTTAAACTCAACACTCAAGTCAAGTCAACATGGTCAGGCCTAGAACAGAGATCTGGAAGCATTTCACAGAGAAGAAAGTCACTGAAGGTGGTGTGGACAAGACCTACGTTAAGTGCAACATTGGGGGCTGTGGACACCTGTCAAAGATCAATGATGGCAGTACCAGTGGAATAAGAGGGCACATGGTCAGTCAACACCCTGTTGAATGGAATGAATTGGAACAGGAAAAGCTGAAAAGAAGCGCCAAGGAGACCAAGCCAATGAAGAGCTTGAACAGGTGCGATAATTAAAATTTTAATTTTACATTACATTTTAGTTTCAGTTCTGTTTATGTATACTATTCGCCTATTTTGAATAGTTTTTTACTTTTGTTAAAAATAACTTAATTAAAGCATTGGTTAAAGCTTCGTAAAGCTACTTAAAAGTAATAAGTTATTGTTATTAAGTACTTTGAAAGTTTTAAATTATAAATAGTTCCTTAATGCCCCTTTAATGTACCTTGTTTTAATTTTTTTTAAATGTACTTATATTGCTTTTTTGTTACTTTCTTAGTTGTATGATGAAGATGAGCAGGAGAAAGGTGGCAAAACTCCAAAGGACCTAAACCGAACTGTAAAGAAAAGAGGGTTGGCAGCACCGACCACTCTAGAAAAGGCAAAGAATATTGGTGCGTACATGAAGTACAAATCACAGGATAAGGAACAACTGCGAGGAGATATTGAAATTGTCAAGTTTCTTGCAAGATACAATCTCCCATTCAATTTGGTTGAGGCCGATGGCTTCAAGGATTTTCTGGCCTATTTTGCACCTTAAATGAATGTGAAGAAGGCCAAGACGTATTCAAAATTTAAGTAAGTTAAATGTATGAATTTTTCTTTTTGAAATAAATAATTTTGGGTTGGTGTTTTTTTTTTATTGGGATTATGAAATTTTTGAAATAAATACTTTGGGGTGGTGTGTTTTACTTTTCCCAAAAATACCCTTTTAGGTATAATGTTGGAAACAAGCGTTTATTGTATAAGTATAGTATACTTATATTCCGATTTACAACCCCTATTTTAAATTGAAACAAAAATTTCAAACCTAACCTTGAACCATGTTTTTCTTTTTGTTTTTAGACTACCATTGCTGCACACCAATGTCAAGAATGCCGTTGACAACGTTTTCCTGGCCGAACTTCCCAAATCACCTGGATTTGCCCTTTCTTCAGACCTTTGGAGCAATCGAAACAATGACTTTCGTATTTTTGTCGCTACGTTTTTTTACGATTTATAACATCTGATGATCGCTATTGCGAGAAACTTTAAGTAATGTAATAAAAATCAAGCTAATTATTTAGTTTATATGATAATAATAATAATAATAATAATAATAATAATAATAATAATAATAATAATAATAATAATAATAATAATAATAATAATAATAATAATAATAATAATAATAATAATAATAATAATAATGATAATAATAATAATAATAATAGTAATAATAATAATAATAATAATAATAATAATAATAATAATAATAATAATAATAATAATAATAATAATAATAATGATAATAATAATAATAATAGTAATAATAATAATAATAATAATAATAATAATAATAATAATAATAATAATAATAATAATAATAATAATAATAATAATAATAATATATTCGCTCTACTTATTCTACGCTGTATTGAGCACTCTTACTGGAAATATTAACATAATTTCTACAATACTATATTATCGCTCCTTCAAGTCGAGCACTCTCTAATATATTCGGTTACATTAAATAATAACCTTATTACTTTCGTTATTATACTTCTCCTTTTCCACTTCAACACTTTTAAGTTTGGTGCTGTAAAATAACGTTGATTAAACACAAATTAAAGTAATTATATCTCTGTACTGACATAAGAAAAAGCCTAAACATAATTTTATGAAAAAGATATTTCAATATAAACTTTCAAACCGATCACAGGGATCACAAGGAGAGCTTCTCCGTGTTTACTTTAACGATTATTTACTAGGACATCTCCTCCTAGTTCTGCTAGCATGTTAACAAGTCTGACGAAAAGTGGAAGCAGCCTTTAAAAAGTGGTTTAATTACGTAAAAAGTGACTTAATCACTCTTTCAAAAAATACCACACAGGCTAACGCGAACCATCTCTTAAATAGTACTAAGATAATAACGCTCGTGAAATGAATTTTCTCCTAACGAAAGTGACCGAAATGTTGTGTTTGGCTATGGAACTCTAATTTACTCACACCATGTGGAGTGGTAACAAATAACTTTGTTATCTTTTAGTTTATTAGAAATAGGCTTATGAATCATGCACAAGTGCAGGCAAACAGCTTTTTTTTTGTGACTTTTTCTTTTTCTTTTTTTTTTTGCTTTATGTTTGTTTTTTTATTATTATTATTATTATTATTATTATTATTATTATTATTATTATTATTATTATTATTATTATTATTATTATTATTATTATTATTATTATTATTACTATTATTATTATTATTACAGTACAATCTCTCTAATTCGAACTTCATGGGGAAAAATAAAAGTTCGAATTAGAGAGATTTTCGAATTATAGAAAGTTGATTTTTTTTTCAAATATTCTGGTCAAACTACAAACAGAGATCAAAGAACAAACAAATAGTGATTCTTAGGCCTAAATGCAATAGAGATTATGTGTTTTAAACTTTTTTATTTAAAAGAAAAACTCAGTAATTGTAGATCGCCTTTTTTGAATATAAGCTCATTTGTTTGAAAAATTTAAGTACAGCTTTGTTGACATGATAATACGTATCAACCTTCACCTGTTTAGCCAAATTTCCTTGACGAAAAGCGTCAAAGATTTTATCTTTATTCTTTTTCCAGGTTAAAAGAATGTTTGGTGGAATATCAAAGATTTTCGAAACCTCTATTTGTTTTTCCTTTCTCCAATTCTAGTAGAACATCGCGTTTCCGCTTAAATTGGTTTCTTCATGCGGTCTCTCTGATGCCATGACGTTTTTTAAACAAAAGATAATAATTCACGTTAATCGTTTTTCAAAAACTCTAAACATTCGAAATTTGAAAAAAGAACTCAACGGTTAACGAGCTTTTTACACGTCAGAAAATAAAAAAATAGATTTAAAGAGAGATTCTCACTAAAGGTCCGAAAAATCCAATCGAGTTACGGAGGTTTTCGAATTATAGTAGGTAGTTTCGAATTATAGTAGGTAGTTAATTTAATCCAATACCAATAAATGTGTAATAAAATGAAAGAGGATGAAAAATGCTTTCCAACAACACCAAGTTTATGATGCTGGCATTATTGGTTCAAAAGTTATTGAGATTTTTAGTTTGTCCGAAGTGCCTTGACATCCTAAGGACTTTATATAGAGAAATAAAAAAAAAAGTGAAGCAATTTTCTTTCAAATGTAAATATTTCAGAAAGTATTATGAATACATTCAAAAGAGGAATTTATTTGTACTAGTTGCAATGAAAAATGAAATGAAATAAAGAAATTATTACCCATAAATTATGCAAATTACAAAAAAACGTTTGATGATTTTTTTTCTTCGATCTCATTATCGTTTATTGGTAATCGATTTGTGCTTAAAAATTTTATATTGATGACTAAACTGATTGTAATACAATTTTAAACTAACATAGAAAAACGAATTTGCTAAGTTTATGGTTAAAAATGAGATATGTACGGTCAATAGATAAATTTTATTTAAAAAAACAAAACTTCCCTTATTTCAAAGGGGAAAAACACCAAAATGGCTACGGATACACAAAAATAAAAATTTACTGATGCTTAGAGATCCTTCTTGTTGGTAAAATGAAACAAACAATGTGACTGAAAGTGGCTGATTTATCAAACAATGCTTGAAGCACTGACGTGCCAAAAAAGCATTTTGTAAAAACGGAACAGAAAATGGACGCAGATGTCGACGGTACTTCAGGATCCAATATAGCGGACTATGCGAGTCACTAAATTATAGAGATTCGAATCATAGAAAGTTAAACAAAAAAGTTTCTTAAGCGCATGTCACAGTGACTTTATATTTAGTCGAATTACGGAGGTTTTCGAATTAAGGAGATTCGAATTAGAGAGATTGTACTGTATTAAAACCTTTTTGATTGGTCAACAAACGGATTTTTAAACACTGCAACATTTTGGTCTTTCTTTTTTTTAGTCTTTCTTTTGGTCTATTTTTTTTTTTTTGGTTTTTCTTTTTCTCGCTCTATCTCCCACTGCAAATGCTCATGGTGCCAATTCATACAATTTATCAAAAATGATATTTCATATCATTCAAACAGCTTTTGTATAAATGAATAAACTTTTTTTAAGAAGAAAGTTAACGAGTCTGTTTATATAATATGACTTTATATAAGATAATAAATTATGACTTTTCAAAAATTCGAATAATGACTTATACCCCATTCACACCAAAAATAAAACTTGTTTTAATCGTGGTTATTTAAACTAGTGACGTATTTTTCCGTTCACACTTTTTAAAACCTTTTTTCAAATAAGTGAGTTCAAAAAAACGGTAGCTAAATAAAACACCGTTTTAAAAGCGAGTGTTATTAAAACTTGGTTTTGTTGGTGTGAACGAGATATTAGCTACAACATATAACAAATTGCTGGTTCATTTAGTTTAACGCAGTTACAATTGATTGCACTGAATGATGTATTATGGAATTTGATATTACATTAGGCTCTACTTTTTTTTAAAAAAAAAAAAAATTCGCAAAACATATCTCTTGTCTCATGTCTTCTATAATTTGGCAGTTGAGAACAGATTGAAAAACAAAATTAGTATGTTGAAAATACAAACGGGTACAAGATTTTATGCATGATTGCACTGAAAGAAGTATTACAGAATTTGATATTTGTATTAAATTATGCTCTATTTTTTTATTTATTTTTTAAATGGTTCTAATTTATAGGATAAATACACGAAACATACTAATCATACCAAAAACATACCAAACATACCCAAAACGTTGTCTTCTTTAACTTTGCAGTTGAGTATACAGAGAGAGTATAAAGAAAAACCCTAGTGATATTATTGAAAATACAAACGGGTAACAAATCTTATTTTCTTTTTTTGGGTGGGTTTTATAATTTGGTAACGGACCTTACATCGGGAGGTTTACGTACTCTCATAGAATGTACACATCCTACTTACTGCTGACCATATCTATCTCTTGTTTAGCGTTAAGACAAGCGCGAGATAATCTTTGGAAAAGATATTCAAGCATTTGACACAAAGAGCTTTTAAAAATAACTGACAGAGGCCGGTCATTGGTGTAGAGGTTCCATCTATTCTTCTTGAACAAATAATACTTAGCTTAGGCTGCTAGCGGTGGAGCTGCACCCTCTAATGGAATTCTACCTCGACCAATCAAAGGTAAATATTGTTGCTGATGAGTTCTTTCAACCTAATACAGAAATGTTCGATAGATTCAAAAAAAATCTGTAAGATGGGAATATTTACTAAATTCATATATTGAATAAACTGGTGTATAGTGTTCACAATCCAAATGCAAAATTAATAGTGTTATTCTTGGTAAAATGTTTCATAACCTCAAAAAGTTTCAAACCTTATCATCTAAGCAAGTTGATTCATATATTCGAGTGTCCCAAAAAAAATCATTTTCCTTGTTTTCTTGACCATGAGTCGATAGAAACTGGTCGACTGGTTAGATGTAGAAGATTCACGTCAACTAGTAAATAATTTTTTCTGCGTTTTCGGAAAATCAAAAATTGTTAGTATAGTGGAGACCGGGGCTTGGCTACAGCTTTAGTTTTTGAGCTCTTTGCATTTCTGGGTGAGCTTTTTTGAATGAACAAATGAGTATGAACATGGCAAGCAAGTCAAGCGTCAAAGATTTTTAAAAAAAAATAGTTGGTAGCCCTAAAAGGGATCCAAAAAAGAAAAAAAAATTTTCCAACTTACCCCGATCCGGGGTAAGTTGCCTATACACTCATGGTAAGTTGGCACACCATATAAAAAGAGACAAGTTTAACCATATTAAGCATCTATTTCAAGTGTCTTTTTTATAAAAACTCTTCATAACTTTTATCCAACAATATTTTTTGACCTTAACTTTTATTTGCCTTAAATTAATCGATTGGACTTTTCTTCTATAAAAATAGCATCAACAGCATTTTTTTGTAACATTTTTAGAATTTACAGGCCTGTCTACTTTTCTTTTATAATTTCGTATGTCTATAGATCTGCAGTGTTATTCCACGTGTCTGTAGATCTAAGACTGTGATTTCAGAGACATTGAGGCAGTAAAATTTTAGCGTAATTTTTAATGGCATACAAGTTTACTTCTATTTCTCGCTGATGTTAAAAAGAAAACAGCTCTTAAGCCTATAGCATTTGTTAGTAGTTTTCATTTAAATCAAATACTTCATTATTCTAGATTTAAAATTGATAAGAATGACCATAAAAATGATCATAAAACGACAATATTGTTTAGCCCAAAAAACGATGTATTTTTTGATTAAATTTATATTACCATTACGCGCGCGAGTATACGCGGCGTAGTGATTCTTCAAAACTTCAAAACTCGAATTTCTTGACTCAAAAAATTTGTTAAATAAAGTTTTATGCATTTGTTATATGTGCGTCAAGTGCGATGCCGTTCTTATCTAAAGCGAACGTTAAAATGTCCACTGGAAATCTTTTTTCTTTTTCCATATAGTTTAGATCCAATTGACATTATCTTTGACCACAACAAGTTTACCAAAGAAAATAAAACATAATATTCATGCAAAAAAATATCGTGGTGAGCCAGGCCATACCATAAGGTCTTTAGTATAGACATATCCGACATCAATACTCCCCTTTCCATGAAGACGTTGCACTAACACCAATGATTTCGCTTTCCAATTAAAAACATTTTCTTTCAAAATAAACAACTCTTTATTATAGTCTATTATGTTAAGAGATGATTCGTTTGTATTTAATATTTCTAGGAAAGGATGTGTATTGATGGTAATAAATAAAGAAGGCGGGTATGAGTGATACCACCAAATGTAATTCGGAGGTTGTAACTCTCCCACCGACTTTAAAATACTTTCTTGTTTAAAGGGCGGCAGTGATTGTTTTAGTTCATATGCTAATCTACAAAGGTTCGACGAAAAGTCACACACAAGATAATCAGTATTCGCAAGAAAGTATAAATCTACTAACACACTTTCAATGAGTTCTTTTGGAAACCTGCTTGAAAAATAGCTTCCAAGATTTTTGGATAAATATTCTGTGGATAACGTAGAAATTGCAATACTAGGACTAAGCTTTTTAATAACTGGAATTACATGAACATCGTCAGTTGCAACATAAATGCACTTTCTACTGGCATTAATGCTATTGAAGTATGCTTGAGCTTCGTTTAGGTAAACAGCTTCGTTTACATACTTTGCTTCTCCGCTCGTTAGCTTATCGCCGTGACGCACATGAAAACCAACTATTGGTGATTTATAGGAAAGATTTTTTTGAAGTGTTTTTAAAGTTTTTTTAAAATGAGGTCTCGGCCTAAGCAGCAGATAACCCAGGAGCTGAGAAGTAAACCACATCCAAGGGTGCTTAACACCAAGTAACAACAGGTTTTTCTCAAGACTCTTTGGAATGGTGCCAGGAATATGTCTGGGATAAGGGTATCTTCCCATTGTGTTAAACTCCATAACATGGTGAGAGTTATTCACGTCATAACCGTTACTAAGATAACAAGCTGGGTTTTGAATGTTGCATATTTTTGAGTAGTTATCAAAGTACTTTTTCTTTAGGTATCCACAGCGCTCAGATTCAGGTTTCAGCCAGTGAAACACGCCGTTAAAGTGGCTGTACTCGTCTTGTTCAATAAAGAACATTCTTCCTAAACCGTACGCGACCTGCATGCATACACCGTAGCGATGCACATTTGATCCAAATCCTGCATAATTCTCAACATTTCTGCAAATTAATACTTTCTTTTTCTCGCAATCTCCTTCCTCTTGGAGCTCAAAGATTTGCTTCATTATTAACTCATGAACATCTTTCAACTCATGAAGTTCTTTAAACTTACGGTGTGCTTTTAATTTATGAAGATCTTTCATCTGATTGAGATCTTTCAATGGCTCATGAATTTTCGGTAGGGGGTTTTTTAGGTTAACTTTACCTTTCTTTTCTTTAAATAACAGATAACTTAAAAACGACCACAAAACAAGAAGCAGCACAGATTTAACATAATTATCCATTTAGTTGTTGTGTTTATCTAAAAAATAAGAGTTTAGAGTTATTGCTTATGTTAAAAAGTTGAACTTAGTTTGGTTTTTGTGATGAAGTCAATACTGTTTTACAGTATTTATATGTTTAAACACAAACATTTTAAAAAGTATATAAAAAAATATCATGGAAATCTTTTTTGTACTTTTGTTTGCAAAGTTGTCGTGCCTTGCACTATTTTATTACTTTGTTATATTATATTGGAGAACGCTAAATTATTGGAGAACACACAAAAATCATTTGATGCAGTGTCCAATTTGGGTTTTGTTTGCTTGGAGGTAAAAGCATGAAGTCGGTGGTATGGAGGTGGAGGTGCGGGTGCGGATGCGGGTGCGGGCACCGTTAAACTTTTAAAGCTTAATCTCACAACCATTGAATAAATAGATTTATTATATTCTCATATTCTTTCCCGTTTCCTGGTTCATTGAAACAACTCTTTGTTTTAATTTTTTATAAATTATTTGTCATTTTATTGAAGCAAAACGATTTATCGCTGATTCTTAATCAATTTTCTCTAAGAGATCACGTTCAGCTAAAAGTAATGCCGATCCACTCTTTCGTTTATAATTTATAATTCGAAACTTTTAATTCTATTGAAACCTCTCCACGCAGTTATAGCGGGGATTGTAAAGTAAATTTTACAGAACACTTACAAATTAAGTAAACCTGACGCCACCTTTTTTCAATAAGTTTCAAGAGTTATAAACTCCAAGAGAGCGAATTTTTAATGTATCAACGTTTTTGAAGATGTTGTATTCTATTATTTGATTTTTATTATTAAATCAGTGTTATAAAATCATATATAATATGGCGTTCGAAGAAACTAAGTGTAGCAAGTGTGGTTATGTAAACTTGGTTGGCTTTGGTAACAGAAATGATAAAACTAGCCTCAAAAAAAAGTCCCCATCTATATGAACAACTATATGTATGTATCCAAAGCATAAAAAAAATCAAATTTTTTCCTACCTTAAAAAACCAAGCAACAAATCAGTTAGCTAATGCATTTCTTTCAAATTGAAAATGAACCCCCGGAGCGAACATTAATTAAGAAAATCTAGCTATACATCCAAATGGAGAGACATAACGGGGCACTTCATGGCTAGCTTTAAAAAATTACATTAAGAAGAAAAGTTAGACTTGTGAGTAAAAATGATAACTCTAACTTCAAGCAACCCTAACCTTAAGCAATTTTAACCTCAAGCAAAGATTTTTAAGCCAACAAGTTACCCACACAAAAGCAGTTTAGTATGGCGCCGAATGAATAGTTTACGCTGTCGTGAAAGCCAAGGCAAAATTATCGTTAACATTCAAATTAAATTATTTTCCGCGGACAAAATAAAAAGATTTCAAAATTTACATCACAGGTAACCTTAATGTATACACTATCATCCCATATAAGTGTGTTCTTGGGTCAGCTTGGTCGGCAGTATCACGATCCATGATAACTGTGTCAGTTAAGTGCTTCTGACATAGCATCTGCTGATTCAGCCGATTCTGACAATTTGACGAAAGTAGTTGTACGGCTCAAAACGAAATGACGACTAAATCAATTAAAATTCCGTTTATCTAAAACAACAAACCGACAATCATTCTCCCTCATAAAACATCGACTCAATACCTAAAAACCGAACCCACCAGCTAAAAAGCCACACACCAGATATCATAACTAGAAAAAGATTCCATTCGAATTTGAATTTTTGTATTCAAGAATAGGAAAATTCAAATTTGAATGAATAATGATGAACAGGAAATGATTACCTATTTATCTGAATGAGAGAATATCGACCAAGATAATCATAAAAACAAAAGATAGTTTGTATCATCCTTTAAGTAATGAAACATTTTTTGACGATTTTGCATTTAAAATCGTCAAAAAATGTTTCTTGTGTTTTAGGTAAATTTCTTCTGGCATCATAAATCTTCCTATAAGGTTGACAAAATAATCGAGAAAGAAAAGTGCTGTTCAATTTTAACAACAAGATTTAAGATTGGTGTTAAATCTTATCGCTGAAACTGAACAGCCTTCATCATCATCATCTTCTCTATGAATTCATCATCATCAGCTTCTCTATGAGTTCTTAAAATTGCATTTTGATTTTTTAAAACTTCAGTGTTGTACACGATAATGATTTTGCACAGGATAAAAATTTTGCATCCATATTAAACAAGCAGCATTGAGTACAGTTTTATACAGTTAAAAAAAACTTCTATTTCGAGATAGAAGTTTATGTGTTGAATGGATTGATAAAATAACCAAATCAACCATTATTTTGTGTAAAACCAATTTACAACAAATATTAATATGGTTTCTACGTCCATCTAATGCAAGCAGAGCTTCATTGGATTTATTGCATCCAATATACTTAACAAAATGCTGCACAAATAATTGAAAGAGTTCTGTTGTGCTCCAACTGTTGTGCTCCAACCTTATTACTCACTGTTAAAAGTGCTTATTTCATCACATTCAGCATGATTAGTTTTTATGTGTAATTTCTCACCATAGTTTTGCACAGTAAATGCAATAATTGCATTTACTGTGCAAAACTATGGTGAGAAATTACACAATTTTACCTAATTATTAGTAGTAAAAGTGAAGCTATAAAATGTAACTGTTTCTATTCCCTTTAATTTCTATTACTGTTTTACTAAATAAAATTTTTTTAAATTTTCGCATGAAAAATAGAACAACAGATTGTTAACACCTTCATAAAATGGTCGTCTCATGGTTGCCCCATTTCGGTTTTAAAAATGCCAAAAAATCTCAACTTTATTATAATTTTAAAAGCTATAATAAAACCAATTACATTACATAGAGTTCACTTTTCATTATATCACTTAAGAGAATGCAGAAAATTCGTATTTTGCTAACTGAACAAAAAAAATTTTTAAAAATCCATAAAAGGCTAGATCCAAAATTATAATTACCATGACCAAAACACAATTAAATTAATTTCTTATGTATATTAAAAAAAGAGAGGGCTGTTGAAAAAGCTTTGTCCCATGAAAACACATTGTCCCATTTTGCCCCATTATACTTTACCCTATACTAACAATAATTTAAAAACTTTAAATTTTATGATAATGACTTACCTATAAAAACATTATTAAGTCTCTCTTTGCAAACAACAATACCCAATCTATAAACTAAAATGGTACATAAAACTAAAGAGAAGAAAATGTACATTTAATAAGAAATCAAAAGATTTAAAATAAAACTACAGTGAAGTTTAAAAAATGGGTAGGAATATCTAGCTTGCAAACTTGACAGTAATTTGATTTATTATTAATTAGGGATCTTTATATTTACCTTCATTATTATATATTATACTTATGTTTACCTTGATCACACAATCAACAGCAATTAGTTTTCATTAAACACAGCGCATGAAGGTTGAAAGTTCAATAGTGAGTTAAGTGTAGCAATCCTAAACAGTTAGGTATAAACTCTCTAGCAGGTAACTTTGATATATGATGTTATTATAAATTTTCTAATGTCAAAAAACCATGCACTAGAAAAAATTAATAAAAACAGCCTGACTTTTTAAGCATTTCTTCATGTTTATTACTGCACTTGTAATCTGAATAGTAAAGAAATAGACTCCATAAGCCATAATCTAGCATCATAGCGAGCTCCTGACTAAATAAGTTAAATTTCTGTTTATTTCACCATAAGAAAACTCTAACCAATTGGCAATTCGCTTTTTAGTGGAAAAAGAGTTTTTAGTGTCTTTAGTTAAACAAAGCAAAGTAAACCGTGTAAACAAATTTACCAGTATAAATTAATTGTTGTAGCGCTTGATATATTTCATCATATATAAATTCATCAATTTAAATCAATTGTTGTAGGGCTTCATATAACTTATCATATATAAATTCATCAATTTAAATCAATTGTTGTAGGGCTTCATATATATATATATATATATATATATATATATATATATATATATATATATATATATATATATATATATATATATATAAAGAAAAGTCCATGTGACGAAAATTTGGCCTCTGCAAATTGGTAAATGATCTGATTAACATCTATAACTTTTGACTTCGAGATCTTTTAAAAAAACTTAATAGTTTTATTAAAACGCCCCTCAACTGCTGAATTGTGAAGTCAATAATTCTTTGACATAAGTCAAAGAATTGATTAACAGAATTACGAAGATAATTTTGTAATTCAGCAGTTCAGCGGTGTTAAAGTAAAATTATTTAGTTTTTTAATAAAATTATTTAGCTTTCGTAGAAACTAAAAGGATTTTAAAATATTTATAAAAACCAAAGCAGATAAATTTCAGAATAGTTATTTTCTTGTTTGTTTTTTTTAACACGTGTTTATCGTTTTTATTACTTGTTTTTAGTATGTTTAATTATTTCATCATTTATATTGTTGTTATTTATTTTTATTTACAAAAAGAAATATTTTAACTTTATACTTTAAGATTATTGATAATATAATTTTAAATTACTTTAGATGAACGATTTATTAAAGTTAGAGAATATAGGACACTACAATTATTATTCTTACTGATATGTTATTTAAAAAAAAAATGAGGCTATAAAAATTGCCGTTTTATTTATCTATATGTTAGTTATGAGGAACTATTCACTTGATATAAACGAATTGTTTAGTGCAGAATAATATAATAAAATTAATTTTAATACATAATATATTTTATAAATTATTATATAAATGATATAAATGCATATATATATATATACATATATATACATATATATATATATATATATATATATATATATATATATATATATATATATATATATATATATATATATATATATATATATATATATATATATAAATGTAAAATATAAAATATAAAAGAAATAAGAAATGTTTAAAAATGATTATTACTTTTAATTTTCTTTCGTATCACGCTTTTCGTATCACGCTTTCTAACCACCGTAGAGTTTATTCAAGCAAAAAAATTAAAACTTTAAAAAAAAAAGTAATTTACTTCATCACTGTAGGATTACTGAAAATTTTTGTATGCTTAAGTGTTGAAGATGATCTTTTAGCAGTGATTACAGTTACGACGGAGAATTTCAAAAACAAAGTTTTCACAAATTTATAATTTGTGAACCCACCAGCTTCTGTAGAAATCTTTTTCATTTTAGTAAAAACTGAGGTTCGAAGTGACAACAACTTAGTGGAAGTGGGAACTCTGGCGAGAACTCTTCAGGATTCTTTTCTTTTAAACGTAGCTGCTATAACGTTGTTGTTATCTTCACTGACAAGAGTTGGAGTTGGAGAAAGAGGAATCATCAGCTAACTCTTCAACGTGATTTTTACGTATATTTTACTTCCACTGCCCATTGACTAGCAATTGCTATAGCTTTTTTTTTTAATATCGTTGAAACTTAATCTGTAACTTGTTGTCGTCTCTAATGCGATTTGTTTTCTTAGATATAAATAATGTCTATTGTTTCGAGTAATTTAGAAAGTATTAAAAAAAAAAAATGAATTTAAAAGACTTAAAGTCTCGCCTTCTTATTTTTACTGTTGCTTTGCTGTCACTTAAGCATCGGCATGTAAAATTCTTGTTTATAAATTCTTTACTTTTGTTATTTTTTTTATTGTAATCATTATTTACAATATTTTCTCAAAAACTATTTTCATTCTTTAAAAATCATATAAACGTCTAAAATAAATAAGGACGTGCGTTACGCAATTTTTGACGTGCGTTACGCAATTTTTGACCGTTTTTTATTTTTCCTTCTTGTAACAAGTCGTAACGCTTTTCCTTACCCCCAAAAATTACGTCACAGATTTAAAAGCCCGTTTAAATACATTGTTCGCATTTAAGATGTATTTTATTTGCTTGATTAAATATATTAGTTGTACTTAAATTGTATTTTTTATTTAAAAAATATTACGATTACAACTGCGTTAATTACAATCATAAAGTTAAGCTTATTCTTTTATTCGCCATCTGACCATAGTGAAGATAAGTGTTCGTCCAGTGTATGATTTGGCACATAAATTTGTCTTCAAAATTATTGTTTCGAATGAATTGAACATCAAACAAATTCAATTCATATTTCTCAATCCAATCAGTGTGTCCTCCGTTTTCCTCAATTCACTCAACATGCTCTCTACTTTCCACAAGCCAATCAATTTGTTCCCTTTTTTTCCTCAATCAAACTGATTGACAAAAAAATTATAACGAAACGTTTAACAAAATGACCTAAGCTTGATTGGGATCTGTTCAGGATTTAGGTCACACGATGACGTCGATCATAGGCATTAACCAATTACTTCAGCAACAGCACATAAGATTTAAAATCCATGCAACAACTCTTGCAGCAGCTAATTTTAAAAAGAGATAGTACAGATGGGTAGAAGAGATTGTATGGTAGGACCTTACACACCACTGTCAGATATTTATTTAAAAGTTATTCAACTTATAAATATATTGTTTTTTAGTTGTTTTTTTTTGTGTCATTTCAGAAAGTCTCAATCCAAATTACCAGAAGGTGCATCTAACGAAAAATTCGTATGATTCTTCAATTGTGCCAACCTTCAAAAGATATCTATGATTGCCTTTTAATGGATAAAAATACCGTTCAAGCAGTGCTATGGCTTTAAAAGTATTACCCGGACTTAGCCCTATTAACGACAACCGTCAAATGTTAGTTGACTAATTTAAACATGGTTGTACAAACACAGTTTATGCAGACTTTTTCTGGACGTCCAAATGATGCTGTTAATCCTGAAAACATTGGTATATCCATTGGGAAATCGCAAAGTGAAGTTACAAAAGCTTTGTATTGCTTCCGCACCTTCTATATAGTCCATATCTGGCCCCAGAAATGGACTATGCGGTGGCGCCTTTTTTCCGAAATCAAAAAGACGCTCCTTGGCAACAGACTTGGCTCAGATGAGTAAATCATCGTTGAAACTGAAGCCTAATTTATAGACAAAGGTAAAGCTTTTTACATGGGGGGCATTGAAAAGTCAGAAAAGCGACGGAATAATTGTATAGTCGCTTTAGAAGACCATATCGATGAATAAAGAAAATTTTCTCAAAAGAATGTTATTTTACTACTTAGGCTCCAGCCTTTTTGACACAAGTGATAAGATAACTTTAATTAATATTTGTCTGATTTTTCAAACATCCATGTTAACATATTTATCAGCTTTCATTTTTTAGTTTTTTTATAATACAATAGCTTCAAAACCTCATTTTATAATAGCTTCAAACTTTTCAAAGGCGATGTACATAACTTCGGGTACCAATGTTGTAATAATACGTGTTGTAAAAAACAGACTATTCAAAGTAACCATAAAAACATTGAAAAGTTAGTAAAAAAGATTTTTATTAGTCAGCTTTTTGACAAAAAACAACAAAACTTATACCAATGCATTGTTTGTAATTATAGTAATGTTTTTGGATTTGAAAAAAACAACGTCTTTAAACTTTAATGAAATTTTTATTTGCCTAAAATACAAGACAAATGTGATGTATTACTTTTTTTCTTCCACTCGGTTTTTATGTATCTAAGTTGTGCGAATGTATGGTTACTCTTCTCTAGTTTTATTTGTCTCTTCTTTCCTAAAATTAAAAATTTCTATTACCACTTTTTTAACATAAGAGAAATAACAGAGATCTCCTTAAACAACCTAATGTAACAAAAGAGATCTCCCTAATGTATATTACTAAAATTAAAGGCTTTTAGGTTTGAACAGACTGAAGAAACTTAAATCTGTTTTAAGTATTTTTTTGCAAATACTTATCTAGGTGCAGAATTCAATTTAGATCGTTCTATTCCAATTTACTTTATTGAGGTAAAACTTCCCATACATTATTATACATTACATACATTATTATATATTACATACATTATTATATATTACATACATTATTAAGCTGCTATTCAACTGCTGCTTTACTTGAAGGATAGTATTATTCCTTCAGGTGTCGAAGAAGAAGTTCATACACAATGGAGAACCTCTAAATAAAAATTGAAGAGCGTTTTTTCAAAAGGGATATAAGTCCATTTTTGCTGAAATCGAGTTTTTTTTACTTTTGGATTCTATAGTGTAAATGGAACAAATCTAACTATAATAACATGGATAGAAAATTATTTATCCACTTTACTTTCAATATTAAAATCACCAAGTTTTTTCAAAAGGGCATAAGTCCCAGCATTAGAAAAAAGTATAGCAAAAACTTAAGTTCACGCTTGCGCAGTAGCAACTTCCGTAACAAATTTTATCTAAAAATGGTATCTAAAATAATAGATTCAGAACTGGAAATATTTTCTTACTCTCTAACCCCTGGACATGGTCGGAAAAGATCGAAAATAAGCAAAACAGGAGAGAAAAAACGCCAGAGATATTCATCTCTTGGAAAATTACCTGTCATAGCTTGTAGGCACAACAACAAAAGATGTAAAGCAGGCAATCTTGGCAACCTGGATATTGTTGGTGAGCTCAGTTGTATTACACTAGCCACTTTTGTTAGTTCAGAATTATTATAGTTAGCTATGAGTTTCAATCTATACTATGAATTTAAAATACAAATAATTCTTTATTATATCAATATTGACATACCAAAATTTTTTTTAGGTTTTTTCCAGAAGCTGTACAATGAAGAATTAAAAGTTAAACAGGATAATTTTCTTCTGAAGTTTGTTAAATTAACTCAAGTTAAAAGACACAGGCCAAGGAATGAATATTTTTGTTTGAGAAAACATTCAATAAACTACAGTATTGCTGACAGAAGTTGTAAAACAGTTCCAGTTTGTAAAAAAACATTTCTTTCCATAACATGTGTTGGAATAAAAAGATTGCATAATCTTATAAAATATTACTCTAAAAATGGGTGTCTGAGACCTGAAAAACGCGGAGGATTTAGACAAACGATAGGTGATAAAGAAATCACCAATTCAATAGTGAATTTTATAAGTCAATATAAAGGTTGTGTTTCACACTATGGGAGAGGGAAAAGTGTTAGAGTGTACCTTTCACCTGAATTAAATGTTGTAAAGTTATGGAGAAACTGGAAACTTCATAGAAACCAAGAAAATATGGGTATTTCATCACTTTCTAAATTTAAAAACATTTTTTACACAAAGTTTAATGTTGGATTTGGAAACCCAAGAACAGATATCTGTTCTTTTTGTGAAGCACAAAAGAAGTTGATAAGAAAAACATTTGATACAAAGTTAAAGGGAGAAGAGTTTGCTAAATATCGTCTGCACAAATTAAGAGCAAAAAAATTCTACTCTCTTATGAAAGAGAAAAATGAAAATGTCATTAAAGTGTGCTTTGACATGCAACAAAACCAACCACTTCCTAAATTAAGTGTTAGTGAAGTATTTTATGCTCGACAAATTTGGCTCTATAATTTAACATTTGTTCGACATGATCAAATAGTACAAAACAAAGATAACATTTTTATTTATACCTGGTTGGAAACTCAGAGTGGTAGAGGATCTAATGAAGTTTCTTCAGCCCTGGTTCACTATTTGTCTAAGTTGGAAAAAGATTTAATTACAGAAAGAGGAGCTAAAGTGAAATTAGATCTACATTTATTTTCTGATGCTTGTTCATCACAGAACAAAAACTTTGTTGTTTTGTGTTGTTTGAAAAATTTTGTGGAAACGAGTGTTATGTTTAATGCTGTTAAACATTTTTTTCCAATCAGGGGTCATAGTTTTTTACCTCCTGATCGAGTTTTTGGGCGTATAGAAAAAGTGGTACGCAAAAAAGAAACCATTCTTTCTCCTCTGGAATATTACAAAATATTTTCAGAGCATGGAGCAGTGCAAAAACTAGGAGAAGATTGGTTTCTTAAAGATTACCAAAAAATGGCTAAACAGATTCTTAAAAAAAAAAAGCCATTTCCAATGAGAGATCAGAAAATTATAATTTACTCTCAAAAGAAAATCGAAGTGCAAAGTGCATATTCTGCAGAGCCTTGTCTAGTTAGTTCTTTATTAAAAAAAGGACAGTTATTTGCAAAAATGACTGAAGCAATACCAAGACCATTAGAAAACAAAGTCAAAAAGGAAAAGAAAGCAGATGTAAAAAAGTTAATGGCTTTCTTTGAGGTACCATATGATGCAAAGGACTTCTATGCCTGTATTCTTGATGGTATTGAGGGAGTAATGCAGAATGATGTTGATGAGTTTGATGAAAATGAACCGTTTGTTTAAACTTAATAAAATAATTTTACTAAACTTTTGTTTTGTTTTTTTGTATTATAAAATGTTCTCTATTGTTGTCTTAAAATGAGATTGTCTAAAAATATGTACTAAAAGAATATAATATTAAATCCATTCAAATAATTTTTTGTCCCAAACATTAAGGGTTCATACATTAATGACGTCTCTGCTGAAAGGGGTACTAATGACGTCTCTGCTGAAGGGAGTATCAGTAAATTAATTCAGATGGTAATTATTGGTAAAATTTTGAATTAAAACAAAAATGTTTAATTAAACAATTTAATTATATCATAGGCATCTTGAATTCCTTAAAAACTCTTTAACCAATGTTTGATTAACTCAATTTAGTATTTTTATGAAAATAAAAAAACTGATCTGCAGCATGCTTTGAACTGGTATGGCTGAAAACCATCGAAAAACGTTTAAAATATTTTCGCTTTTCAAATCTCCATTAAACATATTTCTGGCATAAAACAACAGTTTTTTATTTTTTAAACAGCGTACGTATGAATTTTAAATTTTTACAAAAAAAGAAAAATCACAGAGAGGGTCTTACTTATCATGTAACAAGGGATGAGGTGGTCAAAATATTAGGTGTGTTTTAAGAACTTACGTTACAAATTTGTAAGTCCATCCAAATAAACTTAATTCGCAAACAATTTAAAACATAATTTTGTCACAAATACTTATTTTTCTCTAAAAAAATGTGGACTTATGCCCTTTTTGAAAAACTTTTTACATTTTAACCCGTTATAAGTATACTTCAAAAAAAGAAAAATTTTAATTGTAAAATTATTTTTATGAAAATCACAATAAACTACCGCTTACAAAAAGAAAAATTTTTATTTGTTGAAAGTTTAAATAGATTATTAATTTTTTTTAGTTTTTTCAAAATATTTAAAATGTGACTTATATCCCTTTTGAAAAAACGGTCTTCAATTGCTATGTACTGACAACAAAACTTTGTTTTAAAATATGCTGAGCAAATAACTGGACAAACATAATAGAACACTTCTACAGGTTTAAGAGTCCAAACTTTTACTTTCATTTCAACTCATGTACACGACGAAAAAAGCGCTTTCGAACGTAACCTAGAGACCCCAGAACGTCATGTTGATAGTACTAAAAAGTTATTCACATCGGGTGAGTCTACCTAATGCCCAATAGAGGTTAAAGATTTAAAGAAGACAATTCCTATCATCTACAAATAGATACAACTGACTTTAAGATACGCCACGAATCTAATCAATAACCTTTTCCGTAATACTATTGATGGAAAAATTGGAACGAGCCCTCAAGTGAAGTAACCGTCTTAAAAAAATTGAAACGAACCTTACCGTTAGTGATTGTAAAGTTCCCACATCTCCTTCATTATGCTCTCACTTATTGATTAGTAGCCGTTAGTATTTGGTTTCCAAATACCTATGGCTACTAATAACGAGAACAAATCTTCAAAATGTAAAATCGTGAACCTTTGTGCGTTACTTAAAAAAAGATTTGGACTTAAAAAGCTTGGGTTTTAATGACATCGAATTTAATTTTTAAACTAAGTTTCAATCTTAAGAATTTTTAAGTTTGCGTTTTTTTAAATCTTTTTTGCAAATAGTTTGCAATTACAAAAAGTAATAACTTTCAGAATAAATAAGATTTATTTACAATATTTATTTTAAATATATAATTTAATAACTAAATAAATAATTTAACTAAAACTCTTTCAGTAGCAAAATAAGCAACATTCCCGTTAAACTCTAATGCCTGACATGCGCACTAAAGTCATTTGTGAGCTCTCGTAGCTGCTGTTCATATAAAATATTCTGCTCTAAAGCCTGCTTGTAATTATATTTCAAATCTTCTAACTCTTCAAAGAAAGCAGGATCGAAAGCGCTAAGCTCCTTTTTCAGCTAGAAGATGGAAAAAAACAGTATTCGAAAGACGAAACACAGCATTGAAAACTGTCATACGTAGCTAAAATATTACCTTAATACTTTCGTTCTTATACTTCTCCTTTTCCACTTCAACACTTTTAAGTTTGGTGCTGTAAAATAACGTTGATTAAACACAAAATACAAATTAAAGTAATTATATCTCTATACTGACATAAGAAAAAGCCTAAACATATTTTAATGTAAAAGATCATAGGGATTTCTTTCTAAAAAAAAAAAAAAAAAAAAAAACAATTCCAATGTTTTTGACTGTAATTAACAGAACTCACTCTTTTAAAAAAATAATAACAGTGACGCAAGCATTTATATTATAAACCCTCACCGAAGTTCAACTTCAATTGCGATCATGCGGTCATATCTTTCCAGTTTAGCAAGAACTTCATCTTGAGTCTATAAATTTAAAAATCCAAGCGAAACGAAGGTTTATTTGTGTTCTTTCGATAGATCTAAGCACAAACAGAAGAATAAAAGCAAAAAAAAACAACAACAACAAAAAAACGTAGACAAGCTGTACCACATCAATGTAATTTTGACCACTATTTGTAAGTTTTCTCAGTCTTTCAAGTTCAAATCTGAGCTGTTTGTTTTCTTTTTCAAGACGATCTATAACCAACCTGCACAAAGAAGAAAATTATAATTTGTTTTAGGAAAGCCCTAGTGTCAAGTGCAAATAAAATATCTTAACCATCAATCTTAATTACCACAAACTAAAACCTGAAAGAGTCAATGATTGTATTGCCTGTTGTATTGCATAATTCTCAAAATCTATTCAATAACCATTCTTTTTATAGCAATTAACATAAAAACTTTATTATTTTTAATGTCTAACCGATTTATTTTTACAAAAAACTTAGGTAAAAAATAAAAAACACCCACCTGCTTTGCTGCAACTGTTGCTTGGAATCATCCCCTTCTCCTACAGGAGCATCTTGGAGCAATAAAATCTAAAGAAAGTAAAATTATTTTAATTATTTCAATTGCAAACATCACTATTGTTACCAATTTAATTTAGCAATATAAAACACCTTCTCTTCTAATTCTTCAATTTTTCGGAGCAGTTCCGCTTCTCTCTCAGCACTTTTTCTCATGTGAGACTTCATATCAATTAAAATGCTATTCTAAATAAATACCTAATTTTGCTAAAGGATTATCAAAATATTATTAAGTTTAAATGAAGGCAAAACATTGAAAATAAATAGCTATTTACTGAAACTAATAGTGATAGGAATAACTTTTTAAAAAAAGTTAAAACACACATACAAAAGAAAAAATCATCAAAACATTTTTTTCAAACAATAAATTCACTTATCATTTCGAAGGTATTTTCTTTTGAAAAATTCACTTATCATTTCAAAGGTATTTTTCTTTTGAAAAAAATTACCTCAAAAAGAATTAGTAAATGATCAAGAATTTCTTTTTAAATATTCTCGTTTTTTAAAATAAATTTAAGAAATTTTAAAAACTAAATTATAATAATAATAAAAAAAAAGAACTAGAAATGTTTCTTTAAATAAGATTATGAAAAAAAAATCTATTTATAAAGGAAGAAAATATTACAAATAAAAATAACCTTTTTGGTGATTTTATTTTCTAGTGCTTTAATTTTACCATCATACAACTTGTTGGTAATTATTCCTCCAGGTGACTTGACACCATCAGTGATATTTCCTAATTTCTGCTCCATTTCACTTAATGCTTGATCCTTCTAAATGTTAAACCAGCATAAGATAAATAAATATTGAAATAAATTCATTTAAATAAAATGAAAATTTATTATTGACCTCATTAATATTTTCTTTCAACTTGTTGTTTATAGCTGTTAAACTTTGGTTGTTGACTCGCAATTTTTCAACCTCTTCCCTTTCCTAAATAAATTACCAATTTAAACAAATGAAGCCAAAAACAAGGTAAACAACAGTAAAGTAATTTTCAAACTAATATGTACTTTTTGTAAATCTTTTAAAAGTTTTTCATTTTCTTGAATCATTATTTTATTGGTTGATGCAGGAACATTGTGTCTTTTATTTTCATTTGTTTGGAGTTGCTTCATACGTTGAATCTCTTGCTGTTCAATATAAACAATTTATTTAAACATTGATTTGTTGATTTATTTAGAATTAAAAGTAACATATATTATTAAAGTACCATCTACCTTGAGATTACGATTTTCCTTTACTAATTCAGCATGCGGTTTTGACTTTCCTGTTTGCTTTTTGAAATTATCATTTTCGGTTTGAAGTCGTTCAACAACTCGTCGCATAGCTGCAATAACTCTTTCCATTTCTTCAACAGAATGAATTCCATTTGATGTATCATTGGCTACCTAACACAATACCATTAGAAATTAGTTAAAATAGATAAAAAGTAGCAAAAACAAAATAAAACAAAAAAATAAAATCAAGCATTATAGATTTTACATAAGTATTGTAAGTTTATTGAAATTGCATGAGAAATACTGTCATATTCTTGTAAATACAAAACTTCAGTAAAAAAGACTTTAAAAAGATTGTATTTACTATAGCAAAGTGTTAATAGATAAAAAATCATGCCAATCCTTTTTTTTTTATTATCAAAAAGATTTTTTTATCAAAACCACATAAAAGTTTTAAAGATATGAACTTTGTAAACTACTAGAACTGGAAAACACATCCAAGAATCAAAATGTCTTGCACAATGGCAAAAAATCATAAAAATAGAAAAAGAATATAAAAATCTTAAAACATTATTCTAGTTTACTTCACATAAAAATGTCTTTTCGAATTGTCTTAGAAATATTGGCAAAACGTAATTTACTGAAATATCACAATTCAATTCTTTGCTTAAGGATGTTACTCCTTTTCCAACCAAACCACAAGGTACAATATTATTAAACCAGGTTAGATCTGTATTGCAGTTAAGAGCTAAACCGTGTGTAGAAATATACTGACGGCAATGCACTCCAATAGCAGCTATTTTATTTTCACCTACCCATATTCCAATATCACTTGTTCTTGCTGCAACTATTCCCAAAGCTATGCATGTATCAATTACAACTTGCTCCAACTGATTAATATAGCAGCGAATACTCGGGTTGAACTTTTTCAAGTTTAGAACTGGATAACAAACTAACTGGCCAGGACCATGAAATGTAATAAGTCCTCCTCGATCGGAATAACAAAAGTCAGCGCCAAAATCTTTTAGATTTTTTATCATTTTTTCATCAACATAATTTTTTTTACGTATGCCAACAGTATACACTGGAGGATGCTCACATATAAGAAGTGTTCCAGCTTTGTTTTCATTAATGCCAGTCCGCAGGCTGTTTTCAATACCTTTCATTATTTGCATTGCAGAGTTGTATGTTTGTATTCCTACATTTTGCAACGCTACACTTTTACAGAGGGGTTTTGTTAAGAACATTTTTTTTTAAAGTTAATTAATTTTCCTGAAGACAAAACTTTTACTTGTTAAAAGCTCATAAATCAAATGTTTTATATGGTTATCTAGCATGCACAATAAATTACAAGTGTATGCTTAATTAAAAAAGTCAGTTTAAAAAAGAAATATTAAAAAAATCATATGAATAACAGTACTAACTTATAGTACTTATAAAAAGTAAAATAACATTTTTAATATTAGGAAATATTATATAAAACAATCCATAAAATGTTGTTCACTGTTAATTACATAAAACTTCACTATTACTATCATTCAAGGATTACAACCTTAAAAACATGATTTTGATCAAATGATCTAGCCTTACTTTTTTCTGTTTTCCTTTTAGACTATCCATTTCTGCTTTTAAAATCTCATTGTACTCTGTCAAATCTGCAATCCGAGCCTAACCCAAAAATATTTTTAATAAATAAAAAAAAATTCCGTGTTACTTGTTGACACTATTCTTTTTAGATTTTGTTATTCCAGAATATGTTAAAAAGGATATTGTAAATTTTTATATTTAAAGTTACGAATGAGTAATAATTGTTAAGAAACAAAAACCCTACATTACCTTCAACCTCGGTGCATCTTTAAGAGCCCTTTCAATATCAAACTGGAGCTCCATATTCTCCTAAAAACCAACTGAGTTTAAATTTTCCTCTGAAAAAATAAAATTTTAATTGTAAACTGTTCACTAAGATTAAACTTTTTAACAAACTTTGATTTATTTAATTTTCATGCAAAATCAGCATGGTGATTTTTTTTTTGAAGATTTTTTGCTGCTTTATTCTTATCTGTGATCCCTAAAAATCATTAATAAAATGACCTGCAGAAATCCTTCAGCTTACTATAAACCTTCTTTATGAAGCCAAAAGAAATTTTTCCACCGCCAAAAATGATAATATTCAGTAAATAAAACACAAGGTGAACTGAATAAGCAAACTTTATTTAACATATTTATATGTAAAATACTATAGAACTTTCTAAAACCAATTCCATCCCAAATAATAATTCTAAAATCTTCTTAATCTTTTCACTACCTTCTACATTTCTACCACAACTTTAATTTTCAGTTAATAAAGCTCAAAGAAAATAGTGTTACTATAAATAATCTATCTATTGATTGGTTTTACATTTCTCTGAAAAAGCAACAACAAACTAACGAGAGATTAGAACATATACAAAAAATACTGCTATTGGGAAAAGCCCAAAATTTGGGAACATTAGTTGTCACCTAGCATTGTTTAATTAAGTTAATATTCTAACATTTTTTTCATGTAATCGAAGAGTCACTTTTTAATTATTGGTTAGGAGAAAAATTTACATATCAGTCTAACACTATGCTCAGTTTCATTATTTTAGTATTTCAAAAGCAACTTAAAAATCATGTCAAATAGTTTTTCTCTAAAACTATATGTAAAGACACTAAAATTCAAGTGCACCTAGTGATTTAATAAGAATTTTTAGCGAGTGTACCTTTCGTACTTCAATAATCTCTTTTTGATATTTTTCTTCTGGTGGCACATAAGAAGCTGCAGAATCCTAAAATAATAAATTATAGAGAAACATAGCTGAAGTAATTGTTTTTTCTAAAGTTGAAATTTAAAAAAATACAAATTCATAATATACTTGATCTTGCTTAAGCTTGATCTCTAAGTCCTGCAAAGATTCCTTTAACTGATTATTTATTAGACGGAGCTCCTGAAAATGTAACATAAAGTTGAATAAAATAAAATTAACAAACTGTAGCAATTTTAAAATTTAATTTAAAAAATTTTATTTTATATTACATAGAAGTGGTTATGATACAAAATACTAAGCAACTTGATTGTTTGCATGTTTTGTAATGTGACAATCAGATTTTTGTTTGAATTGAACATTTTATGAAACTGAACTATTGGGTTAGAGAAAATTCTTTCACACTTGTGCCATTACAAAGGTATCTTATTAGGACATGACAATTTTCTAGAATGTTCTAGTATTTCGTTTTAATGTATCAATGGCAAACTATTTTCTAGAAATTTCAAGCAACTATATAAGCAAGTACAGGTGATTCACTTGACATGTGAGATCAGAAATCCCATATTTAACACTGCATCTAACATGAGTGTTGATTGATTCTGCTGGTGAGACCAATCATAACATGTCAAGTGCTTGACAAAGGTAGCATTACCAAACGTACATATCAAATTTGGTTGCAAGGTTTTTTTTCCGATGATTTCCAACTTGAGGATTGTCCAAGGTCTGTTTCACTGAAGTTGATTCTGAAGTGATATGCAAACTGGTCAAGGAGGATCCAAGACTCAGTATTGCTGTATAGCCTTCACACTCTAATGTTCTCACACATTAGTGCTGTACTGTCTTTATTGATTGGGAAAGATTCTGACAAAACATGACAAGGACATGCACTTGGAGATCTCCACATTCTTGCTCTCCAAAAAGTGATGCTTTGACTGGTTTGATAACTAATTCACTGGCAATTTAAACAGGGTACTTTTCAGAAACCACACACAAAAGGATGAGTGGGTTGACAATGAAGATTGGGAAGAACCAGAGATTAAAACAAACCCTCATCAAAAGAAGGTCATGTTATCAGTATGATGGAAAGTTAATGTCATTGTACATTTGGAGCTTCTTCCTCCCTATTGATACTATTACTATCAACAACTGTAAAGACTCAGGCAGAAAGTCACTCAAACATAGCCACAGCACCAAAAGCCAACATTTTAAAATTCTTTGAGGCACAGCCAGGCAGCTTCTACAAAAATAGGATCTATTCCTTTTCTAATAAATGGAAAATTGTTGATAATAATGGTGATAATATTGTAAACTAATTGTGTTTATTCAGAGGATTGTATATGAATTAAACTATTTCATGAAAGTGCATTAGAACTTTCTTTTCAACCTAATAGATCAAGTTAGTTTATTAGATGTTGTAATGAACATCCATCAAAAATGTAAATATATTGCTAACTACAATATTCTGCAGTAACAATATGGTAGACTCTTAGACCCTTGGGTGCACTTGTCACTTAAGGAAAAATCCAAAGATCTTTTGCATACTAAATATATTAAAAGGAACACAACTAGAGCATGTCCTAAGCATTTACTGAAAAACACTTACAAGTTACAATTTTGTAATTTAGTTATGTTAAATATAAAAACTGTGTTTACAAAACAAATTAAATTTTAGCTAATTATAAACCAAACCTGCACTTCTTTTTGGTTATCAAATGCAACTTGTTTATACAACTCGTTATTCTAAATAGAAATATAATTACACTAAATGAGATGTATTTATATATTAGCAGAATACTTCACAAAAATGACTTAAAAGAAAAAAACAAATATAGTAAACAGTAAAAAAAAAATAAATATTATAGACACTTAAAAATTTAATAAAAATAGTACTTCATTTTCAAGTTGAAATATCTTTGTTTTTAAATCTGCAACAATTTGCTCATGATGCAGATCAACTGACATTGGTTCTATTTCATTTCGTGATAAACTTTATAAATCAAATATTACAATTTTCAATAATACAAACAAATAAAAAAAAGTTTTTTAAAAAGAGAATAATAAACAATGTATAAGAATAATTGAAAAAAGTAAAGAAAATTTAACAACAGAAAAACCTTTTCAATCGACTTTGCAAATGCAACTTCTCTTTCTCGATTCTAGCCAGTGATTCTCGTAGCATGCTATTTGTTTTTTCAGCACGTGCTGCTTCTTCTGATTTCTCTTTCAATTTTAAAGTTAGAGTTTCAATCTTTTTTTGCCATTTTTTACTTTCCTCCCATCGTACAACCTGATCTTTTGTCTGTAAATGTAAATCTGATTTAAAGCTCTTATTACTAAATTTTCAAAACTAATGAAACTCCTCACTAAAAATGGTGCTGTAATATCTAAAATTGATATTAATTTGAAACTTAACAAAATGCATAAAAAGATGAAATTTTATAAGAAACTCATTAGTTAAGTGAAAAACGGTTAAATGTTCTGAAAGAAGCTAGGAAAGAAGGTAATATTTTTATCATCTCACTTAATATATTATATTATACCTCTTTGACTGGTCTTTCATCCAAATCTGTCATGTCTATTTGTTCAGATAATGGTTGAGAAGATTTGTTAGTAGAAGAAGCAATAACCGGTTTTGATTGACGCTCCCACTTAAAAAAAAAGATATTAAGTTTTATTTAAACAAAAACTAAATAAAAATTTACATTTTTTCTAAAATAGAAGGCTTTTCTTCCTTAACTGTTGTTGAAAGGAGAATTAAGTTTTAAAACATTTTAAGTAAAAATAATAATGAAGAGCCTTTACTTTTTCTTTCTCAAACTTAGACTTTTCCAATTTTTCTAATGCCTTTTCTTTCTCTTTTAATTCAACTGCCATTTCTTTAAGGGCATTATCTTTTTTCTGTATATCCTTTTAAAGTAAAAAAATTTTTGACAAAAGAATAATAATTTAAATGAACAAAAAATTAGGAAAGTATTATTAAACAAAAACGTACTTATCTCTAAAACCCCTACTTCAAATCAACATCAAAAGCAGGACAACTTACTTTTTTCATCAAATCTACTTCACAAGTTTTGCAAGCATCCTCTTCTTTTTTCTTTTTTAATTCAGCTTGAAGTGCTTTTAATCTGTTTTGTAGATCTTCAATTCTAGAATTCAGTTGGGCAGTTTCTTTATCAATCAATAGCTGTACACTCATTTCTCCTTCTACCTTTTTAGCATATGCCTAAAACATTGTTCAATGGATTAACATTTTGTTAAGTTAAAGCTTACTAAGAAAATAAAAAATTTATGCTATTAATTTTCATTAAACATTACAACTTATAAAAAGAGAACTTTATTTGTTTAAGATAAGATATGTTAGATAATCAGTAGAAAAAATATAAAACAGTATGCTATATAATCAGTAGAAAAGTTACAAATAAAATGATACATAAAAACATTCATATCTCAATTAATGATGTCATGAACTCTGCAATATTCTTAAAATTTTTATTACAAACCCTATATACTGAGATGTTTTCAACATCCATACTGACCTAAGAACTTTTTAAAGGAAAGCAGAATTGGATTTTACCTGGACATTTTCTTCAGCCGTAGTGACCATGTCTGCTCTAAGTTCAACTAATGCCTGACTCAATGCCTATTAAAGGAAAGCTTTACATAGATAACACAAATATTGAAAATTAAAAACTAAACATTCAAAATATTTAATGTAGCAAAAATTACCTTATGTTCTTTATCTTTTTTCACAAGTTGATCTCTAAGACGCTCAACCAAGTTCTTCATTGTTTTTGATGGAGCTGCTTCTTTTTCGGCTTTTGCACTTTCTAGCTCTTGATTCAAAACTTCTATCTAAAATAATAATTGAGTGATAGTAAAAATAATCATAAAGCATTTTATGATAACAACAGAGGTAACATAAAATACATCTAGCTAATACAACAATAGTCATTCAAAGTTTTAGAAAAACACCTCTAAATCTTTTTCCCTAATAATGTTCTTTTCGACCTCGATCTCTTTTCTCAATTTGTTTAACTCGATAGCAAACTCCTTGCTCTGACTAAAAGATATATGGTAAATAAGTAGACAAACACAAATACATAAAATAATTAGTACTAGGAATTTTTTTACTTTTCAAACTGCACTTGCTGTCTCTTCAAATTTTGTTCACAATCTTCTCTTGTTTGCTTGACCTGCAGTAAACTGTGTTGATACTTTACAGATACAGTTCCCAAAGTAATATCTTGCTCTTTGATCACTTCTTCAAGCTCTGCAAGCCGAGCAAGCTAAGTGCAATTTAAAAATAATGCTATTTTTGAGCATTAAATAATTAAAAAGAAAAGATAAATAGACATTAAACAAATTTTATACCTGCTGGCTAGTAGCAACAGGTGGTTGTGGAATGTTTATATAATCTTCATGTATTTTTTTAACTTTTTTGATATGTTCATCTATTTCTAGTTGGAGACGCTCTTGCAATAATTTGATTTCATGGCGGTGAGCTTCAGTTAAAATACGTACCTCCTATAAATTAACCAAAAAATAAACTGCGTAAGATCATTAAAAGTCCATTTTACAAAAGGTAAGTACAAATCTAGACTACCTCTCTTGATTGATTTAGCATATTTTGATATTTAGCTAGGTTCTCATCTTTCTTTGCAAGCATTAACTGAAATTAAAGGCCATAAGCTAACAATTATTTTACAAGTCAAATTGTATCATCAGAAAACCTCTTGAAACAATATAAAGAGGTAGTAGTAACACTAATGAAAAGAAAACCAAAAAAAAAAGTTTTTTATTAGTTAGAGCATAAATCGTGTCATATACCACAATAAAAATAAAAATAAAACCTTAAGGCTATCAATTGTAGCTTGGGCAACTCTCACAGCATACTGAACTTCTCTACTTTCTTTTGAATTGGTTTCTGTTTCAACAAGCTTTACATCCCTATTATGAAGAGGTAAACGAATTCGAAGTTCATTGATTACCTAAATAAAATTTGAAGTTTATTGATCACCTTAATATAATTGTTTGAGTGTTTAATTGTTTAACTGCCACAATAAAAAAAAAAACATTCTAATTTAAAAAAAAAAACACAAAACATTACAGCAAACCTTATCCTTTTGTAATAGTGCATTTTCAGCATTAAGAATCTTTTCTTCAGCTAGCTGTAACTTCTGAATAAAGAATGTATATAAAAAATCTTTACAACCCAATCATGAAGTTAAGAAAACAAGAAATGGCATTAAAAAGATAAACAGTTACAACACAATTGTAATAAATTGTTACCTCAGCCATCTTTGCCATTTCAGCTTTTGTAACAATAATAGTTTTAATATGTTCCTTTATTTTTCCGACAGCAATATCCAACTGATTAGCAATTGGAAGTGTATCATTTGGAATAGAACCAGTGGCTTCTTCAAACTAAAAATGCAAGAAATGTAAAATATATAAAATAGAAAGAGTTAAATTTTTTAAAAATTTTTACAAGCATTTACACACTTTATCAAAAATAATTATAAAAGGGTGGAAGCAAAAATTTATGAAAATGTATTCGAAGAACCTTTTTTGCAGCATCCATAATTTCTTGCTGCTGCTTTTCCAACATGGCTATTTTTCGTTCAAGCTCAACTTCATGCTGTTCCCATAGCAATTGTCTATCTTCATATCCCTATTTATTTTTAAATTTCATGAATTTGCTGGTATTTTTCTTGTTTTTAAACAAAGAAATACTTATGTAGAAATATTTTTAAAAAAATTACAAAAAATACCTTGGATTGCTTAACTGATAACTCTTCTAAAAGTGCAATTGAGTTTTCATGTTTGGTTTTGATTCGTTCCAGGTAAATTACCTAAAAAAAGTTACATAAACTAATCATCAAATAAACACAATAATTACTTGACTTAGTAAGAGAAGTGAAAATGAACCTTTTCTTTCAGCTGCATTATTTGATGGTTTAGCTTCATATCATCAAGTTTTACTTCACTCATCCTATTATGCCATTCCACAACCTTTAAAAAAACATTTGAATAATTTTTTCAAATTAATGTTTTCATCCTGTAAATAACATCAATGCAAAGAGAACATTTTAATTATAACAAAATATGTGTCACCTTTTTTGCGCCTTGCCCATCCTTTAAAGTGGCTATTAATTCTTGCAGTCCATCCAGCTTCAATTTGAATTCCATAGCCAAAGCTTCAGCTGAAGAACGTTTTTCATGAGCCTAAAAAACTCAATAACACAAGAAATTTTAATGACTCTTCTAAAATTACAAAACATTAGATCTTACAAACAGATAATTATTTTAATCATTTTAATTATTTTAATCATTTTCAGCTTTTTTGTTAAAAAGAACAAAAAAGCTGAAAATCATTAAACAACTATATTTTCTTGTTAAACTAATTGTTATTAAACCAAACTATATCAAAAATTGAAATTCTGAAAAAAGATTTTTTCTGGGGGTTTTTAATTAAAAAAAAAAAAAAATATTGAGATTTAAATTACCTGTCCCAGTTCTTTTTCCAATTCAATTTTTTTTTCCTGCAAAGACCGCAATGTTTCAGAAAATCTCTCTTGTTGAGCTATTGGTAATGCACCACTAAATTGTCTTCTTAGATCTTGCACCATCTTTTTAAGAAACATTATTTTTGATCTGCCTTCAGAGCGAATATGAAAAATTGATTCAGTTTGATCTGTTTGCAAGTTTTGTAACTTTAGTATTTCTATTTCTTTTGCTGTCAGCTGTAAAAAAAAATAACAAAAAAAACCTTTCACAAAGTGCAGCAACTTTAAAAATTTTAAAAAATTCTTCAAATCCAAGAAAATTGTCTTTTGAGGCAAATTTCCATTTTTAATTAAAAGTTTTGATTTACAGTAAAGTTTATATATATGGTGACAAAGGAGATGGCAAAATGTGGTACAAAGTTAGAAATCTACTTAGAGATCTAAAAAACTGCTTCAATTGCAAACCACAATTGAGAAAAAAAAATTATTAAAGAATGGTATTTACCAAAGAAGAATAGAGAATGTCAGCAATAAAGAATAAATTTTTTTAAAAATCTTTCATGTTGCTTACATGAATGCTTTAAATTTAACAAGAAAAGAACCAAATTCTGGAAATACATTATTCAGCAGATATTTGAGACTATTACATGATTTTACCTTTTTACATGCTACTATTATGTGATTCTACCCATTACACACATTCATAGAATATTTTTTTATACCTTGGCTGAAACCACCTGAAGTTTGTGAACAGCAGTTGCTTCGCTGACTTGGAGAGCAATAATTTGGTGATGAAGTTTGGCTATAAAAGTTACCATATAAATGGCATTTATTATTCAAAAGAAAATTTGCTTTTGATGCTATATTTAAATTGTTTAACACTCAATTTGTAAAAAATCTAAAAATTATTTTTTTAAAAACACTGATCAATAAAACAATTGTTAGGAACCTATTATTGTTTTTTCATCAGTTTCCATCTGCTGCTGATACAACTGTTTTCTCAGAGAGATCAATTCTTTTTCTTGAGATGTTAATTGAACTTGGATAATTTCTGTTTGATGTTGTGCAACATCTGCTATTTCCTTCAATCGACTGCATTCAAAAGTAAGTTGGGCTAACTGTTCTTCTAGCTTTAAAATTTGTTGCTTATCAACACGATTCACTTCAGATGGGACGCAGTCTTGAATATGCAAACAAACAAAAATTTAATTGGCAAAGCCCCCAAAAAAGCAAAGCTGCAATATGTTTAGTAATATTCTTACTGAAAATTTTCTAGCTTACTAAGTAAACTGCAAATCAACTGTTGATTTTAAAAATTTAGCTTTAAATCAAATTTATATTTGCAAATAACTTTTTCAATTTAAAAGAAGGATTTTTAATGCTTATATTTCTTTATTTTTAATGCTTATAGTCTGAGCTAAACCTTTTTTTAAAAATAAGCAAAAAATTATTGAAATTCAGAAAGTTCTAAAGTTTAATTTTTTGGAAAGTAACAGAAAAGAAAACATTTTAACTTACTAGCAAGTTCATGGCTTAACTCTTGTTCAATGCGTTGAGCCTCCAAATTTAATTTGGAAATCTAAAAATGTCAATAAGACTCTTTAAAATAACATATATCAAAAAAGCAAGGAAAACTTTTATTAACAAATAAAAAAGTTACATCAGCAAACTTCTTTTCTAAATCAGCATTTCTGTTCTCTAGTTCATTTACAAGACACTTAAGTTGCTCGTATTTCTGCAGAGCATGATCAGCCTTTTCTCGCTCATTCAGCTCCTATTAAATAAATATATACATGTATGTAATGTAATGTATGTATGTATAAAAATTGTAACAAAATATTAAATCTTCATTACACAGAGCAAAAAAATACTCTTCTAAAAGTGGTCTTTAAGTCAGATATTTTTATGCTTTGAAATTAAATCATAGCATATTAAAAAGCTAACTTTATTCCTCTCTGTAAGTAGCACCTTAAAAATTAATTAATCATACTTTTTAATATTTAATTTTATAACTTTTAGTATTTTTAGATATATACAGTGGGAGTGTAAGAATTTTAAAAACACCTTCATTTCTAATGTTGCCAGTTTCCTTGCTAGGGAGCAGATTTCTTCAGATTTGTAGGTTTCTCCATCAGCTTCTTTTCCCACTAAAATGAAACATTAAAAAACTATTAAAAACAAAAAGAGTTCCTAATAATTTTGTTAAAGCTTAAGTTGAGAACATGAAACATAAGCTAAGCATTGAGTTTACTAATGATAATACAATTACTAAAGTAACATTATTTTAGTGCCTTAAGTTGGAAAAAAAAATTTAAAAAATAGCAATATCAAACACAAAGCTGGAAAAACAAAAAAAACTTACTTTTGATCAATAAATCATTTAAGGTCTGCTGCAGAACATAAGAGCGCTCCTTTTCTAACAACAAACTTTCCTTGATTGTGATGTTAGCATGATGCAAAGCTTTCAGATCAGCCTAGAGATTCATTAACAAAAGTTAAAAAAACAGCTCTCAAGTCATCACCTGCATAAGGTGGTAAGATAAGCGTTCCATCAAAGTTCATAACAATGTTAGACAATATCTTTTTTCATTTACTAAAGTGTATGCATAAGAGAGATAAATTTAAACACAAAAAGAACAAATTTTTGTAAAACATACTTAAAGGTTTCTAATTATATAAAATTCAACAATAACAACAAAAATTTTCTCTGGCAAAACATTTTAGAGATTTACACCAAAATTTTCAGTGTTAAATTCAAAACTTATTTCAGATACATCATTTGGTTTTTTACATTTTCATTATTTTCACCAAAAATTTACACTTTGTCATGCTGATTGAAAATTGTGCTCAACTAAGGTAAGTAATTGTCAAACCAATTTATATCCAGATCATATATATATAAACTGCTAAAATATATAGGAAAATATATACTTACATATATATTTTTCCATATATTTAGCAGTTTGCGATTGTTTGTATTATGGCTATAATTTCAAAAATGAGGAATGTAGAATTGATCCAGATATTTTGACAACATCAAGAAAGTTTTTAAATTTTACAGGCTTAAAAGCACAGCATCATAACTTTGCTGAAAAGATATATACTTTAAAGTAGCAGTTGGATTCCCAAGCAAACACTGGATCCCTTAAAAAGTGAGCAAAAGCTGTGTTGAAACTTTGCAGTCATGGTCTCAAGGAAAGAATGCTAATCAAATGTTTGGTTAGTCAATGGTTTTGAGAAAACCAACAAACTTTTTGGATAACTGTTACTTCTGCCAATTTAAAGGTTTTAATAAGAAAACCTAATGCAGAGTTACAATACCTTAAAATTTTTTAGACAATCAACTATGCACTATGCAAACATCAAGGTTAACTACTTTCATTGTCATTTTGGTGAAATTTCAGATAACCTGGGTAAGCAAGTTGAATATTTTCATCAAAGACCAATGGGACTCAAACAAGATGAGAGAATACTGGAACAAGATGGGAGAATACTGGATGGGAAAGAACTGGAACTCATTGAAAGACCTCTTAGAAGCTTTAAACTGAAGATTATCAAAAAAAAAAAAGGATGTACAACTGTAATCAACAGAGATTTTTTTGCACATAGCCTGTACAATTTTAACTTAACTAAGCAAAAAAAAAAAAAGGGAGGGTGTTGTTTGAAAGTCATTATGACCTCTAATGAGAAAAAAAGTCATCTTTGACATCCAAAGTGGCTTCAGGGAGATGTGGCTGAATCCTTTCCCCTTCTCATGCCCTAACTTCTAAATCTATCAATTGTTTTTATCAAGAAATCTTAACTTTTAAATGTTTAAGGCCAAATATGAAAAATGTATATTTTGATTACATAATCCAAGAAAACTGTTAAATTGAAGATTATCTGTGTGAACATTTCTTATCTAAAATTAGCAATTGTTAGTTAATGTTTACAAACCTGCAGAAAAACTGTTCAAAGGGGAAAAAAATTATTTTTTAAATTGTGGCTTTGTGACTACCACTTGAGAAAAAAACATAATAAAACCTAAAATCTGAAGTAAAATTTCAAGTGTTCTATCAAATTTCCCCCTCCCCCTCCCTCTTCTTTATCGAGTTAACAAATTAAAAAAAGTTTTAAGTTATTGCCATATTGAAAAAAATGCTCAAGAGTTTTTGATCAAATATACGAGTTTCCGAAAAAATAACGGATTTTTAGAACTGAAAATTGGAGAGTTTATTGATCTAAAAAAAACTGCAATTAGAATAAAGGAATAATTTAACTTAAACACAAAAAATATAATTAATAATTTACTCTTGTTTTTTTTTCCGTCAGATAAAAGTTTATTGACAGTTCATGTTTTCTTTAAATGAACAACGCTTTCAAATTGGATATAGTAAGTGCATTTTGAGCAATTAACAGGAAGCCAATTTTGAAACTTGTTTGAGGCAAAAAAAATTGTTCAAAACTATTTCAGCGGACAAAAGTCAGCCAATTTTGACAAAGCTGTCCTTATTATATGTTACCCTTGATAGAATAAAGCGCGCAATTTATTCGGGCGCAAGAATATATTCAAAAAAAGAGAAACATTGACAAAAACAGCACATTTAGTAGATAAGTTTATTTTAAAACCCTATTTGTAAAGACTAAAACGTAAGGAAAATAAATAATTAACTAATATTGCAAATTTTTCAGCGCTATAGACCTTCGAATCGAGAGCAGTTCTTCATTCGTCGAAACGGTCGACCAGCTATGACGAATTGCCGTAAGTATGATAAATCTTCTCATCGCAGCAGTAAATGAAATCAATATTTTAGAAACATTCAGCGGAGAGCATAGAAGTTATTTCAATACCTTTCGTTTTTGTTTCTGTGTTCAGCTGTTGTATTATATATTTTCATTTGAAGTAGTGTCGCATTAAAACGAAAAACACTGACACACTTCTCGGAGAATTTTAAGGTTTATTGATACTTTTTTTTTTCTTTTCTTTTCTTTTTTTTTTTCTTTTTCTTTTTGAAGCTTCAATGAAATTTTGAATTAATTGACTTTATCATTGAAAAGTTTTTAGAATCAACAACTCTTAATTTAAGAAAGACATTTTTTTCGTATTTATTTTTTAAATTAAGAGGAGGGGGGAAGAAGGAAGGACGCTAAGGTGAAGACGTATGTTATTTTCAATGTGACTAATTTTATATTATATTCGTCTTCTATTTCAAAGTCAACTGATAACGTTTTAATTACGGTTTTCCGAATAAAACGTGTCACAACAATGATCAACGAAACGTTGGCAAAAGGAAAAGCACCCCCTATACATTTGGCTCCCTTACTTGGTTATTCAGTCCTAGTTTTTGCTATTGTAGGAACAATAGCAAACATGCTTGTGTTAGTAGTAATTTCGATATCTCAGAGAAGTCGTATGTCCCATTACAAATGTTTAATATCGCACTTAGCTCTGGCGGACCTTTACTGTTGCGTCCTACTTTTCAGTTACGCTCCAGTGGAACTGTTAAAACACAATTGGACATATGCTAAGAGTTTGTGTAAGCTTATATATCCAGCTATAACATTTTGCACGAACTTGTCGGTGGGCACTATATTGATAATTGCAGTGGAGCGATACCGTGGCGTCATACTTCCTTACCTTACGCCCTGGCGACGCTACAACATCTCAGTAGCTTTAGTTCTTGTATGGATAATTAGTTTCGTTATTGTTATACCTAACATAATAACGCTTCAGGTATTACTGTACGACGATAAGAAATACTGCAATGAATACTGGCGCAATAAATCTTTGCAAAAAGCCTACGGTATATCTTACTTTTTTGTAGCATTTTTTCTGCCTCTATTGGCGATTGCAATAATGCATGGTCACATAATGTATCGTTTGCTCAACAGAGAAATTTCGCCATCAAACATTAGCTCGTGGAATCAAAAGAACGAAAACAGAATTACAAGAGTCCTTACCGCTATGATACTTGGATTTATTATATGCATACTCCCAAACAAACTGTTATACTTCATATGGGATGTTGCGCCTGAGTTAGAAAAAGATAGTGATACACGTTTTTACTTACGAACCATACAGATACTGTATTGGTCGAGAGTGGCAATCGATCCTTTGTTGTACTGCTTTTTAGACACTCGCTTCAAAAAAGATCTTACGAACATGCTCAAAAAAATAGGAGCATTGAGTTTAACGGAAGCTGAAATTACAAGAACAAATGTTTCGACTTTGACGAGCGTTAGAATAGATTCTATAAAAATGAGAAGTGAAGTTCTAAAAAGATACGAAATAAAAAACGAAGATGGAGGACTTGATTTGGTTGAAGATCCGCCCGTAATTCAACCGACTAGCAAATCGTCGGAAAGTGAAATCTCAGACAAAAACCGAGTTTGCACATCAGAAAATGCATCAGTTTTAGAAGATAAGTTAGATATAACAGCGTTTTAATAACTCGCTAAATATTCTGGCGTACAAAAAGAGATGAATAAAAACAAGGTGGAAAAGAACCGAGCTTTAAGAATCAAAAAAACTTAATGGGAAGGAATTTTTAAAAATTTATAGAGATAATCAGCTACATCAAAATTCAGATAACAAAAAGCAGAATAACAATAAATTATTCAAGTTTCGTATTGTACAAGAAAAAATGAGTCAAATGTTTGTTCAAAAAATTAGCCCAAAATAACATCGAATTTATTGTTCTGTATTTTTAGAGCACCTCTTTATCGGAGTATTTTAATGCATTTAACTGAAAGCTCACTGTTACCGGCACCTTACATGATAAGAAAATCTACAAAATCTTAAAAAACTGTTTTTCGTTTTCTTATTTTTAAGACAAAAATCACAGAACGAAGATGTTTGTTATCCAATAACTTTTTTTGTCGGTTTTATTGATCTTTAGAATTCTCACGTCATTTCTCAGATTGCTTTTTTCTTTCTCGATTTAAAAAAAAAAAGAAGATTACGTTGTTTCTTTTCAGTCGTTAACAGACCTTCATTTTGGTAACTTTTATCTTAATTTGAGATAATCTAATTCTTCTAGAAATTAATAAAAACTTCGAATTAAAAATTAAATTTTCAAGATGGCAACTCTTTATGCTTCGTGGTTATTCACGACGAATCTGAAACTTAACGAACCTTTTTACATGTTGAATGCTTTCTCCGTTAAGTTTTAACTTCTCATTTAGTTTTTAACTTGATTAAAATTATGTGAATCCACCCAGATAGGTCTAGAATACCACCAATCTTGGTAGACACTGTTTAGCATAATTGCCACTTGATAAAAGTGCAGTAGTTTTGCCGGTTCAATAGAATTTGATTATTTTATGCACGGGGATTTTATGCATAAATCATTAAAAGTTTGTTGATTTTTTATATTTTAAAAACGCTATTTTACTATTTCCCTGAGTTTTTAAAAACGAGGTTTTCATCTAAAATTTTATTTTAAGCTATCGCTTTATGTTCCTTCCATAAACATGTTCAGTTGCCTATGAAATCATAAATTTATGCATATAAGTATCATTAATGACGAGCTCTTCTGCTTAACGTACTCGCACGCCATTTTTTGTGCACTTGTGCAATAAACGTTAATAAAGAATTAACATTAATCAGGAATTTATTTCGTCAAACTTTCGCGATTATTTCTTTTTTTTTTTTTGGTCATTTTTCGAAACATGCTGAAAATCTGAAGTCTATAAAATAATTCATAGTCTGTATTTATCTAAATATTGAATATGATTCTTTAATCCAGTTGATTTTTTTCCCCCATGTTTTATCAATAACATGGAAAAAAAACAAAAAACAAATCAAATGGATTAAAAAATAATACGACTGAAGGTACCTATTTCAAAGACGGAATTTTAAACGGATCTCTTTACATTAACTTAAGCTATTCTTTTGCAATTAAACAAAAGAGCGGAAGTTATTTTTTGATGCTTGTGTTGTTTGTACCATTTTGTTGTTTTCTTTATGCTTGTGCTGTTTTGTTGTTTATAATATGAGATGTTGAACGAACTCTTTAGACCATTGTACTTTGGATCGTTGATTTAATCAACGCCAAGTGCAATTAATTTATTCTTTCGTCACTTTCTCAGGAAAAAAAATCAAGATTACGTTTTTTCGTTTCAACCTTTATCAGACCTTCATTTTGGTAATTTTATCTTAATTTGAGAAGATAATATAATTCTTTTAGAAATTAATTTTTAAAAATTAACACTTTTAAGATTTAAAGCTAATTTTTTAATATATTTTTATAAAAACCTTGTAAGACGAGCTGAGTAATTTTCCTGAGGGAAATTTAGGCTAAATTTGAAACCAAAGAGTAATCTTTGTTAAGCAGTGGATCGCTAATAAATTATAAAGAACACAAAACCAAGATAGAAAACATGTTTTCAACAAGCAGCCGTTTATGCTTTTAAAGGATATATATCCAACTTAAAGAATATAACGCGACTTAATGGATCTAATTTAAAGATTATATAACATAGCTTAAAGGAACCAAGTTAAAAAATATAACATGGCTTAGAGATCCAAAGTAAAGTATATAACATGAGTTATATCCATTACAATTTTATAAAAACAATAAAAATAACCCACATTTTATCAGCTATAAGAATGAAGTTAATCGTGTCAGTAGCGCGCCTCTTTCTTTTATAAAGAAACCTAAATTATTGCTGGCTTAACTTATAGCTGAATTTGACGTAGATTATTAACAAACATAAACTAACAGGTGGGCAATATTTAATAATGCTGTGAGACGCATTGTGATCTCTGTTTTAAAAAATTATCTGAAAAAATATTTATCTGAATTTTTATATCTAAAGAGATTATGCAAAGCAAAGATGCAGGTTTAACCCTCATATATAAATTTTATGAAGGCTGCACCTGCATGTGTGTTTGTAATGTATACTTAAACGTAAGGTTTATAAGCGCTTACATAACTGTTACTATAACTTGTCTATATGTACGAAACTTCCTTATAAAGGTTATACATACTTGTAATGCTTCAAGAGCAGATGTGCGTTCAACAAGGAAATTATCCCTCTGCAATAAATCTCGATATTTTGACGTCAACTCGTAGAACTGACGGTTGGCTAACTCTAATTCAGAACTCGGTACGGAGTCATCGAGAGATTTCTGCAATGCACTGATTTTATAAACGCACATAGCCTATAAGAAAATTTTACAAGTGTTCTTATGAAATATTTCATAAGCTGAAAACACGGAAAATTATTCGAAAATAACATAAAATAACAAAAAGAATTTGAAAGAAATACAAAACCTTATATCGTTCCAGTTCACCAATCTTATTAGTAATTGAAGCCTCCATATCCATAGCATCCTTTCTGATTTTTGAATTCTCTTTACGCAGATTTTTCTCCACATCTTGAATAACCGCATATTTACGAGTAATTGATTTCAAATTTACAGCCATTACTGTCATCTTGCGAGTCATTTCAACAAGCAGCCGTTTATGATCATCAGGATCACTATTCAATCTCTCCAAAAAACTCTGAAAATCAATTATTAATAATGGTGCCATATTTAAATTTCCTTAAATGAATTTAAGAAATACCGCCTAAAAAATTATTGCATCACTTTGTAAATTCAAAGAATTTCAAACTCACATCGAACTCTTGTAACCGCACTTGATCTTCGTTAAACTTCTGTAGCAACTCCTCTTTTGTTTTATCAAAATTCAATTTTTCTTCTTCAGTTTGCATCTTCAGTTGTATGTGTTCTTGATACAGTATGCTCTAAAGATAAAACAACGCGTGAATCCAAAAAACTTTTTAATCGAATGCTTCATCGTTTCGATGCGAACAAGCGAAATAAATTTAAATGCAATTTTTCACATAAAAAAGAAAAAGATTACTTGTTGATGACCCAAAACAGAATATTTTCGACGACAATCTTCTAAGGCCTGCTCCATTTGATTACAAATCTCTTCTTTATTTGAAAGTTCCTAATAAAATAACACATAAATGCATGCATACCTAAGGTTATAAGTTTGTGTATACTTACGCATGCGCGGAGATATATTTACGCATAGAAACTTTCTGACCTGCAAAACCTGAATGAGATACTCATTTAAACAAGCTATAATATCTTTCGAGGTTGGATTGACACCAGCAGGGAGGGGTAACGGATTAATTTTGATAACATTTTCCCCTATTGCCAAAAAAAAAAAAAAAATTAACAAAATAACTTTAAAGCTTTAAGACATTTTCTTTTGAAAGAAAGCTTATTTAAAAAAACAAAAAACAAGAAAATCTTACTGCTCTCGTTCAAATTTAATATCTCGTTCTCCAGTGCATCAATCTAAAATTTTCATGTGTAATTAGCATAAAAATTAGACACAAATCCAAATAAAATTGATGACAACATTACCTGCTAACTTTATGCAAAAAGCATCGATATATACTACTAGCATATGTATAAATAATACAAAAGGCACTGAAAATTCGCTTAAAGTTATATCAATATATATTGCTACCTTAAAAATCTTTCTATCTAGCTCAGTGGCTAGTTTGGTGATTTCACCTCTTGCAGTTTGCAGTTCGGAACGCAGTTCATCATTTCTTCCTGCTAAGTTATTTAACTAAAAATTTCAAAGTTCTTACTATATAATGAGAAAAACACTAAGAACGCAGAAAAGTCTCAATTATTTAAATGGAATGAAGATTAGAAGCGAAAAGGAGAATGGTACAAAAAATAATTAAGAGGAGCAAAAGAGAGAGAGATAAACAATATTAAACAAAAAATACCTGAGCTTTTAGTTGAAGGGTTGTATCATACTGACCAGTGGCATGTCTCTGTTCAATTATCTGAAAAGAAATTAAATACTAATAGTCATTTGTTGAAACAAATAAACAACATTTTTCAACAAGCTCTCTAAATCTTTTAGATTGACATTGTTAAAACTTTATCTGTATAGAACAAAGTGTGCAAAAAGGTTTCTATGAACACTTTTCAAAGTTATGCCACTCCAAGTAACACATTTATCATTTGTTTAAGATTTTATTAGTAAAGATGAAAACTACGTTGGATGAAAATTGCAATGGTGAAATTTGTGATACCATTTTGATTTTTATACTTCTCAATTAACATTCATAGCTTGCATTTATATTCATTTTAGAGACTAAATTAGAGAATAAAGCTGAGGTTATACTTCAGGATGCTTTTTATTAATGGGCTGAGAAATGGAAAAACTGTCATTAAAGAATATAACGAATATTTGAGGTACCCTTGAGGACAGTATTTAAAGATTTGACAAAAATGCGGTTAGGAGACTCTGAGAAGGAAGTAGTCGACTAACGATTTTTAAAACAAATCATAAGAGAAGATTTAATGTATTTTATAGGTAACATCCAATCATCAAACAACTTTTGTGTTATGTTATCTTATGGAGGAAGGCCTTCATGAATCAATAATAAGGGTGATGAAAAAAAGGTTCATGAATCAATAATAAGGGTGATGAAAAAAAGCTTTAGAGAGAAGTAGACAGCAAAATTTTTCTGGATTTAGAAAACGATTAAAATAAATCTGGGATAATCATACATCAGACTATCTAAGGTTGTTAATAAATAAATTGAACAAAAGATTAAATAAATGCATAAATGTCAATGGTGAAAACTATTAAATTATGCCAATTTGTTAGGGTTTTTAAAAAATTTCAGAAAGAAAATTGGTTTTAGTAAGCTTTTATAATTATTTAGCAAAAGATCAAGTTTTTTCTGGTTGCTATGTATTTTTAAAAAACTAACTGCAATAAGAGTATCCAGGGCAGGAACTTGTAACACCATCGGTGTATTTCCTAAAAAAAGTTAAATGATTATCTTTAGAATGCTAATTACTGTGTTTACTAAGAAAAGAAAAATTGCTGGCAATTAAAAGTAAAATCACAAAGTTATTTCTTTTTACCAGATTTTAAAGCTCCATTAATTTCACGCAATCCTATTTCAAGCTTGTTAGTTTCTTCTTTAAGTATCTGGAAAAGAAAATACAAAATTGATTAACTTATATTTTTGCATAATGTATAGATTAACATAATTTTTAAAACGCGTAACAATCATAAGAAAAAAGTTTCTCTGCGTACCCATAATGCACTTTCTGCACTGCTAAATTTTAAATCTCAAATAAGTAAAATGCTTTTTTGTTAGAATTAGAATAAACAAGTTTAAGAGCAACAATAAAAATTAAAAAATAAAAACTATTATTAGTAATAATTATCACTGAATACAAAGAACAGAAAGAATAGCAATTTCTAAGCATGTACTTTATTTTCTTCTTCCAGAAGCTTCTTCTGCTGTTCTAAAATCTTGTTTTGGTCTTCTAAAAAATTAATACGTGTGGAATCCTCTGAGCTTTCTTTTGAGGAAATATTTTCCTGTAATAACAAAAAAAAAAAAAAAACAACATTTTTTCAACAATTGAAGAACTCCTTTTTTTTTTGGAAGAATGATAAAAAAAATCTACTTGATAAAATAAAATCTTATGAGTCTTTATAAGAAATATTAAATCTTTAAATAAGAAAATTATTGTCAATTTAATCAACAAATTTCTTGCAGGAAACTAAATGTAGTAAATCAATTTCATCAAATTATAACACATCAAAAGTGAAGCAAACATTTTTGAATAAACAAGTGATGCAAGGAACAAACATATGTAAGTCAACATCTTAACATCTTAGGAAAGCTCCAACATGGTAATTTATTAGGTAAAGAATCTAAAACCAAAAAATTTTTACCGTGACTTGGAAAGGCTTTTTAATTATCTTTGATTTAGGGGATGCAACTGACAATTCATATGGTTCTTCCAGATATTCAGAACTCAAACCAAGCTCTACAGCCCTTTAACAAATGTAAAACAGATTGATTATACATAACAGATTGTTTAAATAAACAAAAATGTAAATTACAGATTGATTAAATTAGCATCAGCATATTAATACATTTGTTTAACAGCTGCATTGAATGAATATATCATCCACTAGAGAAATTTTAGTGTTTGCTTACAAGAGACAAAACATTTATGGGCTTCAATTAACTTTTCCAAAACAAAAAAACAACCTTTTTCCTCTTTCTAGTGCTTGGTTTCGAAGAGCTTTTTTTAATTGAACTCTTTCCTCTTCCAAAACCTCAATCTAAAGAGTATAGACATATTGCATTATGGTTTTGATTTATTTACAAATAAACATAAAAGCTTGAGTATTTAAAATTAAAGAACAAAATTCAATGTTATTAAACGTTACTTAGCAGCAATATTATAAAATATATGTTGGTTTTTTTGGTATATAATTTATAACAAAATAATAATAAAAAATAATAATAGAAATAATAATAAAAAACAATAATAGAAATAATAATAACAAAAAGTAATATTAATAATAATGATGATGATGATGATGATGATGATGATGATGATGATGATGATGATGATGATGATGATGATGATGATGATGATGATGATGATGATGATGATGATGATGATGATAATGATGATAATATAAAAATAATAATAATAATAATAATAATAATAATAATAATAATAATAATAATAATAATAATAATAATAATAATAATAATAATAACAATAATAATAATAATAATAATAATAATAATAATAATAATAATAATAATAATAATAATAATAATAATAATAACAATAATAATAATAATAATAATAATAATAATAATAATAATAATAATAATAATAATAATAATAATAATAATAATAATAATAATAGAAATAATAATAATAATAAAGTAATAATAATAATAATAATAATAATGAAATGATAGTAAATAATAATAATAATAATAGAAATAATAATAATAATAAAGTAATAATAATAATAATAATAATAATGAAATGATAGTAAATAATAATAATAATAATAATAATAATAATAATAATAATAATAATAATAATAATAATAATAATAATAATAATAATAATAATAATAATAATAGAAATAATAATAATAATAAAGTAATAATAATAATAATAATAATAATGAAATGATAGTAAAAAATAATAATAATAATAATAATAATAATAATAATAATAATAATAATAATAATAATAATAATAATAATAATAATAATAATAATAATAATAATAGTAATATTAACAATAACAATAATAAAAAAAAGGTTTTATAAACAATTATAATCACATACTTCTCTTTGAAGGACACGATTGAGAGAGTGTGCTTGCTCCTCTTTAACTGCTCTTTTCTTACGCAAACTTGAAACATCTAACATGTCTCTCGACTCAATACCAAGTCTTTCCCGCATTTCTTCATTCTCAAGAGTCAAAACATCAACTTCTTCATTAAGAACATTGGCTTTTGATGTTATTTCTTCAATGTTTCTGGAAAGTAAATTTTTTTGTTTTTAGCATAAAATATACTCTAGGGTTTTTTAATAAAATCTTACTTAAATCAATTTTTTTAAATCAAGAAAAAGACTTTCATGAAAAATATCACCTGTCTCTCATACGGATTTGTACTCTGCATTCTTTAATTTCTTGCACAGCTTCAGAAAGGCCATACTGTCCTTGCTCATACTGGATTAAACGATTAGTCAACTCAGTTATTTGACGATCCTTTTCTAATATGTCTTGCTCAACCTTTAAAAAAATCATTCAAAATTTATCAAACAATCTCTAAAGTTTAATTAAATTAAACACTTTAACAAAAAACAATTGTAAAAAATGTTATTAATTTTTTCTCATGCTAATGTGTTATTGAAACACATTACACAGAAATATAAAATATATTAGAGCACATTATAGATAATTATGAATAAAAAAGTAATGGATGAATCCAAAATATTATTTAGATTTAAGATCAAAAAATGATTTTCTAAATTATTTTTAAAATGTTTGTAGACAAAAAGTGGCTTTGTATGCACTTAAACATAGGAAAGCAATTTTTTTATTAATTTTACTTCTATTATCCTTTGTTTTTCAACCATGGTGCTCATTTGTTCCTGCTGTAATGATTGGTTAAGTTTTTTAATCATCTTCTGTTGAAAAAGAGAAGAATTGTCTTTCGATGTCTTTTTCAAAGTATTTATATGTTCAATGTACTCATTGTAGTCTTTTGTTGCCTGATAATTTGTAAATAAATTGTAAATAATTTGTAAATGATTTGTAAATACTTAATACATTTTAAGACTAATATATTTTAAGACTATTACTTTAAAAGAAATGTTATAGTTTTAAAATTAAAATACAACTTACAACTTGCAACTTTTCCTTTAACTCTTTAATTTTTTCATCTTTTTTTTTGTTTGCCTAGCAACACAAAAATACTAAACATTAACAGCCAATAAATAATTTAAAAAATTTATTTTTTTTAAAATTATTATACAATATATAAATGTTTTATATAATATATATCATATGTATACTAACTGCATATATAATATATCATATGTATATGTTAATATATTGTTAATTATATTACTACATATGTAAAAAATATTTTAAAAATATTTTTTTCTACCTCAGCAAGTTGAAACAAATTATTATGATCAGAATCAAGTTGTGCAGTTCGTAGTTGCTTTTCTAGATTGAAATTTTCAAGCTTTAGATTTGCAATCTCTTGATCTTTAGAAGATAAAATATCCTAAAGAAAAAATATTCCTATGATTTTGTATGGCAAACAAAGTAATGACATTTCACAAACAGTTAAAAGAATTTATTTTCATAAACTGCATTTGTAAAAACTTTTAAAATATAATTCCTAAATTACATTATTGCCAAGAACAAAGGAGAATGTTAAACAAACTTTAATCATTTAAAAATTACCTTCCATTGGAGAACCTTTTGATTGAGCTCATTCATAATTTTGTCATCTCCTTCAGTTTGTTTTTGAAGTTGAACAGTCATATCTTGAATCTATAAGATATCACAGCTTTTAATAAAATGAATTTGTACATAAAAGAAAATTATAAAAACTAAAAAAAAGATAATTAAAATCATAAAAAAAGAAAATTAGAAATGTCACTGTATAATAGAATAAACTTTTTCCTAAAGAAATATTTTTAAATATTAAAATAAGATTATGTTATCAATAATGTTAGTATCCAATTACACAGCACTCGGATTCAATTACTCAGAAGCATTTCTAGTAATGGGATCTGAGCGCTGTGTAATTAACTGCTGACATTACAAAGGTACTAACATTTTAGCTGCAACAAAGGTATAACATAGCTGCATAGAAGTTTTAGTAATACTAAAACAAAATAATCTTGAAGCAAAAGATAATTAAAGCCCCACCTGTGAACGCAAAATGTCTCTTTCTTTACGCATTTCTTCTAAAATTGCATCAGTATCTTCCAGTATAACCTACAGAAGAAAAAAATTCCAATCCAGATTTTTAGGATCCTTTTAAATCAAACAACATGGAGACAAACAACACAAGGAACCATGACTTTTTTGTAAGACCATAAAACCAAAGAAAAATGTATTTGTTAGTTCATATTAACATAAAAGTACCTTAAGCTTGCTGTAGTCATCAGTAATATTATTCATATCTTCAGTGGCTTGTTCTAATTCTTTTTTAACATTCCCAATATCATTTACTAATCTGTCATTCTCATCTTGCAATTGCTGCAAAATTTACAAAAGTGATCTACTTATTATAAATCCAAAAATTAGATAAAAAAACTTAAAAAACAGAAAAATTCCATCAGTAATCATCCATATTTTGAAAAAAAAATCAAAAAATAAACCAACTTTAATATCATCTAAATATTGTGACATCTCCCTATTCTTCTTGCTAATTTGTTCACGTATTTCATCAACATCTGTGCGACGAGTAGTCATATTCTCACGCTGCATGAAAAGTAAAAGCTTAACCTTAACTAGAATTCATAAACAACATATTTTGCTATTAAACTATCATTAAAAGCTCAGAGTTCTAATTAATAACAGACTATAATTGAGTTCAAAAATCTTATCTCATCTAAGGTTCTTACTTGAGATTGAAATTGTCGCTGGTATTCCAAAATATCAGATTGAGCCAGGTCAAACTGAAAGAAAACAAAAATAACACAATCGATGAAAAAAAAAGAAACATTTTAAAAACTTTGAAGTCATCAAATTTTATTTATCAGATAATTAAACTGATCTCAATTGTCAAAAAATAGAAAGTTTTTTTACAAAACTTATTGGTAGTTTTAATGTTATCTTAGTCAGAAAATGAAAATGATATTAAAGTAACTCTTGTCAATAACTTAAACTCATATCTATCTAACACCCAAATGATCTGAACAAATATTCAGTCCAACATTAAACATTTTCAACTACATTCCTGTGCTCATAAACTTAGAAAACATCTACTACTTATCTATTCTTTTTTCTAGGAATGAAAAAGTTTTATCTTTTTATCTTTTTTTTTTTAAGCTTTAAGCTTTTGATCTTTTTAATAGTAAAACTATTCATTATATTATTTTTTTTTTTTTAACTAACTAATAGCTGTCAGAACACTGAAGATTTACTTAAAAACTATAGTGAATTTACTATTCAAACCATTTATAAATTAGTGGTGTATTAAAAAATTTTTTCCAGATTCATTTTGCTTTAATTAGCAGAAAGACAAATTAATATGAAGATAATGATGAACATTTCAGACTTATTTATCAACCTTTCTCTTGGTTTCAATATACTTTGTTTCGAGCTGCTGCATTTCTTGAGTTATCTAAAGCAGTTAAAAAAAGAACAGAATTTTATTCACATTTGAAAAGCATTATAATCTGACTGTAATATAATACAAAATATCGTAAAACATAAAAACACTGTTTTCTTAAATAATCATTTAAAAAAATTAGACCATAAATAATCATTTAAAAAAATGGTTTTAAATAAAAACCTGTTTTCATACTCGATCATAAGTGTTTTGCTCTCTTTTCAATCGATTGTTTGCTTCAATGATCTCTTGCTCTAAAAGCTGAATATATAAATCACAGAATAATGCAAAATGCTTTTTCAAATTAAAAGTAAAATAAAAATTACAACATGAGTTTAAACTCAAACAACCTTGTTTTTTTGTTCCAAAGCAAATATTTCTGAACGGAAATAATTCTCTCCAGTGCCTGCATGTTTCTTAAAAAAAAATTTAATTTAATTTAGTATTTTTGCAACTGTAATCATAAACTGTAATCTTTTTTTTTTAACTTTTGCAGTCAATTCCAAAAACTGAAACACTAAAATCAAAAGAATAAAATGTACTGATAATAAAATAATGCTTATCAACTTCTAATTGAAAAAAAGATCTTGAATGATCAAGTTAAAAAGAAAACCTGGTATTGTTCTAACTGAGATTGCAGCAGTTGTATTTTTGACAAAAGAGTTTTTTCTAAGGGAAAAAACAGTTTTGAACTGCATGTTAAAGTTCAATTTTATTTTACAAAGAACAAAACTTTCAGAGAAAAAAAAAAAAAACTTTCAGAGAAAAAACTATTAACATTGCTTTACAAAACAGATTTTTTAGTAACCTTAAAAAATATTTGCTAACCTTTATCAGATGCTACTTCATGTGTAATTTTTTCAATTTCATCAACAGCTACTTCATACTGCACCGCTTTCATCTACATTTTGTATTTTATCATTTTATTATCTATTTAGTATCAAGCCATGTATTTCAAGTAAATCAATAGTTTCCTTAATTTTGCTTAAAAATGGCAAATTTACAAAAAAAGATATTAAAAGTTGTAAATTACAACTTCTTTAGAATGTAAAAGAAAACCAACTCACATTCATGACTACCCTAGTGACTTCAAACAACTTAGTGAGAAGTTCAGGGTTCCTCTCTTTTCCTAATAACCCCTGCAACAAATGAAAGCATTATAGAAATCAAAAAAAATTATGATTAAATGTTTTAAAAAAGGTAGTTCATTTGAATATCATTAATTCTGTTATCTTTTACATAAAATAGTTAAAATTCAAAAAATGAATATTGCTAAAAGCTAAACACAATATAAAATTTAAATTACAGATTGCATTTAAAAACTAATACTTGAATTTCAGGGACCATCATTAGATATATACATAATGTAATATTGATCATTAAATAACAAACCTTAGACAAGAATCCAAAATACTCCTCTGCAGCATCTTCATCATTAGCAAGGGCAGTTACATCTGCACTTTTAATAAGCTCCCAATCCAATTCAACCATTATTTGAAAAAATCAAATGCATTCACATTTTATTATAATAATCATTCTAGAATATATAGCATCTTTTTTACAGACTAAAACATCATACATACATTACATACATTAGATACATTAGATACATTACATTCATTACATACATTACATACATTACATACATTACATACATTGCATACATACATACATACATACATACATACATACATACATACATACATACATACATACATACATACATACATACATACATACATACATACATACATACATACATACATACATACATACATACATACATACATACATACATTACATTCATTACATACATTACATACATTACATACATTACATACATTACATACATTACATACATTACATACATTACATACATTACATACATTACATACATTACATACATTAAATACATTACATACATACATACATTACATACATACATACATTACATACATTACATACATTACATACATTACATACATTACATTACATACATACATACATACATACATACATACATACATACATACATACATACATACATACATACATACATACATACATACATACATACATACATACATACATACATACATACATACATACATACATACACACATACATACATAAAAGGACAACAAAGAGAATATATATATATATATATATATATATATATATATATATATATATATATATATATATATATATATATATATATATATATATATATATATATATATATTCTTATTGTTTGTCCTTTTATTAGGTACTTTAAGTACAGCTCATTTAAATGAAAAAATTTTCTTGAATTGTGTTTATGTTGGTGTCAAAAAGTTTTCACTTGTACAAAATGGCATCAAAGAAACATACAAAATGACATCAAGAAAATCACCCAACCTGTTCTAACAAAAATTATTAGATGTTTATATTAGTATAATAAAGTAAAAAAAAAAAAAAAAAGATTATTTAGAAGAAAAATCAATCATGCAAAAAGTTTTATAAATATCACTATTCCCCAAAACATTATTTTGGATGTAAAATAAGAAGTCATTTACATGGTTTTAAATTTAGGTATGAAATTTAAAACCATACAAATACACTCCTATAGTATTAAGTCATTCAATTTAATAGTAAACCACAGAAAATTTGCACAGCATCTGTAGAAAGGAAATAAGCTTAAACAACTCCAGAGGCAATCAATTCATCCATTAATGAGATCTCGTGAAATAATGATCCTCATAACTTCATTTGTTCCTAGAATAGTAAATTTTAAGAAATATTAACATACAGTTTCACATTTCAAAAGTTTTATTTTTAACCTTATGTTTTTAGTATATTACAAGATAAACTAAGTTTTCTGAGATCTATTAAAATGATGAAAATGTTTTTCTTGGAAAAAGTAATGTGAAAAAAACCAAAGAGATGTATTTTAGCTTAAAACACCTTCTAATATCTGATGCACACGTGTATCTCTCATAAATTGCTGCACTTGATAGTCTTTTAAATAACCATACCCCCCATGCAATTGAAGGGCTGTGTTGCAGAGCTAATAACAAAAAACATAAACAAAAATATGAAAATATACTGGAAAAAAACAAAACAAAATAATGATGGTTTCAAAATTTAAAAATATAAGTAGTTGATTTAGATTTTAAGTCAATACATCAAAACATTTGTCTGTTGCTTGAAGCTTAGCCATTGCTGCAAGAACTGGGGCATTGGATTGTTGATTATCAATTGCTGTAGCAGCATGTCTAACAAGCAATCTTGATGCTATTAAATTAGTTAACATTTCTGCTAGTTTAAACTGAGTGTTCTAAAATATATAAAAATACATAATATAAAATTAATTAGCTATTACTCTGAAGAAACTGAAGTTATGGTTACATGATGAAAAAATCAAAAACAACATAGTTACTTAAACCAATATGGTAACACATTTATACAAGAACTTGAAAAGCCAATTAAAGTGCTACCTGAAAATCAGCTAATGCTTTACCAAATTGTTTTCTAGATTTAACATATTCCAAACTTAAATCTAATGATTTTTGTGCTGCACCTAAGGAACAGGAAGCTAAAAAGAAAAGAAAAATTAAACAAATCAATTATAAGTAATCTATTAAAGTGCTGTCATCCTATTTATATAATACTTAAAAAAACAGCACTTTAATGACAAATAAGATGAAAAAGTTTCTAAAAGAGGTTTATTTACGATATCGTCCTGCATGGTAAAAACAATTCTGGACACAAACGAGTACAAGGAAGTGGTCATAATGAAAAATAATCAAATGATGACCCAACTTACTGAGTTTCATTGAGGAAGGTTGCTAGGAAATTTCACTGCACTCAGAAAGTTAGTAACAAAATATTAGCAAATGCTACAAGCAGAACTGTCAATACAAAAAAAATTCCACTATGAATAAAGCACATTCATTTAGCTGGCACAGCATTTAGCATTAGCTTTATTAAAAACATCAAGGAAAATAATGAATACTAGAAGGGATCTTTCTTCACATTATCACATAGCAAGATTAACCTTAAATAAAATTTTTATTTAACCAATCTTTCCCAAATAACTACCACCAAAAAAAATCTGCAAGTTGCATCTAAAGCCTTACCTCAAGTGGCTTTTCAATCAATCAAGATGTCTACCTAGATGAATACATCAAGAGCTCTTTCCTTTCCTTAAAGCCTATCACTTTGATGGTTGATATCTATACTAGCCTGATCTATCACATTATACAAAAACTGCAGCAACCTTCTTTGAAAGGAAAAACATAAATTATGTTCACAAACATGTTAACTGTGCAAGAATATTATCACGGATACATTCTAATTTTACGCAACAAGTAACTTGCAACAGATCAATCTTGGACTTGTAAAAAGTATTTCTGGGTAAAACTCAAACTCAACTCTGAAAAAAGAGGTGTAATGACTCTAAAGGAAAGAAATTGATATTTAAGGAAATAAATAAAAACTATTCAAAACTTTTGTTTAATTTCTTGATTATTAACTTGATTTGTCATTAAATGGCAAAAAAAAATGTTCTTAGTTACAAATCTTACATTTCAAACTAATCTACTCCATTAAAATTAATGCAGCCTCAAACATTCCTACTACCATTTTGCAACCTTGCTACAATAAACCTGATTTTCTGATTTTCAGTTGCTTAATGGATTTTAATTTTTTCACAAGAAGTTTACTTAAAAGTTACTTTTATAACCAAAAAATTAAACTTGCTACAACTTTTCCATTGAAAAAGCAATTTTCTCTTTCCTTATTAATATATTGAACCTCTGTTTTGTGTCTGCATCAGTTTCTTAGCAGTTCCATATGCAACAATTGAAACCTAACTGTATTTGAAGAAACACAGCTTTTATTAAAGCTTCTCAGAAGTTCACAACAATTTATACGTGTTGATAAAGTTTGCAACTAAGTTGCTTTACATAATGGTTTTTGATCCATTTCTTTGTATCATAACTTTCTAATTTTAAAAAATTTACCAAAATGATCAAGATTTTCATACAACACTTAATAGAAAATCAATTTAATACTTTTACAGAAGATGATTTGCTTGAGAAGAGAATGAAATACAACTTGTGCATCAATTTTTTAAAATATATTTTCAAGGATGTTTTTTAAGCATTTGCAAAAATGATCTATCGATCATAATCAAAAAAAAAAAAAAATTAAGGACAAAAATAACTCACCGATACTTATTCTGCCACCATTTAAAGCATTCATTGCAATATTAAAACCCTAAAACATTTTTCAAAAAATTAGAATCTTTCAGTATAAATATTCTTTCTGTCATAAAAAATTAATTTTCCAAAATACAAAATTAAATATTTTTAAAGAAATAACCCTGGTATTTTAGCTCTGCAGCCTAAAAAACTTTTTTTTCTATACCTAATACCCTAAAAAAATTTTTTTTTTGAATTCAGAAAAACTAAAAAAGTAAAATTCACCTGTCCACGTTTCCCAATCATATTTTCAGCAGGTATTTTACAATTGTCAAAAATTACAGATCGTGTTGGTTGACTATTCCAACCAACCTACCCAATGGGATTAAATAGAAATTTTTTAAAATAAAACACAGTCCATAATGTCTTAAAACAAAAATAATATTCAATAAAGATTCATATTTGATTATCATTATATCAAGTAGTAACAAAATATTTTGTATATTAAAAAAGAAATCATCCAAGCTTAAAGAATAAATGAACCTTTTTTTCTTTTTTCCCAAACTCTAATCCAGGGGTGCCATTTTCTACAAGGAAGCATGTTATTCCCTTTGGGCCTACAAAATAATGTTGATTACTTTTATACAACTTAAAAAAAAGCCTTTTAAATATTTTCATTCCAAAAAAGTAAAATTAATGCAACCTGAACCATCGCTTCTTGCCATAACTGCATAAACATCTGATTCTCCAGCTCCACTGATGAACATCTACAAATGTTAAAAAAAACAAACAAATTTAACAAAAAGTTCAGTAAAGCAATGTTTGAAATAGTTGAAACTTTAAAACTATTATTTAATGACATTATTCATAATACATATGAGAGCATATGTGAGTTAGAAAAGAAAAAAACACAAACTACAATTAAAAAAAGAATGCATGTAGATAATTAAGCTACTTGCTTAGATACTTTAAGCAAAATAATGTTCCACTGGTTATATACATAACATCATTTTTATCAACTTTCAATATCAAAACAATTTCAAATAAAAGTTTAAGTTTCAAAAGTTGATCTTGTAATGGAGTGTTTTCATAGCATTTATTTATTGCTGGTCTTTTTATCATTCTTCATAAATCTCATAAAATATTCACAATTTTCTGACGGAATCTTTACCTTTCATTTGAGCATAAATAAATATAAATATAAAATTACATATTGCAAAGTAATTTTTTATTTTTATTTTTAAATAAATATTGCTATTTCAAGCTGTTGATGTTGATGGAAATTTAATTGGAAAAATTTATAAGAAAAACATTTAAATGAAACGAACTACTTTAGAGATAAAATAAATGTAAAAAACTCTTTATCTCTTAAAAAAAATTTATTTAAAAAAAAAAATACAGAAAAATTTTTAAAAAAATGACAGCAGCTTCAAATCAGAAGTAGCAGTAGAATCTGGTTGGATTTTTTTTGTTTTTTTTTAAGTGAAAAATTTTCCTATTGTAAAACAGAAGCAAATACAAATCTATGATTTATTCTTAAGCTAAGTACATACTTTTGATCCATTCAAAATATAATAATTCCCCTCGTGTTTTGCACTCGTAGATAAAGAGGAAGCATCGCTACCTGAGCCTAAAAAAAAAGGAAACATTTCTAAGAAATTTTAATACTTTAGAAGAAAATAATAGTTTTGAAGCTAAAATAACTTTTTTATTGATAGTTAATAAGTTTATATAGTTTATATAAAGCTATTTGAGCCATGCTAAGCTAATCTAAAACTAAAAATATTGAAGAGATTTTGCTTTTGAATATTATCATCACCCTTAAAAGAAATATTTTATTTAAGTCTAAATATTGATGGTGTTATTTCATTGGTATTACCTGTAGTTTCATAAAACATTATTTTTAGAAAACTATTTTAATTATTTTATGAAAGAACCCTTGTTACTCATCTCAGTAATTTTTAATGGCCACCAAGTTATTGTATGCTGTAGTCAAATAAAATTGTCCTACAACACATTAAGGCAGACTTGCAACTTTATTTCTGAAAGAAAGCATGTTCCTGTTCTTTTTCTTTTTGAATTATGGAACCATAAGAGAGAAATTTACAAAAAAAATTGACATTTTATTGTTGAAACAATCCAAACAATTTAGAAACATTAAAACTCCAAGAATCTATTAATTCAGGATGTTTGTTAATATTTTCAACAGTTACCTTCCTTAAACAATTACATATTTTAAGCATTCTTCTGTAAACATAACAATTAAAGAAGATAAAACAAAAATTAAATCAAGAGCAAACAACATTTTTGTAGTGAAAAACTGATTTCACCAAAAACGTAACAGTCTTATTTCTTGAACTACTTAAAAATAGAACTGAACTAAAACTACTAGGTTATGGGAAACACTTTTTAAAAAATTTTAAATGTATATATCTAAACATAATCAAAATAAAGCAAATAGCTTTAAATATTTGCTTACCATCTTGAATATGATTTGCTTATTACTAAGATTACCATTCAAATATGGTTATTAAATATGATAAGTAATTAAAATACCATGGAAAATTTTTAAAGCAAACATTAAATGAGTGCATATGAGTTTTTTCACATGAAGAAAAAACTTTAGTTGATACTAAAGTATCAACTAAAGTGTGATTCATTTATAACAATAACAATGCTTGTATAATATTATAAAGGGAAAAAAAAAGTTAATTTAAAAAAAATAAAGAATGAAGAAAAGATATCCGAAAAAATATCATAAAAAATACCATAAATGAAGTCAAACAAAAGGTAATGCAATGAATATAGTTTGAAAAGTTATAAAAAGTGATAAAGAATGATAGCAAAGCAGTTTAGACACATGTAAAGTGAAAATATATGAGGTAAAAACAAAAAAAAATGTATGAGAAGGAAGAAAGTTAGTTAAGTTGGTAAATGTTTGGAAATTTGTTATACAAAATATGAATATAAAAAAAACTAGTATGTGCAATGCGCAAATGAGATTTGAGTGTAAAATTGTGTAAAACTTCATTTTCTGAGCAAAAAAGCAACATCTACTATTTTTGAGAAGATAGCAGAAAAATGTATTGGAACTGTATTTAAAATATTATGCTTAAATTGAAATGGCACACATTGGCTTCATATTATTTTTATAACAAAAAAAAAAAAAACAAGACAGAAAAAACCATGTTTTTAATTTTACTTTCCCACTTGTGTCAAGCAACATTTTTTCTTCTTATGAAAAAAACCTCCACATATATGCACAACAAATATTGATATAAAAATATATTTTATACACATGGCTTCAAAGATAAAACTAAACTTACCTGGTTCAGTTAAACAATATGATGCTATTTTCTAAAAAAAAAATTTGACAAACACTGTAATTTAAAGCTATATTTGTCATAAGAGAACTCAAGATAACAAATTGAGAACTAAAATCGTTAAGAAAATTGTTATACAAATTATACAATTACCTCACATGAAACAAGAAATGGTAAAAATTTATCTTTTAAAAAAGGACTACCATAATTCTCAATCAAACCAGCTACCATGCTAAAATTTAAATGAGCAGATAGATATCTGCGTACATACTCTTTGTATAAGAACAATTAGATGATTAGATAACAATAAAACCATGAATAACAGTTGATATATTACAGTTTTAAACTGATATTATCTATGTATCTACTAATATTATCACAATAAAAATTATGATGAAAAACTTAAAGTTTACTTGTGAATAGAGAGAAAAGCTGTAGTACTGGTGCATCCAGTGGACAGAGCTTCATAAATAACTGATGCAGCAAGACAAGACAAGTTACTTCCCCCATATTTATCACTTACACGAATCCCTTTTAAAAATACAAACTCAAAGTAACTTTTGATGGTTTAAATCAAAAAATTTTACAGCTTTTTGGTGCAAAAACAATGAAGAAAACCTCCATAGGTGTTCTTATGAAGATTTCTTTTAGAAAACAAAATAAAACCAAAATGTCACATATTTGCTTGTGTTTGAGAACTGTTTTAGAAATAATTTTGTACCTCCAAAACCCAGTTCGCCTGCAGAAGAGAGTGTTTTTCGAGGGAAGATTTCCTAAAAAGAAAAGAATCTTTTTAATTGTAAAGAAAAAAAGTTCAATTAACTTATTCTTTTTATTTACCGTAACTATAGCATTTAAATCAGTTTAGCTATTCAGTTTGAAATTGGTTTTATTAAAAAAAAAAGTCTGAAGAAAATTTTAGACTTAGTGCTTTCAATAAGTCGAGCTTTAAGCCTGTTCTATTGATCTTCTGGATAAAAGCATGTAATATTTTATTTTATTATATATAATACTGATAGTATCCAAAGACTCTATGCTATTTGTGCTCTTTTAAATAAATAGTGGGACCAAAGTCCCTCTATCTATTTAGAAGAGCACAAATAACAGAGAATTAACTTAAAATAAAGTACAATAAAAAAAGTTTAATTTGAGAACATGCACCAGATAATTTTATTAAAATTAGACATGTATCATGAATAGGTTAAAATTTGCCTCAACTAAAATCGCCTTCTATAAATTAAAAATTTTTTATCATGCTCATTGAAAAAACATTATAAAAAATTTTCTTTAAAAGGCAGATAATTAAACAACTATACCTCATTATCCCACTTTTGCATAAAAGGATTAAGTTCTTTGGACGCAAAATTTAAGGCAAGCTCCTGCATACTAATTAACTCTTCACTGAGACCATCTTTCACTGAAAATATTAATTGACAATTTTTCAATAATGTTTAAACAACATTTGGATAACCCTTTAAAACTTGCTAACTTTTGCTCTTTAAGTAAGTAATTAACTAATTTTTTTGTAATTTAAAACCAAGAAATTTTTTTTTTAGAAGTTCATTAGGAAAACAAAACTTAAAATCTTTTTAATATTAGTTTTTAATCTTTTTGCTAGCATTTTATTAATCAACATTCACTTGATTTTAAAACTATGAAGTTATATCTGAATCTGGATAAAAAAACATAAAACTTGCTTTTGATTGGATTGCTTTTAAACAACTTTAAAAGGTCTCGGAAATTATGCTGTTATTTTTTTATCTAACATTTTGATTCATTTAATTATTAATCTATTTATCTTTAAAAGTATGCTGAAAAAAAATCTTACGATTTAAACTTAATAAAGTTTAATAATGTAATTTAAGTTATTTAACAATGATATATGGTATATTTCCTAAACTATGATTCGGCCAGATAGAACCAGAAGTTAAAACAAATGAAACATAGAAATAACATAAAACAACTGTAAAATTCAAAGAACAAATAATCAATTGCATCTGAATTGAGCAAGTTAAACAAAATCTGTGAAAAAAGCAAATTGGAATACAAAAAACGAATTATATTGCAATAAGAGAACAAAATAAGTTACAGAAACTTCAAAGTAACAAATAAAACTACAATCATTAAACTTAGTAAACTATAAAAATTGGCCACAGCTTTGGAACTAACTCATTGTGGATGTTGCCAATTTAAATATTTAAAACATCACATTTGGCTGAGGGAGCTAGATCTCTGGCGTATTAGGAATTTTTTCAGTCATGTTAATCGCTTACAAAATATTACACATTCAACAATGTGCAATATTAAATATAGATTGGATCAAGAAGTGTTGGATCAAATTTCCAAAAAATGGCTGAAATAGATGCAATCATTAAACAAGTAAACATTTATATCATTTCCTAAAATCATTATTAAGATGCTACTCCCTTGGATTTCAGTTGCAAATAAACTAACTGTAAACAATTGTATTTAGGCCAATCCAATTCAAGTACAAGTAATCTGCTAGAAACCAAAGCATGAACTACACCAAAGGATTTTAAAGAATAGGGAAGTAAACTTCTATTACATAAAAAATCCTACTTATCAAAGAAGTAGAAGTCTACAAAAACTGACAATATTGTAAGATAGTGTGTAAAAATGTAGAAGACTGGAAGAATAAACCAGCAACAGTAGAAACAACAATTGAATCGTGTGAGATTATTGTAAAAGAAAGTATCTTAAAAATCTGGAAAAACTCTTAAAAAAGAGTAAATGTTAGCAGGTTTTAAAAACAATTTCTTTTATTAAAAGATATATCTACTATCTAAAAATATAAAAAATGAAACAAAACAATTATTACTGAAAAGGTTTAATGCTAAAATGATGCAAATCAATTTACTATACACTAGAATTAGCTTTTGATAACTTACAAAACAATTAACAACTAACCAAACTATTAACCAAAGATTATCACAACAAATAATTACCCTTAAACCACAACTTATGTAAAAGATATAGCATGATTGAGGATTGAACCATTTGTTGTGATGAACACATATTCCGCTGTTGTATTTAAGTATAAAACAAAGAATACATAAATGTATTCTTTGTTTTATACTTTTTTAATTTGAAGCAGATTATTCTGGCACTGGCAAGTAAAAGAATTGATATAGCATTTGTTAAATTTATCAAATGCTATATCAATTTTTTTACTTGCTAGTGCCAGAGTAATCTGCTTTAAATTTTACCAAGTCTGAAAAGATGCTCAGTAATAAAGTGAAAACAGAGAAAGAGTTTGGTATACTGAGAGAAACACCCTTCTTTAAACTACCTTTCTCCTAACAATATAATGGGACCTAATATATCAAGAGCATTTTGGTGTAGAGGTATTTAAAAGATTAATTAGAGGATTTAAAAGTCTGTCATAAACAATTAAAGTAAATGTTTACAACTCTCAGAATGGAATAAATAGTGTTGAATGCTCTGTGTCAGCCAACTGTTTTGCTAACACGCAATAGTTCCTAATATATTGATGAGAGTTAACCACCAATTCTTGTAGAAGAAAATGACGAAATGAATGACTATGGTTAGTGCATAAATATTTGTATACTTAAGTAAACTGGAAAATTTTTTTTTAAGATTTCTATTGAGAATTTGATGAAGATCATATTACAATTTATTAAATTAACCAAAAAAATACACTTACAGTAAGTTGATAAAGATGAAGAGGATGATCTTTTATATATCTTGTTGAAGATTCCATGTCTTTTAAATGGTAATGAAAATTTCCAGAACTTTGACATCATAGTTTTCCAATATTAAATAACCAATCCAGACAGATTAAAGTGCACACAAACTCAATTTAGGTATGAATGTGTGTATTTTTATCAATTTCCATAAATTTATATCATTTAGATAAGTACAAAACCAACTACAAACAAACTAGAACACTATAGCAATAAGATAATCATGATGCATAGCAACTACTAGTATCTTGATTGTGATTTGATGCTTATCCAGCTAATTAGGTAAAATGTAGATTACTTATATGCATGTTAAAAAGCAGATTGTTTAAATAAAACATGAACTCTTTTAACTAAACTAACCATGAAAATTAATATAAAAATTTAAAGCAAATTCAATGCAAAATTAAAATCAAAAAAATCATTATTTCCAAAGTCCAGTTTAGGTTATGTACATAACTACAGTAAATCATTTGAACGGACCTTACGGTAACAGCATCAAGCTATAGGACGGAATAAAGAGTAATTAAAAGAATTGAAACGGAAGCTTGAGTGAAAATGGGACGAAATATATGGTAACTCGGAATTCTTTCCCTTTTGCTTCAGTATTATCTAAAAGGGCCTCCTCTGTGACAGCTTTGAGCATAATTCAATAACAGAACAAATGTTAAGCCGGACTCTGCATAAGAGTTGGCTTTCTTCCTCGTTCTATCTTTTACAGATAGTGCTTATACCTACTCCCAAACAAAAAAAATTGTGGATAATGAGAAAGCAGCGAGTATTATTGATTTGCCACTATTTTTTTAAAGAAATAATTTAAGGAGAAAAAATGTTTGTTTAAAGACCATGTCTATTATGTTTGTTTTTCTACACCTAGCTATCCAAACATCTTTGTTCTAAATTTCACATAATCTTTTGTGTGTGTGTTTTTTTGCATATAATATCGCTGATATGTTGTTAACTGTGAATAATTTTCATTAGAACTTATCAAATTTGAATTTAATTGATGATCTACAGGTGAAAGGACCTCAGAATGCAGTGGGACCTCAGAATGTCAGTTTGAATTAAACCAACATAGAACTCGATTTTTTTAATTGAATTCTAAGAGCGTTGAATAATCTGATTAAAGAATATAATGTTAAGTCATAAACAAAAAAATTATTACATATAATCCTTATAAAATAATCTAAATTACGAAGACGTTGAAAATAGTCTATAAGCAATGAACTTTTTTTTTTTAATAATTTTAAATATTTCAATCCCTTCTGAAAATAAGTTTGCAGAACCTTATCAGAAATGTTGCCTTAAGACTCCAAAAAGAGTGTTAAAAAGATGCGTGCGCAGAATAAATCCAATTTTCTTAAAATCTCTTTTTTAAATACCTAGCATTTTGAGGTGCTGCACCTAACGTTTTGAGGTACCAAATCAAAAGCAACAGTAACAAACTTAAGTTATTACTTTTTATCTTTTTTTTTTTTTTTTTATAACATTAACCAACTTAAAAAAAATGTAATGAACAAAAAATATAAAAATAAGATCCAGGTAAATTTCTGATTGATTTGATCAAGGAGCTGGGTAACGTCAGTTGTATTAGGTGGAGTGATGAAAAGTCTAATATTTTTGCTTCTTAGGAATGCCAATACATCACTGTCAAATCTTGAAGAGTGACCATCGGAAAGGACAACAACAGGCCGTTTTATATTGTTTTTTTTTCTAAAAATTGGTCAAACATTTGATTTGCACTTAGAAGTGTACTGTGATCATGACTTCCACTCTCATTTGTGGAGATTAGAAGATTTGGAAAACGTATAAATGCTTCTTTTGGAGCCATGTAGGCACTAATCCCTTTTCCCTTGAATATGATTTGGCACATTGCTATATCTCCTCCAAAGAAAACAAAAAGATGTATGGCTACACATTCTCTATTTTCTCTTACCTTATCTTAAATGGTTTAGTATATGCTGGAAGAGGGTACTCTTCCAGCATACACTAAACCATTTGGAGTACCATCAACTCCATAGTTAATAAACTGGGGGGTGTCATCATAATTGTAAATTCTAGTGGTATCTATATATCCCTGCCATACACCTGTTTCTAATTGATTTGCATCAATGAAAATATTACATTCTATAAATTCTTCAGTTAATTCGTTGAGGTGTTTACATGCCATTGCTTTTGTGAAGTTAAGGGCACGATTTATGGATAAAGTTCCTTGTCTCTTTTTGGTTATGTACTTTTCATATTTTGCATCACAACGCTTTCAAAAAGACTTGCTAAGCTTCTTTGTTTGGAGTGCTCGTTGAGCATTTGGTGATAGCTTAGTGATCTGACGTCCACGAAGGTTTCTACAGGCTTGTTTTCTTACTTCCAAAACATTCAACAATATTGTCAACTCCGACTTGTTTAAACCTTGGAGGCACCTAAATATATTACAGGGGCGGATCTAGCTTTTTTTTTGAGGGGTGCTGAGCAAGTATGTACTGCGAAGATATGTTCATTACTCCCCCCCCCCCCCCGCACGCTTTGCAAAGGGGGGGGGGGGTCATAAAAAAAGGTTTTTATAAAGTACGGGGGAGAGAGTCACCCAAAAGTGTACAAGTTTGTTTAAGAGGTGTTCACAGAGTTGTTACGGCATAATATGTCTGGCAGATCTGTCGACATATTTTTAGACATATTTTACATAGACATAAAATATGTCAGAATTATTTTTCTGTCCTCTTACTTTGACATAACTTTATGTCTGAAACATTTTCTGCCGATATAAAATATGTCCGAAATATTTTTCTGTCCACTTACTTTGACATAACTTTATGTCTGAAACATTTTCTGCCGACATAAAATATGTCATGATTATTTTTCTGTCCTCTTACTTTGACATAACTTTATGTCTGAAACATTTTCTGCCGACATAAAATATGTCCGAAATATTTTTCTGCCTACCAACTATGACATAATTTTATGTCTAAAACATTTTCTGCCGACATAAAATATTTCCGAAATATTTTTCTGCGAACTTACTTTGACATAATTTTATGTCTGAGACATTTTCTGTCGACATAAATTATGTCAGAAACATTTTTCTGTCCACATATTTTGACATAATTTTATGTCTGAGACATTTTCTGTCGACATAAATTATGTCAGAAACATTTTTCTGTCCACATATTTTGACATAACTTTATATCTGAGACATTTTCTGTCGACATAAATTATGTCAGAAACATTTTTCTGTCCACATATTTTGACATAACTTTATATCTGAGACATTTTCTGCCGACATAAATTATGTCAGAAACATTTTTCTGTCCACATATTTTGACATAACTTTATATCTGAGACATTTTCTGCCGACATAAATTATGTCAGAAATATTTTCTATCCACATATTTTGACATAATTTCATGTCTGAGACATTTGCTGTTTCTTATTTTAGAAGAAAAAATCGTACAACTTTATTGCTCATTTTAGATTAATTTGACGAGTAAAACAAAAGTTTCGATTTCCCCTTGTTAGAATGTAAAAACTTAGTCTCAAACTTAGTTTTTATTATTGAATGTGGTTTTTATTATATGGCGTCCTGTGCCGCACTAGAAATTATGTTAAGTAGAAAGGAAAGTAGAACTTTTAAAGGGTCGAACCATTTACAGCATAAATTCTACGATCTAATCGTCTGCAACATAATAAAAATAGAAAAAAATTCTTTGTCAGAATATTTATATCCGTTCCATGATAGGTCGAATAATTTATGGTCGAAGCAAACCTTATTAAAAATATAGTTTTTCACCAGCGCGGCGTTTCAGGTTAAAATAGATTAACCACAGGACGAACGACAATTTAAAGCAGCGGTTAGAATACAATTTTAGCCGTAAGAAAATATCTGGCCAACGTTTATCTTTTAATTTAATCGAACCGTCAGAATCGTTTTTTGAAGAGTTGTGATCTTAACCGAAAATTTACTTCAAATAAAACCAACATCAATGATAATGTTTGGTTGTTAAAATTTTTTTTTTTCTCTTACACTTTTTCTAAAGAGAAAACATCCCTTTTCAGATTGTAAATGATTGTAAAAGCCATTAAAATGGCAATTAAATGCCTTAGAATTCAGATTGTAACAGCCATTAAAGACGTTGTAAAAGCCATTAACATTCAGATTGTAAAAGCCATTAAAATGGCAATTAAATGCCTTAGAATCAAATATTTGTCTGCTCTCCTCAACAATCCACATGGCATTACAGGTTGCTAATATTTGGAAAATTGGCTTTTTTTTTTATCCAGTTGTATTTTGTGGCCTTTTATCTTTATTTTGGCATTTTGACACAGAAAAATTTAAGTTCTTGAAAAAGTATTTATTTTGGAAAAAAAGATGAAATCAATTTTTGCTCCTCAAGAATTTTTAAGGATAATAAAAAACAACTTTTGACTTCCGATCCAAAGATTAACTAGTTGATTTCATTGATGAAATTTGTTCAAAATAAAGTGACAGAATCGTTTTGAAACAGCCGCGATATGAAAAAGGGCATTATTATGGCATTTTACATTCACGATTTTGGAATTTCACATGTAAAAAATGTTGGTAACACTGAATTTAATTGTCAATTAAAACGACTAAAATATAACGACTTGGAATGCTCGCTTCCACGTTTGAGACATTAAAACGAATTTCCTAGCCGCATTAAAAAAAACTCTTGATGCTGGAGTCTTTTGACCCAAATGCAATTCAGTTGTAGATTTTTATATCACGGCCGTTTAATCTATTCTCAAAATTAACTTTGACTTTTTGTGCTAGAATTTTGTCAAGTATTTTGCTAACACAAAATCTAAAAGAACTTTATTACGTTATAAAAAAATTTTTTGTTTCGACTCTAAAAAGGTTTTCAGAACTCGATTCTTGCACTGGGGCGCCATAAAAAATTGACTAATAGAAAATGTGAAACGTTTAGTTTTTTAAACAAATTTTATTTTATCAATCAAATCTAGATTATTTTTTACCACCATGATGGAGTCTAAGAAATCATTTGAAATGCGAGTACGTAGATGGCTATAAACCAAAGCGAATCCAGAGAAATCACGTTCAACTTTTACGCTGGAGAACGCTGCACCGTAAACTACTTGCGAGATTTCATAAAGCCGATTCCATTTTGTTTTCTGGTTTTTCTTCTAGTACGCAAGAATGTTGAATTCAACGTCTAATGACACTCGCGGTTCATTAAGAGTCCATTTTAAAATTAATTGACGAATATCTTGATCTGACTCTAAAGCTGCATTAGCAACATCTTGTCTGGTTCCTCCTCCAGTATATTCAATGAAACGGCGTACTTTTTCAGCATAAATTTCTTCTGAGTTCATAGGAATCATCTCTTCAGAAGTATTTGAGGAATATGACGCATTTAATTGTATGGATTCTTCTGTTGATGAAAAACTTGATTGTTCTCGTTGAGTACAAAGTTTTTGATGAATTTTGATTAGCTGTATAATTCCTCTATTCAACATTTCTGTATTAAACAGTTGATGACCCGATGTAAAGCAAAATCTAGGATCCAGAACTAAAGCAGCAATAAATGCTTAACATTTAAAAAAAACTTGTTCTCGTGTATTGATTGCGTTGGTCAGTAGCATTTTTAATCCCAAATCACCTGCTGGAACGTCCTCAATTCCTATTTTCATTTGAATCCATCGAACGTAGAATTCACTAATTGATAATTTTGCGGATTGAAAATCCATCATAGCCGAATGTATTGGTAAAAATGCATCGAAATATTCATCTATTAAACTCCATGAAGCATCGTTTAATTTTAATTGGTCGTGTCTTAGCCTTTGATATGCTTCTGCGTTGGTATGGAAATCTTCTATCATCAAAAACGTGGAATCCCAGCGTGGTTCAATGTCTACACGAGGTTTTTTTAGATTTTTAAATGTTTGAATATATGCTACTTTCTTGGATTCGATAGCAACTTTTCTGATGTTATTTAATGCATCTTCAAACATTGATGTTACGTCCTTAGCAGCTAGCTGACACACATGTGCGCCACAAAACATGGCTGAACAGAACGATCCAACTGATTTTTCAACACAAACAGTTTGGGCTTCACTATAATTCCCTTCTTCATTCTCTAAAGCGCCAATATCAATTTCCTCGTCTTCGAAATCTATAAATTCGTCACCATAAATTTCAAGGATCACTTTCATTTGAACTTGTGCATTTTGAAGAATTTTTGAAGCCTTCGTCATGTTCTTTCCTTGATCTGTGCAAGTTGCGTAGATATCATTAGCACATTTTCCAATTTTTCCAATTACATTTTCTAACTGAGCAGCTAAAATTTCGCCAAACTGTCGACTTTCTTGAGTAAGTATGCCTAAGGTTCTGTCAGCTATTTGCCCGTCCTTCACATATCTACAGCTAACTCCAAACACGTTTCTTCCATATCGCGACGCACTATCAAACATCAACGAGACAAGAACATTTTCAGTTTCTTCTCTTATGAGCGAAAAAATATTTTCACACGCAAGTTGAATGTAGCGTTTCATGCTGTGACGATTTATAACAATTTTGAATTCTTTGAGTGCATTTTTCACTAAAGACAATTGTCCAATTTCATCAGCTGACGCGAAAGACAAGTTACGGTTCATCATTAACTTAATCATTTCTCTAATTAATTGATTTACATCAACATCCAGCTTGATTCGTTTAATTAATTGAATCTCATCGTTATTTCGATTCCTTGTAGCCGAAGTAGTTTCAACTAAGTCAATTTCGCCAGCTTTTTCTTTGTATTTTCGAAGAAGGTGATCTTTGAGGTTACTTAACTTGCCTTTGTAAAAATTTTTGCACATTTTACACTTTCCTCCTTCTTTACTAATTTCAAATTGACTTTTCACTTGTTTGTGCAATAAATTATTCTCCATATTTGTCTTTAAATCTTAAGGAAAACAAAAACAGTGATAAGAAAATAGTTATTCCAAGATCTATTTATACCACAGGACAATCGTTTAAACCGCGAAAAATGAATAATTAGATTAATAATCGTTTTTTAATGCGGCTAGGAAAATCGTTTTAATGTCTCAAACGTAGAAGCGAGCATTCCAAGTCGTCATATTTTAGTCGTTTTAATTGACAATTAAATTCAGTGTTGCCAACATTTTTTACATGTGAAATGCCAGAAGCGTGAATGTAAAATGCCATAATAATGCCCTTTTTCATATCGCGGCTGTTTCAAAATGATTCCGTCACTTTATTTTGAACAAATTTCATCAATGAAATCAACTAGTTAATCTTCGGATCGGAAGTCAAAAGTTGTTTTTAATTATCTTTAAAAATTCTTGAGGGGCAAAAATTAATTTCAACTTTTTTTCCAAAATAAATACTTTTTCGAGAACTTAAATTTTTCTGTGTCAAAATGCCAAAATAAAGGTAAATGGCCATAAAGTACCATTGGATAAAAAAAAAATGCCAATTTTCCAAATATTAGCAACCTATAATGCCATGTGGTTTGATTGAGGAGAGCAGACAAATATTTGATTCTAAGGCATTTAATTGCCATTTAATTTGTTTGAGTTGTATCATTTACAATCTGAAAAGGGATATTTTCTCTTTAAAAAACGTGTAAGAGAAAAAAAAATTTTAACAACCAAACATTATCATTGATATTTGTTTTATTTGGAATAAATTTTCGGTTAAGATCACTACTCTTCAAAAAACGATTCTGACGGTTCGGTTAAATTAAAAGATAAATTTTGGCCAGAATTTATGCTGTAAATGGTTCGATCCTTTACAAGTTCTACTTTTCTTTCTACTTAACATAATTTCTAATGTGGCACAGGACGCCATATAATAAAAACCACATTCAGTAATAAAAACTAAGTTTGAGACTAAGTTTTTACATTCTAATAAGGGGAAATCGAGACTTTTGTTTTACTCGTTAAATTAATCTGAAATGAGCAATAAAGTTGTACGATTTTTTCTTCTAAAATAAGAAACAGCAAATGTCTCAGACATGAAATTATGTCAAAATATGTGGATAGAAAATATTTCTGACATAATTTATGTCAGCAGAAAATGTCTCAGATATAAAGTTATGTCAAAATATGTGGACAGAAAAATGTTTCTGACATAATTTATGTCGACAGAAAATGTCTCAGATATAAAGTTATGTCAAAATATGTGGACAGAAAAATGTTTCTGACATAATTTATGTCGACAGAAAATGTCTCAGACATAAAATTATGTCAAAATATGTGGACAGAAAAATGTTTCTGACATAATTTATGTCGACAGAAAATGTCTCAGACATAAAATTATGTCAAAGTAAGTTCGCAGAAAAATATTTCGGAAATATTTTATGTCGGCAGAAAATGTTTTAGACATAAAATTATGTCATAGTTGGTAGGCAGAAAAATATTTTGGACATATTTTATGTCGGCAGAAAATGTTTTAGACATAAAATTATGTCAAAGTAAGTGGACAGAAAAATGTTTCTGACATATTTTATGTCGGCAGAAAATGTCTCAGACATAAAATTATGTCAAAGTAAGTTCGCAGAAAAATATTTCGGACATATTTTATGTCGGCAGAAAATGTTTTAGACATAAAATTATGTCAAAGTTGGTAGGCAGAAAAATATTTCGGATATATTTTATGTCGGCAGAAAATGTTTTAGACATAAAATTATGTCAAAGTTGGTAGGCAGAAAAATATTTCGGACATATTTTATGTCGGTAGAAAATTTGTCTTGGACATATTGGACAGATAACAACTCTGGGTGTTCAAGGCAACGAATACGTACGTAGTTTGACTATATTTTTCATCAACTTTTTAAATTTTCAACCTCTTTTTTAACAAAAGAAAAGGCTATATCCCTCTGGGTCTTTTACCTGTCTGCCCATCTTTTTATACCCTTTAAACTGCCCGTATTTTGATTAAATAATCAGATAAGAAAGGTTACAATTCTTATAAACATATCTATTTTATTTCCATAATAGTATTTTGTATGCAAAATAACACAATTGTATTACAACTCACTATTAAAAATAATTATTAATACTATGATATAATATATTTGTGTTTTCATCAGTTCTTCGAAATTTGGTAACATCAGTTTGAGAAAAAATAATTGGATGGTTTGAATAAAAATCTGCATTTGTATATAATTCGATACTGGTCAAATATCTAAAGTATTCTGACAAAGATTCGTTTCCAATTAATGATATAGAACAAGCATTAAATAAACAGTTTCCGTTTGGAGAAGTTCTAATAAAAAAACAAAAAATTAACATGAGCGAGGTAACATAATTTAATAATGTTATGCCACAAAATAATTATTACACAATTTTAAGTCATAAAATAACTTACTGGTAAATCATTTACTAAATGTAATTTTGGTATTGTTCAAACATAAAATAAGTTATAACATAATTGATTATTTTCTCCTTGAAATATGATATAAATAAGTTTGTAGTAAAATGTTTAAGCAAAACAAGTCATATATGATTTCTTTATTTGCTATTATTTTAACTATTAATCAACACACACACACACACACACACACACACACACACACACACACACACACACACACACACACACACACACACACACACACACACACACACAAATATTTCGTTTTTTTTTTTATTTTTAAATTAATATAATTATTTAAGAAACAAATTATTACCTCACTGGTTGAAAATTGCTTTCTGCTCGAAATCATTGAGATAGGAAAACTGTATATTTGAAACTTTGCATATTTTATGCATTACACTTAGTTTAGATTTTTCATTAAACAAAAATTTTTCTCTAATAGTATTATGAGCTTTGACAATAACATTAGATAAAAACGATACCTTTTTTGATTGAATCCTATTTTCATCTAAAATACATTTTAAAATAATTTGAAGCATTGAATCCGCCATGTTTAGAACACTTAACCTACGAGCAATGATATAAAGATATTTCCTAGATATGCAACTTCGCCGTTTTTAGTGAAGCCAATTTAATATTGCGTAATATGTTGGAGGCCATTATTATATCGGGCAAAAGCTTTCAGTGGATCAAAGTCGAATGAAAGGAAATTTGCAATTATAAAGTTTTGATTAAAGTTGGAATTAAAGATGATTAGCTAAGAGATGATAAATGTGATGAGTCTACAGCCAATATAAATTTGTATTGGTCAAAGAGGATTGTACTGGCTTACAAACTAAAACATGCGGCTATTTAAATAGCCACAAATTAAAAAACATATTTAAAAACATATTTGCATTTAGAACTTTAAACGAAAACATCGTAATGTATTTTAATTTTTTATATTTTAAAATTAAATATTTATAAACCCTTAAATAACAATAATTTATTCGTTTGTTGTCTTAATCCAATTGATGACTTCCTTAGCACTTTAGTGGTATAATCCTGGGCATATCTAAACATTCGAATTTTAAAGTAATATTCACTTATCTTTTTAACAAGCTGGCTAGAATGTAGATCTTCATTAACAGTCCAATGTTCTATGTCATGGCTATCAAGTCCTTTAAATACTTTTTTTATCATAATTAATTTTTTTACACAATGAATCATTTTCTGCTTTATATTTTTTTAAAAATCTTTACCACTAATGAAGTTAAATATTTTTTCACATGACTCAACAACTGAAATAACATCCCTTGATGGCAAAAACAAACCACCAAGATTTTTTACATTATTTAACGAAGAATAAGATTTCACATAGGCATGTTCAAATAATAAAATATCAGTTAATGATTGGGCACAAATATTGCAAGAAATCTTATTTATCAACTTTCTGACTATAAAACCAGAGATATATCCCAGTATTGCTTCTTTGTAGTTACTCATTTGAAGTTCATCACAGTACAAAAAAACTTCTAAGTCAATATTGTCCTGATCAAAATTATCAACAGAACACAACCTTTTACTCCAATTAAGAGAAAAAATAGAACCATTGGAATAGGGTTCAAACATTAGGCAGTTTGCATGATTCGATCCAACTATGGAATTTCGCAGCAGAATTCGTTTTAAAGATGACTTTAACTGTACAACATCAGGATTGTTATTGTAACCATTTTTGCCACGAATGCAAGCAAATAGTAGTTCAAGATGATCTTGGGAATACTTGTAAGTAAGAACATACTTAAATGGTTTCTCTGGAAGTGTCAACAGATCGGTGGATAACTTTTCAGTGCTTTTAGCTGCTATAATTAAACCTAAAACAAATGTCTTTCTTCTATGTAAAAGTAAAGGAATGCAATTTTTATCAGTCAACTTGCTTAGATAAGTAATTGTATCATTTAAAAAATCTTTCCAATAAAGTTGATCATGAAGATATAAAGGTTTTTTAAAGTTTTTACTATTTGTATTTCTTGAATTTAGCATGTCAAATAATTTGTCAATAACTCGAATAAAACGGATTGTACCATTTGCTCCCAAAAATGATGGATGTTGAGATACCATTAAAAATTCAATTGCATCAGCAACAGAGCTGCTGAGAGTTTGGCCAGCTATTTTCACATTCATTATGTGTCGATGAAATTCTATATGTTTCCTTGAAAGTTTGTTTGCAAATTTCAATCCTTCAAACTCTTGTAATTCAAACAAACCTTTAATGTAACTCCACTTAATATACTGGCCATCACCATCAATAAAAACACCCAAATCATTAAGAGAATTTCTTGCTAATTTAAGCATATGACATGGATCAAGGAAAATGTGTATCAGTTGGTTGTTATATGAAAAGGTACTGACTATATTGTCAATGTCTTTGCCAAACTGGCATCCAAAGGGGATAACAGAACTTAAATTGGTACTTGTACCATCAAATGTAACACTTTTGATATAAAGTTCATGTGTCAAAGCCAAATTCAAAATGTTTTTGATAAAGGATGTTAAATCACTTGCTTTAACTTTATTCGATAAAACATAACCAATGGGTGTTTTCCAATGTCCTCGCAAGCCAACTAACATGAAAACTAATGCCTCAGTAGCTGGAGTATCAGGTTCGCATACAATAATATCCTTGCCGAAATCACAAAAACCAATATAGTGACCTCAACTTTTGTCATAGATTATACTGTTTTTGATTGCCATAGCATCAATAATGAGGGCACAATATTTAAAGTTTACATCTGTTTTCTGTTTATCACCAAGATAGGCAAAAACATCATGGAATAAACCAGGGTCACAATTTACAGATGATGTCCAATGTGATATTGACCTGGCAGCTGGAAGACACAACATTGGTTGAAGAAAGTTATATGCACGTGGAGAATAAAAATGAAGAGTTAAAGCAAATTTTTTTACTTCATCATTGTATCTGTGACCTTTTGGTTTAACATTTTGATTGAGAAATTGATTTTTAATGATTTCATAAGAGAGTCCAGAAAAATTTTCGCTTAAAACAGTTGCAGCATCTGTAGTCAAATAATTTTTAGATTGTAAATGAGAAATCATGTCTTTTAAAGAACTAATTTTTTTTTCATTTCTTCTTAACTTTTGCTGTAAAGCTTTGACTTTTTTTTTAAATTTTTCTTTTGTTGGTGATAAAGATCTTACAGATAGTGTTGAAGATTGATTAGTTAGGTCAGTACTATGAGTTGTGTTTTCTGGCTGATAATTATGTGTTAAACTATTTTCTTTGTCGGTGTCATTTATAGCAGGATAGACATCAACTTTTTTTCTTTTTGACAACGGTTCAATTTTCGGTAGTGTTCGTATTGTTGGGAGTTTCCTTTTTGGCTTTTGTGTATTTGCAGAAAATACAAAAACTGATGGTACAGCATTCAATTTTAAAATTGGTTTATAATGATGATCAACACTTGAAATATTTTTATCTGGGATACAATAATTATAGTCTGCTTCTAAAAAATGGTCGCTACATATACAAGTATATTTAGTTGGGATAAAATTTTCACGATTCAAAGCAACAATCCATCTTTTACACAATTCTGAATTTTTAATAGGAAATTTATGGAAGGATTTTGAGCCGCCTTTTACATATCTACTAGAACATCCATACGCAGCACAAGAATTAACCATTGTATGATGAAATTACTAAAAGAAATAATTAACTTAAATGAATGCTAAAGAAAATGAACAGAAATTATGTCGGGATATAACTGTTTTTATTATATGATATATTGACTGTTTTGCCCGATATAATAATGGCCGATTAAAACTGTAAACAAAAAAATCGGCTTCACTTGCAGCTTATAAAAAAACCCGGAGTTTCCTATCTAGTTATTTATTATACGTCATTGCCTACGAGTTAACCAAAAGCTTAGTGAAAACCCTTTTTTCTGATTTATGCGTGATTGGCTTGCACCCTTCAGAGATCTTTCTGATTGGGTCAGCACCCCTCAGAACCAGTTTTGATTAGCTTAAGAAACCAAGCCAATCAAAAATAGCTTCTGAGGGGTGCAGGCCAATCAAAAATAATTCTGAAGGGAGCAAGCCAATCAGAAAGCGACTATACTGGAATTTCCTAGTCGAAACATAAATATATATAAAATACGCTAGCGCTAACACAACAACAAAGATAGTTATTTTCGACATCCTTCACAAAAAAATTAAATCGCAAATTTTGAGTTAAATAAAATATTTTAACAATTTAATTTTTATATATAAAAAAATGCAACAAAATAGTAAACTTTGCTTGTTGAAAGTTGACGGGTGCTGGAGCACCCTTTGAACCCCTCTGGATCCGCCCCTGTATATTATTGAAATAATAATACATAATGTACAAGAAAACTAAATAGTATAAGTTTAGTTTTCTTAATGAACAATATTAAAAAACCAGGATTTTATTACAATTTATAACAGTTTATAAAAAAATATTTCATTTCTCAATTATGTTTAGATATTACCTATTCTTGTTTCTTATATAAGAGACTAACGACTCTTCCTCATCTGTTGTAAAAATTGAACAATATTCCTTCTCGTTTCCAGTTACAATGACACCAACAATTCGTTTATTAATTGTTCTAAGATCTTTAATTAGTGGAAATTTTCCTGAATTGATTGCGGCACAACCAGGTTTATTGTTGATTCGACACCATTCAACTGCTTCCTCTAACTGCTTACTTTTCATCATTATAACATCTCTTAGAACATTGCATCTTGGTTTGCTTGTTGGTTTAATTCTAAAGGACTTTCCTATTTCTTACTTATTTTTTACTGAAAGGAATATCAAAATACACTTTTGTACTTGTACTTTACTTTAGTAAACGCACTTTAGTTTAATTTATTTATTTTTTCAAAAGCAAACAAAGAAAACACACTAAAGTGTGTTTTGAATGAGGTTTCGTGACGAAACTATAAGCAGAATACTCATTTCATAATGTTGAAAAGAAACTGAATGCAAACAACTTTTTTTTTATATGTTAATTAGCTTTCATTAACCAAGCTTTTTGAGGTTCCTTAACCTAGCATTGTGTAGTGGAATGCAAAAAGTATAAAAGATAAGTGAACAAAACATTTAAAAATATATTCAGCATTGAAAATTAATAATATATGCAGAAATTCATGATTAACTAAGCATGTTAGCCTAGACCCTGACACCAATGTCTCCACTACAGAATCTAACACTTCTAAAAAGACAAATCTCAATCAATCAACTCCCATTCAATCTACTTCAAAGAGAGGAAAGTTTTCAAATATATATAATACCAGGTGCCACTCCTAGCCCTATACTTTTAACGGCTTCTGAAGAAGGGTGGTCTTTTAAAAAAGATAAGCCTAGGAAACAAAGAAAAAAGAGGCCTAGAAATCGAAGATGATTTCTGAAAACAGATATCCTTGTTGAAAAAATTTGGAACATAAACAGAAGGTTGTAAAAGAAAAAAAGAAACTAAAAAAGAGCAAGAAAGATGAAGAAGATGGCATTGAAGATAAGAAAGAGGATGTTTTATGTCTCAGATGCTTCAAACCCTTCTCAACAGCCTTATATGTGCAGAGTGAATTCAGTGTTCAAGCTGCCATTGGTGGACATATCAGGGTTTGTTTAGAAAAAGAACTCACAGATCTATTTAATGAATGTTTAAACTATAATGATTTTCTAGCCATGTTCGATGAAAAAACTATAAATTGATTTGAGGGCAGATCTACCCCAACCCAACGGCCAACTTATAAAGTATTGTAAAAATATTCACAAACTTGTATAAGCTTTTAATAATAGTTTTTTGAATATAGTTTTAGTAATTTTCTCCCATAGAGAAACAAAATAAAACATGAAAAGCGAAGAAAGTTAGGAATCAAAGAGAAAAAAGCAGGTCAAGGTGCCTCAGTCTACCCTAAATTTAATTTATTTTAATAATTTTGTATTTTTATTATCATTGAAAGTATTTGTATTTTAAGTTTTCAGTTATAAAATATCAACAAGTGGCATCAAATTTACAGTGCCAGAGGTTGGTTGCATAGGAAGTTATTTCTTTATTGCAGTCAACTTTTTAAATAGAAAGAATTAACTTTACTGTTCTGTAGCAACATACGGCTCAGTTTTTATATTGTTTAAGCTGATAGCCTTTATTATTTTTATTAAATGGTAAGTATTATTCATTCAACTGAATTTCTTTAAGCTTTTATTAATTTTAAGAGGCTTAACAAATTTAAAAAAATTAGTTAAAAACTTTACTAAGCCATTAAATTCAAAAATTAAAAAAAGTTTTTATATTCTTAAAGGAAAAAAAGAATTTTCAATAAACGTCCTAGCGGATTCTGCTATAACTTTGATTATTTCCAGTTGATTCTCGAATGCTTGATATATCGAACTTTTTTTCTCGGTCACTTGCGATACCAAAAAATTTTTGGATTATTAAGTTCTTACAAGTGACTGATCTTAGATTATGTCCGCACGTTGTCCTATTACACTGCCCAACAGTGATTTTGTTTCGGAACCAAAATTAGTTATTTCTTATGTATTTCCATGTGCTGAATTCGAAAATGACATTAAAAATGACATATAAGCTCTAGTTTAAGAAATAAAAGCAAAAACTTTCTCTCAAAGCAAGGGTTGAATTCAGTGATCGCGAAATGAAAAATCCGGAAAAATATCTGGTCTTCAAAATTTTAGTTTATGTAAAACCGTGTACTTTGCTTTCAAGGAGCGAATCAACTTAAATTTGTTATCGAAAAAGTTAAAATTTTAAAGACCAGATATTTTTCCAGATTTCGCTATTCTATATCTCAAAAACTAGAGCTAATAAAAATTTTTCGTTGTCAATTTCTTTTTTCTCAGCCCAAAATTAGTATAATTTAAATAAAATTGTTAAAGATACAAAAAAAAAATATTTTTTTGTTGCGCAGTGTTATCAAAGTAGTTATGAAATAAGGTTGGAAGGAGACCGTGTTGCTAATTCCAGACAAAATGAATAACTTAAGTGGATTAAGTCATAGAAACGAAGAATATTGGATGTAAAACAGGATGATTTATGGAAATTTCTTGAGCAGAAATAAATTATTTTAATTGCTATACTTTGACGTGAAACGGTTTTAGAAAGAGGGACTGTTTTAGATTGTCCCCAAATATGACATGCATATCGCAAATGTGAACCAACTTTTTCTATCAAATGCGAAATCATCCGGTTAGTTAAACGAAAGCTTACATAGCACACGAGGTTTTACGAAGGTGATGCGAAGTTTTTTTTTCCGGGACTTCATTTTTACAAAGGTGATGCGAATATTCGTAAATTTGGAGCTTCGAAAAAGATTTTAAAATTTTGAATTTTGTAATTACGAAGTTTTTTAAAGTCTACGAAGTACTTCGATGTACTTTGAATTAATACGAAGTACAGCGTTGCGAAGGTGCGGTGCTTAATTGAGAGAGTTGAAGTTTAAAGCATGTAGTTTTTGGTTACATAATTGGAAACAACGGTCAATTCTGTTCTGTCAAATCTTGTTTAGAGGTTTAAATTTAAACAGCTACACATGTACTAGCTATGAAGTTTCCGAATGCGTGATTCAAGTTAAAATTCAATTTTTCTGTTCTTATTTTCAGGAAATCAGCTTTAAAAACATTTCTTACAAAAGTACCTCCATGATAAATGATATGATTACCCGTGTTTGTTGTCGGCAAATCTAAAAACCCTCAAAGTTTTAACCGTCTTAAACAATTCAATTGCTCAAATCGGAATCAGACAAAAATTTGGATGATGGAGACCTTTTTACAAAATCGGTTAAGAAGCTTGATTCTTCTTCTCGTGCTCAGGACAGAAAAGTTGTGCTCCTGATGGATAACTGTCCTGTCCATCCACGGCAGGGCTAAGCAACATAAAACTGATATTTCTCCCCCTAACACAGTATTTCTCCTTTAGTCCATGGACGTTAATATGAAGCCTTAAAGGTAAGTTTGTTCAAAAATTTGTGCGTTTGTGTATCAATGAAAATCTGCTGATAAAAATGAATTTATGGCAAAATTTTCCTTCATGTAATTGCTCTTAGCAGAATTTTTGATTTTTATAAGCATCTGTTCATCAGCTACTGATTTTGAAATAGAAGTTCAGATTATGGACCCTAATTTTGAAAATGACGATGATAAATTTGAGGATAACGCTAACGAAATCCTTAAATTCATCGTGATCATTCTCACGGTATAGACTTTAATGCTCCGCCACGCCCATCTGATGTTCTGCTAAAAGATGCTTTTAAAATACTTCAAAATACTTTATTATACGGCCCAAAATGCTTTGCCATACAGCCCAAAATACGGAAATAAATGCAATTCCTTGCACTGAAACTAGAAATTCTAATGGAAATGGAGAACTGTGATAGTTTGAAGCAACCTCAATGATATATACTTTTTTCCAAAAATTCAATATTAACTAGACATAAATCAATTCACTAAAAATAACTAACTGGTTTAAAATATTTTGAAGTTTGTCAGAAATATGAAGATTTGAACTTCAAAAAAGTGAAAATCTCAACGTCAAAAAAGATTTTAATGTCACAGAAGTGAAGAATACTTAACATCAGAAAGGTGATGACTTTAACGTCAGAAAAAGGAAAATTTTTTTTTTTGCTCATACTTTTTTTCTGCTTTCAACAATTTCTAATCGCACTAGATTTGAGAGCGTTATACCCTATATCTAAATACTTGACTCTTGTTTTATCTGATTCTAGCATCTCCTTTCTAAATGAAATTTGAAACATCGCCAACGTTCATAATACAATATTGTTCTGTAAATTATTATCTTCTTTTAATTGTTTCAAAGTATAATCCTGGCTTATAATTGTGTTTTCATTTGTTTCATTACCTGAGAAATTAATGGTCAAAAATCTGATATTTATAGAGATGTAGTTTTTTTAGGCTGATATTTGCGGATCATGCTTTAATGGCACTTTTGTATTGATCCTGATACCATTTTAAGCTTTGGACTCGACCTTTGTATGATCGTAGATATTTACCTATTTTTAATATTAATATAAAACAAAAATGAAAATCTGATTAAATACATAGATAGGATATACAAAAAGAAATCTCGAAATTCCATGTTTAATTCCAAATTTGTATTAATATATTTACTTCGGTTCGGAAGTAAAAATTTACATACTTTTGTTGTAGTCAAATTTGGTCGGAATTGAAGTGAAATGTCTTTTTTAACTTGAATTTTTCATTTTTATCAAAACGGAAAATATCAGTTGACTAATTTCACTGATTTTTTCATATGGAAGAAAGATTTAACTAAATTAAAATAAAGAGGAATTTTTTGTAGTTTTTTGGGATTCTTATTACTTTTAAGTTTGGTATCAATTTATTTATGTTTTTTAAATATTTATTTATGTAGTTACGCTATATATATTTATGTAGTTACGTTATATATATTTTTCGAAACGGTAAAAAAAATTTTTTTAAATAAATTTCTATTAAACTTACTATAAAATTCTTCATCTTATACTGAGGTCTTTATTGCTACAAAAACTTTCTCCATGTCTTCGCTACTGTTACTTGCTGACTCTTGAGTTGAAATATTCATTGCATCTTCTTCGTAAAAGAACGAAAAAACAACATATAGCAACTTCAACATAGTCATAAAAAACAGTGGCGTTCAAAAATTCATTAAAAAATAAATGCATAGTAAATACTTCATGTTTAATTTAATAAAATTTAAGACTTTTGGAGAGTATGATGAGAAGTATACTTGCATTTTATGGTGGCTGCGGTACTGGTTGGCTATCACCATGTGAGACAGGTGCTGTTTATTGTATGGCTGGGTATTGAAGACCTTCTCTTCCTTTAGCTTTTCTGTACTTCGTAATATCAAGCATACAAAAGTAACAGTCATCGTGATGGTTCTTCTGCTCTCTCCATGTTCTGGGAACGGCAAAAAGCATTGCCTTTTTTTTACCTGGCAACCATTCTGCTAGATTAGTTCATTCTGCTGGAGTAGTAAAACATATAAAGGAGGATTTCGACATCTTTTAGTAGCCATTATGAGAAGAACAGAACTTAGTCAGATACGTATAAATACGTGTTATATAAGCATTTAGAGAAGTTTAAGATGTTTTAAAAAAAAGTTATTCTGGTTTTGAGCGCAAACTTTAAAAGCATATTTGATAACAAGCATGCAAAACGTTTTTTTGAAAGATTTTCCGACGTGGAAACGGAATACTCGTATTTAAAGTACCTATCAACGATGTATTTTTCCGTCTACAATACACGTATTATTATCTGTCTTGTAACCCAATACCTTTCTCTCCTAATCCAAGCCTCGGCTGTAAGAGAAGCATACTAACAACCTCCCATGAAATGTTTTGTGAGGCACTGACGATGTATGGGTGCTCAGTTGCCGGTTAGCGCTAATAAAGTTTTAACTTTGAAATGGTCGATGATACAGAAAAAAATGTTACATTTTTGGAATTAGGAGAGAAAATCGACTAACAAACAATAAAAATTTACAGTGGGTAAAATTTTGTAAAAATTTGTAACATTGTGTTCTCAGCTCTATCTAGTTAAAAGGAGTAGCTAATATAGTGCATTACATCATTGGTTTATTGGCCTCTGTTTTTGCAGAAAACACTTGGTATTAAGAGTACTACTCTAGAGTACACTGACCTTCTAAACGTTTATTCTTTAGAAAACCGAAGAACTGGAGCCCTTAAAAATTAGTCCTATTTCTGAGCATTAAAAATGATTGTTCAGTATATTATTTCCTTACAAGAAAAAGTTGTTTTATTAAAACCAAAAGATTATAAAAAAAGTTTTCTAGGTATTTTTTTTTCTTTTTGATCATAATGCAAAGATTTTTTTTATTATTTCTCTCAAAGATTGGTTTCTTTATTATGATTATAATTAGTACAAGATGTTAAAAATTAAAATGAGGCATTAGTCACGTGACCTTGCGGGCTACTTCTGCAGTGAAAAAAGTTTTCGTTAAATTGTGTTATTGTTTTTTGCATAAAGCATGCCTGGGTTAACAGTATTTAACCGCAGGTGGATGTTAAGTAGTGATGATTTGGTAATTCCATGTAGTATAGCTTTTGGCATTCGAACTATTTGGTTAGTTAAAAGTTACTCCTACATGTTGTTTGTGTGTAATGTGCATACTTTTAAATATAAAGATAGATTAACTTTTGTTATTTTTTCTTAGGTTAATATTGGTGGTTGTTTTTTTTACTGTTGATACAATTAACCTTAAAGACTTCGAGCACAGTTGTTTCAAAACTGTTCGTATATATTTCATAGTTTATATTTGTGTGTTGGTTGCTTCTGCAATAAATGATGTATTAATTGCTTTTGTCAGCAGCAGAGGAACAATTTATGAAGAGGTAAAGAGAAAACCAATACCTAGATTGCTTTATTGTCGGGCTATTGTTTTGGTTTGGGAATTCTGTTGTGCTTGTGTTGGTTGCTACTATGTGATTTATAAAATTCAAGTATGTGAAAACACATATAGTAAATGGCTTTCTGAAGCTATTGTTGTTTTCAATTTTTTAACAGTTTTCATATGTCTGACAATGATACTACTATCGTATGATTCTGCTGGAAATCTTTGGTATAAATTAGAGCAGAATAATCATTATAACTCCTTAGATGTATTACAGTGTAAAAGAGAAATTTCAGAAAAATATCAAAAAGATTGGATGAAAAGTTGCAGACTTCTTTTTTGTTGTACAAAAAAGGAAATATCAAAAGATAATGTTTTAATGTTTGCTTCAAAGCTTTTTGCTGATTACTTTCAAAGATATGCTGATCTTGTCCCTTCTGATATACTTGCTGGTTTAATATTGTTAAGGCAAAAACAAAAGTATGAAGAAAGCGTGTTTGTTGCAAGTGAAGTTGAAAAAGAAAATTCTGACTATCAACAGGTTATTTTGAAACTAGACCTGTTTTTTGTTTTATCAAAACTGTTATATGTTAAAAATGATTTTTAAAAAGTTTTTTGTTTCTATTTTCAAATAATTTAAGGCTAGAAAACGCAGAACCAGCAAATCAATTCGAAGGCATCAGAGAACTCCAAACTCTACACCTTTTAATGTTAATAATCAGGTATATATTTTCTGGTAAATTTGATTGTTTTGCATTTAAATTGGTGTTGTCACGGAAGTTTTATTGAAGATAAATAGAATTTCTAACAGCAAATTTTTTTATTTTATATAATTTTATCAATAGGATGAAATGTCTTTGCTTAGTGAAGTTACTTACTTTGCCAAGTATGCATTAGCATGCTATGGTTGGCCAATGTATTGCTTTCTTCACAACATTCCTATATGCTGTTTACCTGGATGCAAGCTAATGTCAAAAGTTCGGTATAGCTAAACAATTTTTTAGATAAATAGATTTTATAACATAATCTAGGTATGTAAATGCATAACATAAAATATACACAAATTATATAAAAAATTTTATCATTGTATTATATACTTATAATTTCAATATGCACATGAAAACTGTATGATCACCAAGTTAATGATCAGTTACAATGCTTCAATGTTTATAAATTCCTTGACATTTTTTATACAAACATTTTTATTAGAATTTTAAGTATAAACCAAACTCATGTGAAGAAAATTATCTGTTAGTATTCTAAAGTTTTTGAATGCACATAAATATAAGTTGGTGTATTGAACAGAAGATAGTTAGAATATATCTATTGGCAGGTGCTGTGCTTGTTGTCAAAAACTTCCAGAGCACCATCCTCCAATTACTGGAGATAATTGCTGCCTCTGTAATTTTGCTGCTCAAAAAGTTACGTTGGACGCAGGCAATGAAAACTTTGTATATGTTAACTACTCCAGCAAGGTACAGATACTATATAATGTTTAAGTGTTTTTTTTTTAAATAAGCAAATTCAATAGTAAATATCTAAAAAACAATTTCAACTACTAAAAATGACACCTTCTATCCCTTTTTTGGGTATATCTTCACTCACACTGAACGCGACCCGAGTGCTTATTTATTCTAACTCCCAAAAACGCATCATTGAAAAAATGTGGATAAAAGATTTAAAGTTATTTTTCTTAACATATATACGCCTTTAAAATTTCTAACTAACTTTATTTGAAAGAGATAGTAATTATATTTCTTCAGATTAACTTTAAACATTTTTTTATACTAAAAATATTTTTTAAAATGAATTGAATTGATTTGGAGATAGTATTCTTCAAAAAAATATTTGTAAAAAAACAATGCTTATTTATTCTATCTCCAATAACAGAAATCAGGATAACATTTTTGAAGCATTTTACTACGTTTGCAATACTCATAATTTGACTATTGCTTTAAACTGTTTCTTCAAGTAAATAAAGCGTTTCTTTAGAAATTACCAAAGAAGGGTTACCCCCAAAACCATGACACTACCACTGTCTACATTGTGATAGTGGATATTAAAAGGTACACTATACAGAAACAATATGAAATAATTTCAGCATTCAGTAAAAATCAAAGATTATTTTTAAAAAAATCAGTTTTAGTACAACAAAAAGTTTTTATCTTAAGATTGTTTCATAAAAAGCACAGTCAATTGCAGGCATAAAACATAGCATTGACTTTATATCTTTAGTTTTTTCTATGCTTAAAGGAATTGGTGATGTTAATAATGAAACACTAGAGATTGGGACTATTTCCTGCAAATGTGTTTTTGCGCCAACTCGCAATGTCCTTCCTTTTTTCAAAATACTTACACATATTTCTGGTTCAGTGATAGAGTGACAGTCCTTGTATGTTACAAAATGCGGCATATTTGAATGATATTTTAGTTGTTTGACAGAAAGAAAAGGTATTTGCAAAAAATTCATAGTCTTTGATAATTTTTCAAAGTTAAAAAAATCTGATGATCTCATCTGCAGAATTTGGGTTTGGGGCTTTCTTCTCAGCGTTTTTAATATACGAATTAAGCTAATTGGGCTAAATACTTCATTTTTATCTAAAGTTTTTTCAATTAAGCTATGAGCATTATCAACTTCTTGCACAAGAGAATGACCTTTTTCTGAAAATTTTTGAGTAATTGTCTTAATTTGTATATTTTCAAGCATAAAGCTTTTTAAAGCAAAAGCAAGTATTGAATTTCTATTTTGTGAAATACATGAGTCAGACCAAAGAATGATTTCTGTTACATTTGGATGTTCTAAAACTAATTGCCTTAAAACCTTTACCAATGCTGATGCAATACAATTAGCAGTTCTACCACCAGTATATTCACTCCACACACAACAGTAAACTTCGTTCTCTATTGAACTATGAACAGTGAGATTAAAAAGTGATAGTTTTCTTTTATAAAAAAAATTTGATATATTTGCTCTTGGAAGCTGAATAACATTTTCCATATCAAAACATAAAACAACTTTTCTGGATTCTGTCACTCTTTCTTTCTTGATAGGAATCTGTCTTTAAAAAAATATGATGCTGAAATTGTATTTTATACTCTAAGCTGTTATTTGCTTTCTCCATATTCATTTTATTCTCTTCACAGCAGTCATATCAGTCTGATTTTGGTTTTGAAAAACCTATATTAAACTCTGTATTAAACACTTCTCTATACTTATGTTGCTTAACATATTGAATTCCTTTTTTTGCGCAATGCTCAGTATATAAGTCATACATTAATGACAAATTCAACTTATTTTCAAGATATTCTTTTTTGGTAGTGCTCCTACAATAATGAGATTCAATATGTGGAAACATATTTATGTGAGTACGAACTTCATCCAACAATCTTTGTGGCAATTTGTATTTTATGTACTTTCCTTTTTTTCTTTCAACTGGAACTCCTGTATGTAGATCTATTAAATTGTTGTGAAAATAATGCACTCTTGCTTGAGAAATGCAAAGAGCTCCTAAAAAAAACTTTTTACAAACCCTGTGAATAATGTCATTTTCCATAAAATATTGATAAGAATACTTTCTTCTGCTATTGTCTGAAACAGTTCTAACTCTTACTTTTTCATTTCTTTTTGTAAATTTAGCATAAAAAGCATTTTTGCTATTGTCATCTAAACTCCAGAAATGTTTGAATATAAGTTTCCTATTTTCCGGGGAAATTTTTGATTCACAAGAAAATTTGCACTTTAAGCAATTACTTTCAACAGGTTTTCTTTCTTCAACTTTTTTCCCTCTTGAATTTATATAGGATTGGCCAGATTCTCTTTTTTTCTTTGTGCAATTCCTTTTCCACATATCAGTATTTCTTGTCCATTTTCGAGTTTTCTTTACTTGGTCTTCACTAAAAAGATAATACAATAATTTAATTTACAGAATAACAACAGCAACAAAACCACTTGAGTAATGTTGAGTAAGATTATATTAAATTCTACATAATTATTATCAAATTATAAACAAATTTTATATTAATTATTTTAAGATAAATTCTTTAAGCACTATTTTGTTAAATAAATAAACAAAATAATCACAGTTCGACTTACGTTATTGAATTACAAAAAAAGACATTTTGTGTAGTTTCGCAGTCTGCCATCTTGAAATGCTCATCAAATTATAAAAAGCAAGCTGCCTGATTGGCTAGAATCTGTTAGAACAAATAAGCATTAAAAAATTTTACTTGTTTGGAAACAAGTTTTTTGTAACGCTTTATTTGATTGGCCGTTTTGGAGTTAAAACAATTAAGCATAATAAAACAAGTTAAAAAAGTGGAGATAAGACAAAGTGAATTCTTAATTGTCAAGTACCCGGCACATTATTACACAAATCAACAATAAAAATATAAAGATTTTGATGCTTTATTGACAGCTTTATAGTTATTTTGATTTTTTACAAAATTGGAGTTAGAACAAATAAGCACTCAGGTCGCGTGAAGTAAAAAATTGAAGTAAAAGCAAAGTCTCCCTGAAATAAAAGATATTTTTACAAAATATACCCCACTTTTTTTTTATTTTTTTAGTTTTTAATGGTTGAACAATGAATTTTTCTTCCAAAAAAATTGAAGAAGTTTAAAAATTTTCACATTTAAAAGGTAGCAGGATTTTCACAGATGAAATCCTAAAACATTTTTGCTCAAAATTTTTTTTCCTCCAACTTAGTAAAAGCTTTTTTTTAACAAACAGTCTGAAACTTTAGTAAACAAATATTTCTTATTTCTTCTAAAAATGTTATTTAAACACAGAGTTTTATTTGAATTTCTCAAGTTTTTTGTTAACTGTCAACTTTGTACCATACAAATTTATTGTGAGATAGGTTTTTCAAACCCCATTCAACGTTATTGTGGATCATTTTAAAAAGTCAATTGTGATTTCATGCAGAGGAACCCTATCTCTTCAGGTAGAGTGTTATTGTTTTTGTATTTTTTTTCTGTGAACCTATACTTTTTTATGAAGTTAAATGGTTTTAGTCTATATACACTACTACTCAAAAGTTCAGATACATTTTTTAGCTGAAAATGCTTTAAAATCGATGTTTGATACCTTAATTTTAAGTTGTAAATGGATGTTGTTTAACATCTTCGTTTTAAGTGGTAAGTGGCAACAAGAAATCTTTAATTTGATATCATTATTTTGACTGTCAAAACCTTAAATTATAAATTTCACTTTGTTTTTATTAACCAATTAACATGTATTTATGTTGTTCTATGAACATTTTAAGAGTGATATTTGAATTCCTTGTATTAAAAGTTGTTTAGGTAGCAAGTTTCAGGTTGATACCTCAATTGGTTTACTTAATATTGCATTTAATGTTAGGGCCCATTATCACAAGAGTTGTAAAGAGTTTTTACTTAAATTTTTAAGGTTTTCTCAATTTTCATAGGCTCTTAACATAAGTAAAAAACAGAAATTCAAAATTTTAGGTGACACTTTTTTTATTTTTTCTGCTGATTATCATGAAATAACCCCCTATCAGCAAAAAGACATTTGTTTAAATTTATATTAAAAGTTATAATTATTAGCAGAAATTTATAAATATCAGATAAGAAAAATAATATCCCCAAGTTAATTTGGGCAATATAATTGATTTAAGCCTTTTAATAGTACAGACAAAACAAGCAGATTTTGACAAGTTTTTATTATTGTTTTGATCAATTCTCAACTGTTTGTCAGATACAAAAATGTTTTATGGTTAATTGCAGTCCAGAAAAAAAAGTGTAATTAGTAAAAACTAAAAATATTCTTTTTCTAAAAGAAAATAATCAACAATTGAACATAGAAATGAGGTATGTGTTCTTGAGGGGAAGTGTAAAGTGAAAGGCAAATCCCAAAATTTTTAATATTTGTTTTAAAGTATAACATTATGTGTCCTGAAGAAAACAAGAAACATGGCAATAAAGACAGGTGACAAGTTGGGAGATATAAGAATTATAATTTATTTATCTGTAAATGGTTTTAAACAGTTTTAAGATCAATCCCTAACTTCATACCAATATCAGTATCACTGTTATGCTTATCTTTTTAAACTTTCTCAAGAATTTAATCAGCTTTTTGATTTTTAAACACAAGCAACTTTCTAACTGCTGCACAAATTTTAATGTTTAAACTGTAGTCTTCAAGCTGTTACCTATGCTCAGGAGTGTTGTTGCGATCTGTATTTTCAAATATATTTGCAAATGAAGCCATCAGAAAAAATGCCACAAAACTTTTTCCCAAAATCAATATTAATATGTTTGAAGGATATGATTAAGAATAATCAACATAATTAAGAGTGACATTTTTTCAAATTTTGCTGAAAGAAAGTGAGAAAACTCCTCGTGTCATTCATAGATATGTAAACAACAACAATAGTATAATGTTATAGTTTTCCTATTCTTAGGATGTCTTGACTGATCTAGCAATAGATGAAGAAAGGATACCAGATTGTGATCCAAAATGGACTGCTCACAAGGTAACTTTTTTGAAACTTAAACACATCTCTCAATGCACAAAAATAAGTTTTTAGATGTTTAAGAAAAAGTTAGATTGATTTTTTTTTGTTTTGTTTTGTTTTTTACTGCATATTTTTGTAGTAGTTTTTACTTTCTCTTTAAAGACCATTTATATCTGTATAGCTGTGAAAGTTCTTTAATAAAAAGTGAATCTTACAGATGTTAATGAAGCACAAATGGGGAGTATATAAATCATTATCTATCATGTCTGCCAGTTAACATTTAGGATGAATTGTGATTTTTTCGTCAAATATGTAATCAATAACCATTTAGGGTTTTCTATCTGCTGCTGTAAAAGTTAAAGCTATTATAGAAGAAAAGCGTTTGATTGAGAAAGCGCAAACTTTTATTACTGTAAGTAATATTTAACCTTAATTGCACTTTATTGTATAAATCACTTATTTTCATACTGAGTCTCACTTTATAAATAGTAATTTTCTTTCTAAAGGATAAAGATTCAAATGACTACAAAATTGTTATAGTTGGTCATTCTCTTGGAGCTGGTACAGCTACATTGCTTGCATTTCTTTTTAAAGCAAAGTACCCATCACTAGTGTGTTATGCTTATGGCCCTTCAGGATCTGCTGTAAGGTAAGGTAGTAGATTTAATTGATAGTTAACAAAAAAAAATGATCACAAGGAGAAAGTTATTCAAAACTATATGTTCTGCATTGTATTAGTTTTAAGAAACTTTCATAGTTTTATAGCCTGTCTGGAATGATAATGACCCATGGGGTTTTTAAAATATTTTGAAAACCAACTAATCATTTTTGATAAATTATTTACAAATACAGTAAAACTTCAAGAAAATTTCTTCAAGCTGATCATAATATTTTCTCAATTTAGTGAAGACACCTTAGATGAGCTTTTGGACAACAGTTTTTGTGAAATTTTATGATACCACACACCAAATTCAGTGGAATTGATTGATGCTGCAATTTTGCCCTGTTTCATGTTTGCACAAACTTTTTCAATTGGAAATGTGGTCATTTGCTGGATTCATATTTTTTAGGACATAATTATGCCATTTTGTTGATACCATTTGATTTTCAGTTTTAATTGCTTTAGCAATATGTCAGGCTTCATAACTTTTGGAATTGTATAAAGTTTTGGGGCTGGGAGCATCAAACAGTTACTTTTGCAGTAGGTTCCATCATCCATTATAATGCACTTTTAATCTCCTTTCAGTAGCTTTTCTTTCAGTAGTCTTGATCATGTTTTTAGCCTTTGTTGAATTGCTGTTGAGATCTTTCAGGGAATTTCTGCTTTCTGTTTGTCTTGTAGTCCTATCTCTTTGACTTCTTGGATTGATAACTTGGGAACACCAGCTTTTTTTCAATACCCTGAGTATTCTGGATTTACATCAATCCCCCTAATCACTTTTTGATCAAGTTTTAAATACGACAGTCCTCTTTCTTGGTTTCTTGACTTTCTTTCTAGTTTCTAACCTTCGCTCCATGATTTGATGATACAACTGACAGTTTTCCTTTGAGCTCTATACTTTTTTGCTAGCAAATTAATTGGAACATTACAATTTTTTTAACCTACTTGTCCAAAATGAATTTTTTTATTTCTATTTGCAAATACATTTTGTTTACAATCAATTTTTTTCAAACTTCTGTTATATTGTTTAAAAGGGAGATATATATCATTTAAAGTAATAAAAAAAATTATCCAAAACAGTTAAGTGGTTCTCAAAATATTTGAAAAACTTAGTCTTTCAATTAAATAAAAGAAGAATGTTTAAGAATATGGTTTTTTTCTAAAAACAATCAATTGCATTTTATATTTTGAATATTTTTTTTCTTTAATTTTTATTGTGTAAAATTGATACTATTTACTAAATTTATTTGCGTTGCTTTAAATTTATACAATTAACTATTAGTTACGAAGCATCAGTCTATGCAAGGGATTTCATATATTCCGTTGTTCTTGGAAAAGATATCATATCTCGGTGAATACACTTAATTTCATTTTTTAGATCCATAATTTATTTTTTTTATCTTACATTTAATCTTTTATCATTTAAAATTATTTTATCATTTTATAAATTTTATTATTAAAATTTTTAATTTAACTGATTCACTTGTTTAGATTAATATTCTTTTATGATTATCATATTAATAGATTAAATTTGCATACAATCCATGAATTACAACATAACATCTTAGAGCTGCTAAGGATGTGCCATTTACCAAAGGTTAATTTAAATCTTTAGAAGATTGTTGTTATTTTATTTCTACAAAATTTATTGTTCTTCTTTTATATATATATATATATATATATATATATATATATATATATATATATATATATATATATATATATATATATATATTGCATAAGCCATATTTATATATATATATATATATATATATATATATATATATATATATATATATATATATATATATATATATATATATATATATTGCATAAGCCATATTTGCTTTCAGAGCATTAATGCATCACTATGAATTTTTTTTAGTGGAAGATCCTTAGAGGTTGCATTTGCCAATGCATACTGTGTGGAACAGATTCTGCAAAGCCTTCATATGTTGATTATTTTAAAGATAATGATGATATGTTGAATATAAAACCTTATAATCCTGAGAATCAACAAAAGTTATACATGGCTGGTAAAGTGGTCCACATATGTAAAATAAAGTCTGTATACCCAAGGTATAATTTCCCCATTTTGTTAGTCATATTAAAGATTTGTAATAAATTTTATTTTAAGTTTAATGCCATTTTCCCAGAATAAATGTTAACTTATTTAAAAGAATTTAAATGGTGAGATGCAAGATCAGACCAAAAGATGTGTGTATCATCATGCTTTCAGATCAGTTGATGAAGCTCCTATTTTTTAAGACAAAAACATACTTAGAAGAAACATTTTAACTACTGCTTGCAAATCTTTACTCATTCAAAACTGATAATTATATAAACTTTTACTATAAATTTTCTATCAGCAAAATGAAAAATAAGGTTTAAATTGAAAAGTTTTTGAACAAAAAATCTATTCTGGTTAAAGTCTCATTATAATAAATTTATTTACAAGTTTTTAACTTCATGTTTACTATAAATTTAAATAATAATAAATAATTAATAAAGTTAAATTTCTTGTTAAGAGTTTTCAAAATAATTTAATTTAAGGTCATTCCAAATGTCCTTAATTTGTTTGTTTTTTTTTTTCTTTCCTTGCAAAAAATTTAGCTGATGTTTAATAAGGTAGTTTTTTATTTATTATTTTTTTTAAGATTTTCACGTAAAAGATCTATTTATCAAGCCTACTGGTCAATCCCTGAAGATTTCCAAAATATTCTAATCTCACGATTAATGTTAGAGGATCATTTTCCAGATGCCTTGATCAATGCAATGAACAGCATTCTTCCTGATGATAGTGATGACTTTGTTACCATTTGGAGTGAAAATGAGAATGGCAAAGCAAATGCAAATATAATTTCACCAATCAAAAAATGTAGGAATTTTATTTCACCTATATTTTTAAGAGTGGTCCAGATTCTTAATTAAATAATAGTTGAAACAACTTTACTATAAAAGATTTGAAGTTAGGTTTTGATAAAATATCAACCAAATCTGATATGTATCCTATTTACTTCCTATCTAGAAGTCTCAAAAGTGCAAGTCCATCCTGTTTTCTAGATTATAATCTTAAAAAGCTTATGTTTTGTATCTACTTCACAGTAAAATCTCATAAATATTTTAGATATTAGTTTGTTAAAATTTGTATTGTGTAAAGATCTTTATTTCTTGGCAGAAATAACTACACATATACACAATATAATTTGTTTTGTCTTAAAAAGTATCAATTAATTATAAAAAATAATGTCTGGAACTTTTGATATTATGCATTTAAATCAATAAGGAGTAGAATTGATTTAGTACATGCATCTTAAATCCTTACAAGAAAGTTTAAAGTTTGGCATTTCTGTATCACTTGTGTCTAGCCAAAAACTTTAAAAAGTTATAAGCTAAAATATTTTCTAAGAACGAGCCGTTACGATTTTACTTTAAACAGCTTTGAAGCCTCTAGATAGGCAGTTAAAAGGATCCAATAATGGATTTGGTTGACATTTTTATCAAACCTTATCTTATATTAGGAGAGGTGTGCAATGATTTCAAGGAATAATACAGTTTTGAATTTTAAATACAAGGTGTAAAATCACGAAAAACAGAATAAGAAGAAAAGTTAAGAAAAAAATCTCAATATTTAAATTTTCGAACCCAATAATCTCGCTCTGCATGCTAAAGATGGCAGAATGAGATTAAGGTTGCATTGGGCTCTAATTCTTTAGTGGTCAAGAAAAACCGCAAAATAGCTGGTAATGGAAAATAATAGGCGCTCCACTTTAGTTTTTCAGACTTCCTATTTTATTTGTGCTGTTTTGTAATATCTGTTAATTTTTTTTTATATATTTAATATCTATTAATATGACTTATTTCTACAAAATTCTTGAACTGTTATAAATATATAAGTGTGTATGTGTGTATATATATATTATAGTTAAATGAAAAACAAATAGGTCAATTTACAGCTTTCAAATTGAAAATGCATTAGAGGGAAGTACATAGAGTGTTTCTGATAGTTGTTAGACTGAGCAGGGAATTGCATTTCTCTGGTTTACCAAATCATTTTTTCCAAAAATTAGTTCTAACAGACCTCAATTACTTATTTTAGATGTCCATGACTCACACAACCTTTTAGAGTTATTAGATGCAGCTGTGGCGAGCAAAATGCATATTGTTGAGTTGCTAGCTCACACTTCTAACTGGCTTTAGCCTTGTGATTGAATGGCAGTTGACCCACTCAAGAGAGCATACAAAAAAGCATGTGAAAATTTTATTAGTAATTTACCTGGGACACTAGTTTCAAAAGTAAGTTTTTGTGGATTGATGAAGCAGGCTCGGAACGAATCTGTTACCCCAAATATTATACTTGGTTTTCAAGCTTGTGGAATTTATCCATATCCAAATATAATTCCAGTAAAAAATATAATTACAGGTAATATACCCAAAATGGTTCCATGAACAAAATCAAGATAACAGGCTCAAATGTCTGTCAAAATTTTAAAATTTAATCCAGAAGTATTTTTTGCTTACATCTCAATAAGCACTGGATAACAAAAGCGCAGAAATTCAAAAAAAAAATCAAAGTAAAAAAAAAAAAAGGAAGAAAACGTTTAGTTAAAGATTAAAAAAAAGATTTAAAGTAGCTCCAAATTAGCTGCAAAAAAAAAAAAATTAGCTGCACAAAAAAAAAAAAGGTGAACAACTTATTATTTTTTTATTTGTTTTTATTCACTGTGCACTCCTGAGACCGCCAGGGTAAATTTTGGTTTACTCTAAATTTTTTTGTTTATTTAATATTAATGGATTAAACAAAGTATTTTGAAATAATTTTTAAAATCTAAACTAACTTTTAAACATAGAAATTTTAGATTTAATTAATTAAAATGTCTAAAACAAATTGCGTCATTTTATGATTGCATCATCTATTCTATTTGGTACAAATTATTGCAATACCGATGAAAATAATTACTACAGTTAAAAGCGATCATATAAAACTTATATTTTTTTGTCAAAATGGCCGACGAAAAATGTCTAATTTGTGCATGTTGCTTTATTTCCTTTGGAAAAGGATCACATAAACTTATTAAAGTAACTCCCGCATTACAACTTCACATTCAAAATTTGATTTGGAGAGAATATGATGTAGAAAAAGAGTGTTGTCCAAAAAACATTTGTAATTCTTGCAAGACAAATTTATATGCATTGAACAGGGGTGAAACATCAAAATTAAATGATTGGATTGAGAAAATATCTCAAATAAACAAACAAAAACTCAGAAGATCATCTGATATTAGTGAAATATCTGAACAGATCACAACAAATAATCAAGATATCGTTGATAAAATTGTTAAAAAGATATGTCCTTCTTGCTTTTCTACAATAGGTATGATTTCCTTAAACAAATTAAAAATATTGTATAACTTGTATATTTTAGTTAAAAAACTATTTCTTCAGTTATTAAAAAAAAAGTAATTTAAATTTAGCATAGAGTCTATGCTAGTCAATGCATAGTCTATGATAGACTTATTAAATATTAGTGTATTATTTTTATATGTTTTACAAATATAATAATATCAGAGTTTTTTCTACCCTAAATTTCTATTTAGGCAAAGGAATTTCTCACTTTTGCTGTAAAAGTGAAGCTGTAAAAAACCTAATTATGTTGGCTGAAGGTCTTGGAAATGTATCCAGTGAACAAGTTGCTTCTGGAATTCTCAAAATAAAAATGAAAAGAGACGATATTAAATCTGGAGACAAGTTTCCTTTAAAAACCTTTGGAAACAATCTTCTTCTTGTTGTTGGCCCACCTGATAATAAATGCACCAGAACATCCGTTAAAAAGTTATCTCTAGAAACTAAAATGGAAATCTCTAATACTCTAAACCTGAGTAAAAGAAAGACTAACCTACTTTGTAAACATATGCGACAAAATTTAGGGAAGAAAATATTAGAACCTAATATATCAATCAGATAGAGGAGCTGCATAATGTATTTTCAGATTTTTATGATGTCAAAACTGAATCATTCATTTCAGGGGATGAAGAGATAAGTCGTAGTTTAGTATTTGTAAAAGATACTTCTGATTTAATTCTTTATATGATTAATGAAAGAAGTTTGAATCCTTATAGCACTATTGCTAGGATTTCCATTGATGGTGGACAGGGTTTTCTTAAATGCATTATAAATGTTTTTGACCCACTATGTAAACATACAACTTCAGAAAGTCTTGATGATTGTGGTGTAAAAAGATCATTGGTTTTGGCTTTAGTTGAAGATGTTTCAGAGCATAATGGTAATCTTAGCAAACTATTGAAACCACTAGCTCTGAGTGATGTAAAATATTCAATAGCATTTGATCTAAAATGTGGTAACTCTTTATTTGGTTTAAGCAGTCACAGCGGCAAGTATGCATTCTCTGGTGTGAAGTACTCTTGAGAGCAGAAAAAAAAGAACCTTAGGTTCAATTGATACCAACTACAACAAGTTCATTGAAGATGGATGTAAAAAGAATCACATGATGGAATTTAAAAACTGTATTTCTCCTAGAGTTGTGTATCTTGATGAACCTAAAGAAACTTTAGTGGAATATCTCATTACTCCACCAGAGTTACACATTCTAATTGGTATTACTTCTATGTTTGTAAAAATATTAATTACATTGTGGCCTGATTTTGATTCGTGGCTTAAGTCGAACTATATAATCTTTAGAGGTTACCACAGAACTGGTTTGGATGGTAATAATTCACAGAGACTTTTAGATAAATTAGATAATTTAGAAGTTGACCTTTTAAGTGCAGCCTCTATATAACCAAATATGATATTTCTCCAACCTGTAGTTAACTGTCTTAGAAAGTTTTCAATTATTAAAACAAAAGGTTTTAGCATGTTTATTGGAGATTCTATTGCTGAATCAGTTTTAGATTTTAAAAAAGCTTTCGAAAATCTGCAGCTTCATCTTCTGGAAAAGTTTAACTACCAATTAAATATTAGCTGGAAATTTCATATTTTAGTATGTCATCTTGTTCCTTTTCTTCAGCATAGTCAGTTTGGGCTTGGTGTATATGCCGAGCAGGCAGGAGAAAGTGCTCACCACTATCACTATCAAGTATGGAAGCGATACAAGCGTCGTTTGGAACACAATGATTATGCAAAACAGCTTAAGAAAAGTGTGATTGAGTTTGGTATAAACAGTTTCAAGTAGTCCTTTTCTCTCATTTTTTAAAATTTTTAATTATTGTGAACTTTGAAATGATTGAATTATTTTATAAGGAATTTCAATATTTCATGTTAAACTGCTACATTTATTGCCTTGATGTTATATTGTTAATCTAGAATTTATCTTAATTTTATCATAAAAGATCTCATTTTTTCATTTTAAAGTTGTATTTTTTGTAACAAAAGTTGTTTTAGAAGTGTAATACCCCTATAATTTTTGAAAAAAATCCCCGCCCTCTCATATTACCCCCTCCCCCTCCATATGTTATTTTAGGTAAAAACTATTTTTGCAAAAAAAATATGTTTAAAAGTTAGTTTAGATTTTAAAAATTATTTTAAAATACTTAACTAAACCCAATATTAATAATTAAACAAAAAAAATTAGAGTAAACCAAAATTTACCCTGGCGGTCTCAGGAGAGCACAGTGTATTGCTTTTGTTTTAACTTGAATATTATTGTTATAGTTTCTTGCTTATATAGTATATTTCTTCTTTGATTTGAAATTTTTTCTGATTACGTAATTTATAAAACAATCTATGCCTAAATCTGGCCGAACCCTAGATTAATAATATCCTCTTTATATGATAACTAATTTATTCATGTGACGCTTCATGAATTTTTTCTTAAAAAAAAAAAATATGATGCGCTCAGATATAGGTCAGTTAATTGTACGAGGTGAACTATTTCGCTGATGGTTTGTTTGTTTATTTGTTCGTTTTGTTTTTTTTTTGTTGCAACTTTACGAGTTAGTTTGCCTCTCGTTAATGTCTACAAGATAAACAAAACTAGTAGAAAAGATTAAGTTTTGTATAAAATTTCAAAAATTGTTTAAAAAAAAGGAAAGTTTCTTTTATTACTGAAAAATCTTTTTTCAGGAAATTTTTAACGCTTTGTTACCTTGCTACGGGAGATGCTCAATCTACGATTAAAGCAAGCTATAAAACCCGACACGCATAAAAAGCGTGAATTAATTTGCATGACATACCCATTCCTTCACATACCCAATAAGTGAGAAAAAGTACTATTAAAGATAATGGATCTTTCCATATTTTGTGGATGCAACGGACGGTAGATATGCAGGTACCTCCAAACGGGATTTTTACTATTTTAACTCTAAGAAAACACAAATCTATTTTTTTGGAACTGATTGGAATGCCAAATGTTAGTTTGTAGTAAGGAATGTCATTGGGTCAAATTTCAAAAAAATTTTTCTGGTCCTGAACTCGTTCGGGTATAGACCCGTTAAATACCCGATAACCCGAAACAAGGATCGAACTGGTTAAAGAGCACCGATAGCTAAGGAACCGAAGCCGATAAATTTGCAAAAATGGTTAAAAGTCACAAAAATTTGCAACAATTTATTGCTTGCGGTAATTTGAGCATCTCTGGATTATACATTTTAGTTTATACATTTCTGTGAAATGTATAAACTAAAATTTAAAAAGGCACTAAATTAAACCTATTTAAGCTGGGATTTAGTTAAAGAAGTATTTGATTAAACAGATTGAGTCCACAGTTAATTTAGCACCATGAGTAAATGAAACAGGTTAAATGATATGAAAATAAATGCAGTTTTGGTACTAAAAGTTAACTTTCTAAACACGTAAGTTGCCTTAGTCATCATAGAAATAAAATGCTGAAAAGTATAGCATTTTCACCTTTGAATTTTTACTTAACACTGATTACAAAATAAACATTTAAATTTTGAAGATGTAATATTATGGAGTTTGTTTTCAATAAATTGAAAGAAATTTGAACAATATTTAAAAAATCGTTTTTGACAAATTCTTTGACTTCTTCAATACCATACATGTCCATAACATTAATTGGATCAACAGGGGGTTTTTAGATATCATCAGACTCCTCATTTGGAATTGATAAAGAGCTTTTGGTTTCTGAGCAGAGTTTGAGTAGCATTTTTCTCTTAAACTAAGTAGTTGCTTTTGATGGAGAGCAGTTGTTCAAACTTCAGAGAGTCCATGCAATTTCTTCCCTCGTGACTTTCAGGCTGACAGCACTGAACAAGCATTCTGAGGATGCTGAACTTGCAGGAATACTCAGAATAGCGAAGGCAGCCTTGGAAAGAAATAGATGGACGTTCCGTTTTGTCACCCAGAACTGCATTGGTTTTCCCTTCCATGCAGAAACTACCTCAACATCATTTTCATAGGCAAAAAGTTTTCCTTACAATCTGATTGTTTTATTTTTCTGCTTATTTGGCTGGATAAAGCTCAAAGAGAAGCTTCCAAATTGTGAGTGTCGAAGGCTGTCGTCGACAGGGAATGGTTCATCTCGGAGTCTTCTTTCCCACTTTTTCCGAACACACTTGACAAGAACTCTTTGATAGATTCTTCAGGATCCTTGGCCAAATTCTGGAGACTAAATTTAGTTTCTTAGGATAGATAGTCAGACTTATTCATACTTTAACCGATTCTTACTGAGTTTGTGTCCTAATATTTACAAATTTTTGCATTTTTGGAATTATTCGCAACTAATCCCAATTACTCGCATTTCTTTTAACGATTCGCAACTTCCGATTGGATTACTTTAGATCATTTTTAGTGCTTATTTATCATTAGCAACATTAAATGTAACTTCTGATAATTGCCACGTCTAATGTTGGATTGGGAACTTGCACAAAAGTAGACTACAGCCAGTTACATTGCAATTTTTTACTACTAATATTTTTTAATGATTTTTCACCCACATTTGTAACAAGAGTCAAGTAGTTGGCAACCAGGTAGAGAACTTGTTTGGAATTCTTTGCAACCTTAAGCAATCCTTGTAGAAATTAAACTAATTGGTAATGTATTAACTGATTTTTCGGCTTCGCTTTAACGGGGAGACAGGTCATCTGGATCTGAAGATAGTGTTGGATTTTTTTTTTCAAGTTCACTTTCTTCGTTTTCAATATCAACTCGCCTGGACCTTGTGATGATAGCACTTGATTGGCTTGCAAACATTTTTGAAATGTTTTGCAATTTTACCCACGTCAGATTTTAATTTCAACAGTTTAAAGTTATAATCTTTCTAACACCATTTCAAGAAAAGGAAAGAAAACATTTCTGAATTCACATAATGATGCTTTACGATTACTTTTGCTGGTTTTGGCTTACCTTGAATTTTTCGTAGCAACCAATCAGAATCGAGCTTTTCAAATAAAGGATGAGATATAGTAATTTTGCCAACCGGATTGCGTGAATAGCATGAGGAAATATATTAAATTTTGTTTAACTGCCTATAGGCCAAGTGAAAATATAGTTATTGCGGTTATTACGGTTATGTTCCACTTTTTTAGAAATATTATTTTTGAACAAAATCGGCGTTATCGGGTAATACCCGTTCGCGTAATCGGAGTCCGGTAAAATTATTTTTGGCTTTTATCGGTGTCCGATACCCGTTCGGGTCGGGTCTCGTTCGGTTCCTATCAGGACCCGGACATTCCCTAGTTTGTAATTGATATTTAACCAGATATATTGAAATATTGTTCAGTTTTGATATAATTTCATACCTCCTATTCGCTAAAGATGCAGTTTAGGTTAAAGAAACATAAAACCATGTAACAACAAAATTTCGATTATAGAAGATGCTTATGACGTTGCATAAACTAGGTTTTAAATCTAGTTCATATAAAATCATACATCGTTTAGTGTTACCGTTAGACTTTTTAGCGAACACTTAAACCTCGTCGAAGTTAGTCTTAAGATACGAGCGAAGTCAAATATTTTGCGTGCTACTTATTAGAAATATAATTGCATAGTTACTTAATTGCTAATGATTTTTTTTGTGTGTTATCAAAATTTTTATTTACAAAAATACTTACTAATTATAGTTCTATTAGTAAACAGCACTAATGCTTATTCTCATTTTAAAAAATTGGTTTCTTCAGCAGAAATTTTTCTACAAAAATTGACTTGCCAAGTTTAAAAAACGCAATTAGGGGAAGATTGCATGTGATGGAGCAGTCTGTAAGATGGAACAACTCGTTTTTAAAGAATTCATTTTCTGTAAGAGTATATGATCACATGATTATGTATTCATACTTTTAATATTTGCATGAAAGTATTAAAACTTTTTTTAAATATATAATTGACAATAAATATTTAAATTATATATATATATATATATATATATATATATATATATATATATATATATATATATATATATATATATATATATTACTTCGTTAGTCTCAAGAAGTCTTAACATTAATTTTTCATGCCAAATTTTTTTCTCGCGCTCTATTTTCAAAATGCACAAATTTTTTTCTCATCATTGCAAAAATGAAACAATATGTAGTAAAGACAAATTAGCGAAAGGAAACAAAGCCAAAGTTGATTAAGGTTGTCCAAACGTGTCCTAACGTGATGTTCTGTGTGTTTGATGATCAAATAATAAAAAAAAAGAGAAAACCTTAGTAATTTTGTTGAACCAGACATTGTTAGCAAGATAGTAATTAGTAAATAGTAAATGTGATTGATGACATTTTTTTTGGATGTGGCTTAAAAAAATAAATATGCTGGGTAAGTTCAAACAAACATTGTTCCGTCTTGTGCAATTTTTCCCTATTAGATAGTAAAACACTTAGTGAGGGCGACAAGTGAGCTTGACGTACCACTTAAATTGCAATATTTTAGTTTGAAGTTTATATTTTTTGTTAAAAACTTTTTAACTTATTCATAACGAAAAAATACTCAATTTTTATGGTGCATTTTCATATAATAAAAATAAAGTTACCGAGATAAAATCTTGAACATATCTTAGCGAGTCAATTGTGTAACAAGGCCTAGGGTCTATTTACCAAGTTGTAAAAAAATTGGCTGTCCAAATATGTCTCCTCGTCTCTAGCATAATTTTAAAGTTATTATTATTATTAAGGTTAAGTTTGAAAAAAAAAAAAGAATTACAGTAAATTTAAAAATTAAAAAAATATAATTACAAGGAGAAATTTGTTTGAGTTTAAGGAGAAATTTATTTGTAAAACTTTATTTCAGATCATGATGTAACAATTATAATAGGTTTTAGTATATAAAAAAAAGATGTCATACTATCTTAAATAATTGTGAGGTCCTTTGTAAACCATAAATTAAAAAACAGCAATAGCTGATTGTAACAATCAATTATTGTTGTTTTATATCAATTGGTGTCTGTAATTCCAGTAAAGCAACAAACGGGATTCCTTTTCAATTATTCTGCTCCAATCAAAATTATGATGAATAAGTTTAGAAGTACTTACAATATCCGAGAACATGAAGCAACAAAGCTTTAAATGAGGTTTACCGACACTCTATACATCTTATCCAAAAAAGAAGCAGTGTCTATTTCACACTAGCTGCAGGATATAAACTGCTAAACATGCAATCAATGTAAAGAGAATCGAAAGAAGAAAAAGATAAGAAAAAGTGATCAAGAACGTTTTTTGGGTTTGCAAAATATATGGATAGTAATGATTTACATAGCTGTGCATAATACTTCTTTTTTTGCAAAGAAAGTTTGTTACTGCATTTTATTGAATTAAAGTTGATTTGTGGTGGCTATAAAGAAAGGCTTAAAAGGAGATAAAACCGTTCGAATATCTCAATCAATATTTTCATCTTGAGGGGTTCAGCTTTCAGAAGAATTTACAGATGATCGTACTCCGATAGAGTTGTTATGCAAAATGCGAAGTGAATATTTGCAGTTCTTTTTGGTTGCATTGTTCTTTTTGGTTGCATTTTTTTTTTTTTTTTTTTTTTTTTTTTTTTTTCAATTGTGAGAGAGGCTTGATATTGGTTACATAAAAAATTTAAGTGAATTTATTTGTAAACTTATCCTGCCTCCTTTTCAATTGAATATACATAAGTATTATAATTTATAATTTCGGGTTTAGTGACTACCATAAACCTCCGTTAGACTTTAAAAAGTGTTAACATTATAAACAACCAAACTATTTTTAAAAATAACTTAAAAATGTTCCATGTGTATAAATCTGTTTTGTGCTAATCACAAGTGCTAAATATTTCGCGAGGTTTCTGTGAAGTTTAGCAAACAAGTTGACGCCTAACAGAAAGTTTTGGCTGGACAAAAATTTCTTTAGAAGCTCTGTAGAATTTCGATAGATTTGGGATTCTACAGGAATCTTGCAGATTTCCATTGAGATATAGAATTCGTATAGATTTTCGAAACAAGTTCCTTTATACAGAACTTTTTATTCAGGGTTACAAAAAATTAAAATCCGCCTTCTAACACTCTTTAGTCCAACCAAAACAATAAACTTAACAATCAAAAATGAGTGCCACAAGTACTTTTAATGTAAACATTTAATTTTGTTTAAATTCACACGCTGGATTTTCTAAATCCGAATTAATTTTGTTGAATAATTCAAACTTGTATTGAGCAGCAAAACGCGAGGCCTATTCGTCCCAACACGTAATGTGCGCGCGTGTGTGTATATATATATATGTAAACATTGGTTAATTTTTTTTTTTTTTTAGAAACTTTTTCCTTATTTTTAGATGAATCTTTAGCAGTCATTTAAACTTGAACGTGTGAGCAATCCAAAGTTTAGATCAGAGAATCAAGATTTAAAAAATAAATAAATAAAATTAAAAAAAAAAATATGGATTTCATGACCTGTTTGTATTTTGTTAAAATGAGGAATTCAATGTGTTATTTTAATGTTGTAAATTAATGTAAATGCATTTTCAATTTTAAAATGTTGTACGTTTATTGAAAGAATAAATGGTGTATTTTTTTTTTTTTTTTCTTTTAGTGTCTTTATTCCTATAAATACTACAACGTAATGCTGCTACAATCATTTTTCTCAACAACATCATTTTTTTCCCCCCATGGTTCTTTTTAATATGCCTTCTATGTACAGCAGGATTCTCCACTCTTAAAATAGTTTCATGAAAAGCCGAGTTTGATGATAAGTTTTATCGGAAATGTTCGCGGAAACTATGAGATTTAGGTTTGAATTGTCAAATATAATGCTTACCTGTGTGAGCATTATATTTTAAAAATCAGAACGGCATTCATTATATTCCTATAACAGAGAGCTCAGTTAACTTGAGCGAAAACAAAGTTTTAATAATTCCACTAATTTGCAATCAGAAACCGATCTCGTAACTTAAAAAATCTTATGAGTAAAAAAGGTAGCATAGCATCGTCCACGAAGTTGATAACTTACATCCATGAAAAATAAGTTATTTTATATTAGGTCACGTGTTTCGACAATTAAGAATATTATAATTTTTTTTTAATACATAGAAAATGTTAATTTCATTTGTATGAAGTGTTTTCTAAGTGGTTATTCGAAACCTTTTGTATGTTTGAAAATTCATGCATTTAGAATTTTTTTTTTTTTTTTTTTTTTTTTTTTTTTTTTGGTGCAGGAATTCGTTGATTATAATGAAATTTTATTTTGTCGCGTAAGCTTTTTGTTATAATTTATGCAGTGTTAATGCATTTCATAAACATTACAAAAAAAACAAATCTATATTTGCCGGTTTCAACTACCTTGATTTCTTTGTTTTATTGATTTTCATTGTTTTTATAGTTCGCAAGAGCCGTGGTTGAAAGAAAAAGTTATATACCAGTTTTCAATATAGTTTCTATAAGCCACATGAGGTCTTTTACCCATATTTTGTTTTCCTTCCAATTATAAAAGAATACCATTTGGATATGAATACCCTAGCAACCGTAAAAAAAGATATTTGTTCTCTTTAAGTCTTCACTGTTTGCAATTTTTTTTTCTTTAAAAAGTGGGTGGTAAAGTTTTAATCTTTTTTATTTGATTTGCATTTTTTATTCGTGAAACTAAAAAGGTATTGGATAGATTTAAAACAATCGAAATTCCGCTATTTATTTATTGAATCAAATTACTTTAATCTTGCACCCAGACTCAGGATTAAGAACGTGATTGACTAAAAAAAGAAAGTTTTAACGAGATGCTTTTTATTTATATTGTTCTGGAATTTATTTCATTAAGGTCGTCTTTAAAATTCATACAACTTACGGGTTAATGAAAACGACTACGAATCGGTAAAAAGAAACTTTTTTATCAACCCGCAATTTGTGTTTTGAATGTTGACAACACAGTAAACAATTTTTAAAACATAAAAAAAAGAAAATTACGTAGTAAACGGTAATTATCGCATTAGCCATTAATACATTTGTTAAAATCTATTCGTTAGGCTGATCCGGTTGTTGTTCTGATTTGTTTGCATTTCTTTTCAAGCATAGAATATATTTGAAACGTGTATATAACTTGTTAACACAAGCAAATGAAAACCGCTTTAAGTTTGTGCAAAATAAACTGAAATAATTAACTTGTCGATTATGACGTCTTAGGCTGTTATGATGATTTATATCAAACATTTGCATTTAATTGGTTGATTCGTTTGTTTTGGGCATGCCTAAGTTCAGACATATCTAGCATTCTTTCTGGGTTAATTCTATTCGGAAATTATTGTTGGAAGAAGCACCAGAGAGGTCATATTTGAAAAATACCATGTCTTTACCTACAGAGGTGACTTTTCACGAAGCGATATTACCACCGGCAGCTCCGAAGAAAGTTCTTATAAGAAAACTTTTAAAGATTTCTTCTCGAGTAAGACGAAAACTTAATTTTGATGCATATTTAGAAACGAGTTCTGGCGAAAAGAAGGCAAAGCTGATGTGTTGTCCTAAAAAACCACAGTTATGCAGCTGTTCTATTGATAACTCGAAACTGCAAGATAAGAGGAACGAACAAAACTTTCAGAACCAACCTGGATCTTGCTCTTACCGCATTCACTTAATTCGAGAGGATAAACCGTGTATAATCCCCGATACTTGTGATACCCAAGAAAACTCTAAGAACAACGAAGTTTTGAGAAGATATGAACTTAAGGAGAGCATTCACGAATGCAGATCTAAATGTAATTGCGTATGATGGTAATTTTTTTGGTTGTTAACATGATCGATATTTTAAATATCGTTCGTATTAACAAAAAAAATAATTGTAATTATCATATTGTTATAGTTATTGTAAAATTGTTACAAATGTCATATTTATAACAATTTTGCTATTGTTGTTATCGCCAGTATTATTAATATTATTATTGTTGTTAAAATTATTAGTATTATGGAGAACTTTTAATGAGGTCGTTGTTTTAAAATCTTTCAGGTTCAAAAGTTTAAGCCCTTAAAAAAAATTTTTTTTTTTTTTAATTTTATATTTTAAATATTTTGCTAGTATCTAGCATGTTAGATTTATATATTGGTATTTTTTAGTTTTATTGTAAAAAGTTTGTTCATAGAACTGTTATTTAAATAAATACAATTTTCGTTTGTTTGAGTTTCTGGAGTTTTTTGAGTGGATGTCTATATATGTTTCTCTGCGAACAAAAAAAAATTTCTTTTGTTATTGCATAAAGTTAACAAAAGCTGTTTGTAAGCAATAACACTTTCTGTTTATGAGAAAAGTCATTTTAAAAGTAACATTTAAGCACTTAATGTGGTTATTTTTAAATCTTGTCGGTCTGAAGTTGACTGAAAATTTGTTAAACAAAAGAGAGGAAATAGTTAAAATATTTTTGTTAACAAAAAAGTAGAAAAAACCTTTGTTGTTAAAACTGTTTCAAACAGTTTATACAAAATTTTGCGACCATTTATATAGTTAAATACAATTTACATAAGTGTACTTTGTATTGATTGTTTTAATTAGCATCGAGGTATTAAATATTGCTTAGCTTGAACTTCGCCGTAATTCGTTTTGAAAACGTATTGGTTTTACATCAAAACAGAATATATTAATTCAAAAATGGGGTCTAAAACTGTAATAAAATGCATTTATGTTATGTATGTATATATGTATGTATGTATGTATGTATGTATGTATGTATGTATGTATGTATGTATGTATGTATGTATGTATGTATGTATGTATGTATGTATGTATGTATGTATGTATGTATGTATGTATGTATGTATGTTGTATGTAAGTATGTAAATAATTTAGAAATAAAAGTTTCACGTGCACTAAAGACTTCGTATTTTTTCTCTTGTTTTCTACATGCTCTAAGAAAGATGTAACAACGAACATGTTTATCAAAGTATCTTCGCCTTAACAATCTATTTCCAAGGTGAATGTTTGCATTTAAGCTGTATGCTCAAGTTACAATTCCACTTTATGATTAAAAATCTGATATAGAATTTTGTAGTGGGTTCTAATTCTCCCAGCCAGACGATGTAACATCTGAGATGAGTATTAGTAACAAAATAAATGAGTTTTAAGCACTTTCTACACTCCATCTCCAATATTTGCTTTCGTCTGGCTGCGCAATTGGTTTTAAAACAAAAGTTGAGTCTTAACTCTTCTTTGTTGGAAAATGTAATACATAAGTTCATAAGCTTCAGAAGCTTTGCAAGTCAGTGTGCATGCCATATTTAGCAATCTTTCATAAGACCTTGAATTTTTTCTTAATTTTATTGACCACTTCCTCCATGGTATTGGATGATGATCTGTCTTTCAATTGTACCCCAAACAAAAAAGTCCATAGGATTTAATCCGGTGTGTTTGGGGATCAAACAACAGGAACAATACAGCCACAAAAACTCTCACTTAGCCATTTTTGAAATTTTCTTGATGTATGGCATAGTAATCAGTCTTACTGCCATATGTGGCTGTACTCAACTTGTCGCTTTTCTTTAGCCTTTTTGGTTAGCAGTTGTCTCTTTCTCAACTTGTATGACTTATACCTTATATCCTTGTTACACAGATTCTATTCATTGAAATCCCAAGCCACGAGTAATCTACGTTATTGATTTACCAGCGTTAATATCTATTATTTCTTGGTTTTTAGCTACGAATTAAGGAGTTCTGACACAATCAGTCCGTTACTTGTAAGCTGATCTCTAAGCTTCATAGTTAACTTCAGACTCTTCAAGCTCTTTTCTCAACCTTCAAACTCAACTTTTATCTACTTTTAAGAAATTTGCAATACTGGAATTGTCATGTCCAGTGTGAACTTTAACTAAGACACTTTTTCTTTTCTTCAATTGTGGTATTGAAAATTCATTTTTTGAAGCCATTTATAGAAAAGTTATTTCACGAACAAAATTTCAAAAAAAAAGTAAATAAATTTTGTAATGCAGGCTGCAAGCAGTGTGATTTTGATTGTTAAATACCGCGCGCATCATGTAAAATTGCGGGCAATCCCCATTTCGAAGTAAAAGTAAGGGGAAAACGGGTGTGTAAAAATTGGCGGTAACCATCCAGCAGAGAGAAAAGAAAAAAAAAAGATTTATAGATTAAAAAAGTTTTATAGTTAGGCATTGAATAAAATTGGCTAATTTTAAATTGAAGATGTGCCTAATAACTTTCTTTTCTTGTTTGCTTTTTTACTGTAAAATATTTATCAATAATTATAAAAAAATTTTTTCACAAGTAGTTATATTTTACATGGCGAGAATTTGATTGCTCTTATGATATACAAGTGTTAAGTCGACAATAATGTTAATCTTGTGTCAGGGCTTGAAATATCTTTGATCTGGCTTTTGCATTTTCAGAATTTATTTAAAGAACTTCCTTGTTCTGTTGCTTCCATCAATTTGAGTTTTTTTTTAATCGTTTAAATCTAAAAAAAAGGAATTAAGGATTTTTATGTTTTAAACATTTATGTTTTAAACATCTATTATTTAATTACATTTAATATTATTTAATTACATTTAATATTATTTAATTACATTTAATATTATTTAATCATATTTAATATTATTTAATCATATTTAATATTGTTTAGTTGTAATCAAAAAACAAAAAAATTTGTCTCTTCATGACGTAAACTATTTGAGACTAAAGACTTAAAGCGAGCTGAGTCGAGTAGGAAGTATTTGTGTAAGCTAAATTGTTTTTTAAGTCGTACTCAAATTTGTTTCAATTCAAGCTTTTATCATATTAGCTTTAACCGAACTCGACCTTCCAAAACAAAGAAGTTTCAAGAAGAATAAAGAGCTGGAGCATGGTTTTTAGAACTGTCTGGAGTTTTCGACATCGTACTGAGGTTTAAGAGCTAGATACAAATTTTATTGGCATTTTGTTTATTTTAAAGTTTATAGAGCAATTTGTATAAAATCGTTTATTAGGATTACGTTTTTTCAATCAGAGCTTTGCAACATAATCTCAAATATAGTTTTCTGAAAAAGAAATCAAAAGGTGCTTTTTTGACAAAGTTTAAACAAAATTGAATTTTTTCTTTTTAACAATCCATGTGTTAAAAGAAAAGTAAATTCCATTAAAGTTTTAAAAAAAGGAAAAAAGTTAAGAAATAATTTATTGGTTTAAAGCTCTTTCCTCCATCTAAACTTTGAATAAGCTATTCACGTGATTTACTATACCCCGATTATGTTAATAATTATAACAAATATTTAGCCTTAATGACAAAATCGTAAATTTCTAATTCATTTCATAACTTGACTTAGCTAATGTTTATCTATTTCAGCATTTATTATACAATAGTTTTCAATATTTTCCTCTTGGTGGTGATTTACTGTACCCTGGTGCTTAGTAGTGATTTATTGTATCCTGGTGCTGAGGCATAGTGAATCTCTCAAGATCATTTAGGTATCTCTTAAAATTGTTAAAATGTTTATGTTAGCTTTGAAAGATATTTTAGGTTATAGATTTTCGATTCACTGTCCCTCTACATCCAATATTGCACCTTTCTTATGGTCGTCAGAACTGGAGAAAAATATGACATTGCATTTTTTCTGAAACTATTACATCCATGCGTCAGTTGGTAAAGAGTAATTGTTTCTTCCATAATAATCAATTTTCCTTATATTTTATACTTAAATCATGATCTCCTAATTTTTTTTACAAACTATAAAGTATTTTATTTATTCGATGAAAATCTCTGTTAAGATTTTGTATTATCTTCATTACAAAAGCTTATGTTTCAAGTCACATTTTAGTGAAAGAGATTTTTTGAACCGAACAAACTCTGTTTTTCCAGTTCACTATTCACATTTAAAGATATTCAGAATATTGTTCGAGCATTTGTGGTGTGTCGAAATCCTCTAAATTTCTGTTGTTTTAGTGTTTTCGTTTATTTAAAAAGAACCTTAACGGTTGACATTCTTTTTTGTTGTTTGCTATTTCACAAAGTTGATTGTTTAAACGGTTTAAATTGTGAGATTTACTATTACATGGGATGGAAGTGGTTATTAAAACTTTGTGTTTAGTCAAACATGATATTCTTAAGGAACTACTGGTAAAATCACTGGGAGCAGGTTTGGAGAGGCCAACATATCATTTATCTTTTGATGTAAATTTGTACTTTGATAATTGTTTACTTTAAGGCGTTACCAACTGTACGTACAAGTACTCTAAAATATGGGTGAGTTTATTTAGATGCAATGTTAAGGAATGTTAACATCAACCAATGATGTTAACATCAATGATGTAACTTGTTAGTCTCTTGTTGTAGGAAACTCTTTCCCTTTTTTTTTTTTTTTTTTACCATCATCGGTAACCCCATGTTTTCATGTTTTGGTATAAGCGTATTTTTGACACAAAAAAATGATTTCCAGAAAAACAACAATTTTGGTTGCTCTTCAGGAATGAGAGGTTGCTTTTTCGTTAGAGGAATTCTGAAAATTTAATTCTAGATAAGTAAGAGACTTACTGTACTCCGATTATGTAAACTAGTAGTACATTTTCAAACAGAGATATTATTTTGTAGATTATCTTAAGTGAGGTGTTTGTAAAAACAAAAATCAGTTCTAAGATTAGCAGTTGTGGATTTTGCAAAAACATTGAAATTTTTTGAAAAGATATATTTTTTTGAAAGATTTGTTTAAGAAGAGTATTAATTTTTTACCTTCTGATTCTGGTATGAGCTTGGGGAAAATGGAAAAACGCAAGATCAATACAGCTTCTGATAATAGTTACAGTTTGCTTAAAATATGTTTTTACATATTAGAAATTTATTATTAGAAATTTGTTGTCTTCTTTTCCTGAATGAGTCAGAGAATATTTGCGAGTTTTTTTTCAAGCATTGACTTTTACTTAGAAAATTGTTGTCTACTTTTGCTGTACGATAGCCTTTTATAGTTTCCACCAACAGTATCTCTTTTTCTGAACAATGAGAGATTTAGAAAATCAACCTTACATAAAGAAAACGTTGGATTAACTACTAAATGCAAAAAACTTTCTTTTTTATAGTCTAAATATTCTTTTCCTAAAACTAAAGTAAATAAGCAGCGTTTAAGCAAATACGCTTGAACAATACTTAAATAAATGCAAACCCAACAAAAATATTTGGATTTACACTTATTTAAGACACTCTTCAGAAGATCATTTAAACTCAATTAAAATACTCTACTAAGCCAAATGTGTTTTTACAAGATTTGTGGCTGTAAAAATAACCGTTTTATTAGCTTTCATCTAAAACAGTTATCTCTTAAAGTTGGTTGTTATTTTCATTTCTGCATTAAGGGATTTAGACTGTTATTCTCTTTTTATTTGTGAATACGAAAGAACTGAACTATGGGCTTAGGAAAACGGGGTGATCGAGCAAATTCGACTATTATCCTTTTAACATTTGAACTGTAGAAAGGTCTTATTTAGCATCAGATTAAGAATTTTGGAACGAATTTCTTAACAAAGGATTTTTTTTGATGGAGGTAAAGAAAATCACCTTAGAAAAAACTTAAATACGATAATTAGATATAAAAAAAAAAAAAAAAAAATTATTGATAAAACAATCAATAAACTTTTTCCTAAACACTTTAATGCAATAATGATTGATTTGGTTTCTTCTTTCTTTGGTTTAAGTTTAAAAATTGAACTCTACTAATATCAGTAGTGCAAAGAGAGTTTTTTTCTTACAAAAACAATCAATTCCCATTTATGCGTCAAGCTATATAGAGGTTTCTATAAATATAAGCGCATTTAGAGTATATTTTTTTTCAAACATTATAAAAGAAATCATGTATGATAAAGATATACTCTTTTTTAGAAAAATGTTTAGAAAAATATTTATCTTTAACTAATATGCCACTATCAAGTATTATATTTTGTCAAGTAAAGGCAATCCAAGGTTAAGTTAACTTCAATATACCAAAAACATACGTTTCTTCAAATACAGTTAGAAGCATTTTACATACAAAAAGCATTGGTTTTTATGCATCAGTTAGAAAACTAATGATGAAGCCCATTGTTTGATCAATGGAAATGTGGAAGTAGCTTTCAAGTAATAAATTAGAAAAGCAAAGTTCTTCATTAAAAACTGTAAAAAGTGTAATCGCTTTGTTGTAAATATGTTGCAAGATGGCAGCGACAGTGTTGGTATTTGGGGCATCGACCAACACACAACAGACGTTAAAAAACTACATTGTTCCATTAGCAGACTGATTAATTAGCTAATTAGCTGATTGATTATGCTAATTAGACTGACTAATTAGCTGATTAATCGATAAGAGTTTGCTCCAGCTCATATAGCATGGACACTAAATTTACTTCATTTTTTTCTATGAAATAACGTTTCTCAGCCAGCTCGATCATCAAATTTGAATTCAATCAAATCTATTTGGCTTGGATGCACTAAATAATTAGTCAAGATCTGAAAAAGCTCCATAAGTAGCCTAAAACAAGTACTAGATACCAATTGGAGAACGTTTCCAAACAAAATTTGCAGCAGTCTTGTTAATTTGATGCAAAAGAGATACTTACCTAGAGTGGATGTAAACCTGATCAACATGAGGCTTGACCTCATAAAAACAGCGATTAAGAATGCATACCCTAACAACGTTCTACAGGGTCTTCTCTAGATGGGGTAGGCGCGCATTTTCACAAGGCAATAGTTTGAGGAGAATAAATCAAAATAGTAGCAGAAGAAATGTATTGCTTACAAAAAAAGACGTGGGATATATTTAAAACAGTTTTTACAACGTTTATTGTTGTTGCGCTAATTCTACTTTACCGTATTTTTTATTGATTTGTTTCATTAATATGTTCAATAACATTTTTAAAATATAGTTTTAGTATGATACTGTAATGCAAGATTTATCCTTAAAAAGAAAAAAAAACTTGGTATCTTTAAAAATAAGCGGTCTTAACTACTATCATAATCCCACTTATATGTAAGGGAGAATTTTTTATTACCTTTTTATTAATTTTTTATTAGAATCTGGAAAATTACTTTTCTTAGGAAATCACATAAAATCTACAAGATCCTGTAATTTACTCCTGGATTTATCTTCAGTATATGTAAAATGAGCTTAAAGTTGCAACACCATTTAAAGAGAAAATAGCTGTTGATTATTATTGTCAATCAGTTTCTTTTTAACTTTACAATGTACACTGGAAAAGTAACAATATGGCTGGTTTACGTTAAAATGCCAATGTATGTTTCTCTCAGTAAGAAAAATGGGACACTAATTTTCAAAGTTAAAAATCAGAATCTTTTACACGTTGCTCTATAATTAATTTACTCATAATTAATTTCCTAATCTTTATCTATCTGTATCTATCTTTACCTATCTTTATCTATCTATATCTATCTACCTATCTATCTATTAAAGGGGATCGAAAAAAGAATGTTTATTATGATGGTTTTTGGGTATAGCGGAAAAGTTGCTTCTATACATAAGTAACTTTTGTTCAAAATTTCACCACCCTAGGATAATGTCTTTTGTTCTGGCAAGGGACGTAAAATTTCAAAGATTTATTAAAATAATTAAAGTATTTTTTTTTTTGAAAAATTTTTCAAATGTCACAGCACTGTGCTGAAGTGTACAAAAATTGAACCTATGTGTAGTTAAATACTGTGCAAAAGCTGACGCCCCACAGATAACATGTTCTGTTTTGACAAGGAGTCTGAAATTACCTAAAAATTGAGAAATACACTGTTTTCTCATTATTTAACTAACATTTATTAAACATAACCTGGAATTGCCATACACTCATATACTACTATGTATAAGAACTGAGAAATAACAAATCAAAATTAAAAATACAAAAATGTATGTTTTGTTAGGTCTTTAAGTTTTGTACTATCTCTTGCACCTAAATTTAGCCATAGCCTTCCTAGATTTCAGAGTGGAGAGAATAAATCATCCTAAGTCCTGCTTATCATCATCAGGCTGCGATGAGCAGGACGCAGTAGATTTAGAACTATAAAGGAATTCTTTTGTCTTCCTTTCAGCACGTTCTTGAAGTTTTTTGGTTTCTTGCAAATTGAGCAATCATGCACATTTGGCGCTTAGTTCTCTAATCAGCAAGAAATGTCTATTCCTTAAAGGGGACCTTAGATTCTTTCGGGCAATTGCAATCTGTAACCGTGGAGCAATTACAAGCTGCTATTTCAAAAAGAAAGACTGATTCTTCTTTAAACTTCTCCACCCTTGCCTTAGTTGACATGCTTTTCTCTATTCTTTTATAAACAGACTTGATACCGATTTAGTTTTTGTGATACGCATGAATAATTATAAGAACACATTTCTTTGAAACTGTCGGAATAGAAGCATCAGAATACAGCGTCTGCAGCTTTAAACAAACTTGTTCTGTGATGGAAGAAAATGAGAGTTCCTTATTACCTGTTGTTTCAGATCCAAGACGCAACCATTCGTAAATGCAACATTAATAACATCCTCTTTTGAAAATTTTAAGATTTTGCCATTTTTTGTTAATTGCTGCTAGCTAAGTTCGTCAAATTTTGTACAGTAATTAACTACACATATGTGCAATTAACTATACATATGTGCATATGTACACATACTACCGAAAAATGCTGTGGCAATTGAAAATTTTTTCAAAAAAAAAATTGGGGATATTTAAATAAATTTTGAAATTTCACATCCCTTGCCAGAACAGAAGATATTTTCCTTTAATGGTGAAACAGATGTTGCCTCTGCATATAAGTAACTTTTGAACAGAAGTTAATTATATATATTGAGGTAACTTTTCTGGTTTACCTCTTTATATATATATATATATATATATATATATATATATATATATATATATATATATATATATATATATATATATAGTATTGTAGAAATTATGTTAATACTTCCAGTAAGAGTGCTCAATACAGCGTAGAATAAGTAGAGCGAATATATTATTACTATAATACAAACTAAATAATTAGCTTGGTTTATATTACATTACTTAAAGTTTCACGCAATAGCGATCATCAGATGTTATAAACCGTAAAAAGACGTAACGACAAAAAATACGAAAAAATACGAAAAAAGTGCTATGGAGTGTCTGCTATGATGGCATTAAAATTTTTTATTAAAAATTTATTTTCATGGCGGCACTTTGATGTTAACTCGCTTCTTTTATTGAGCAAGCCTAGTTTCGACGTAATGATGTGGAACTTTTCAGTCAAGCACAAATTACAGTGATTGCCACCAGGTTTAAATGGTTCTGCCTGGTCGAGAATGTTCCACGTAAGGATGGGTTCTAAACCTTTACTTTTACACTCCCATACAAATTTAGAAAGTTCCGTGGAGTTTGCTTTACTTTCATAACGAAAAGAATTCCTATGCTTATACCATCTGTCTTTAAAAGTTTTTTCAGTTAGACCAATGTAATAATGCCCCTTTTCTTGCTGCTGGGTTTTTACATTGCAAATATAAATAAGGTTTTTCTTAAGGCATTTTCCATTTAGTGGGCATGTAGCGGTTTCTCGGCAATTGCATGATTGGCTATTATTGTCAATAGTATAAGATAGTATTCTTTTGTTATGAGCAGTAATAATTTTCTTAACATTTGGGAGGCAGCTGTAACTAACTTTTACGGTGTTCCGGTTAAAAAGTTTGTGGAATTTATGTTCTTTCGGAAAGCATTTATCAATTAAACCCAAAAATGTCTTTGCTACGTTTGTTCTAACGTTCAGTGAGAACGGAGGGTTAAACCAAATAACGTTTCGTTTTCGAGATCTTGCACCACGTTTTGGCATGTTTTGATTGAAAAAAATTTTTTCTTTAAATCCGCAGGAATTGAGAGCGTTGTTATAAAACGGTGCGGCTCCATTAAAAACCTCTTTGTTTGAAGATATATTGCTGATGCGGTTAGAAATCATTTTCGGTATTGATTTGATGATATTAGGTGGGTGATTGGAGTTGACGTTAATATATATAGGGTTATCTCCTGGTTTTCTGTAAGGTTGAAAAGTGCTGTCAAGGAGATTGAGTGTGGTATCGAGGAAGTTTACAATTTTTAAATTAGATCTAATAGTGATAGTAAGGTTGAATTTATCTTTAAAAATGTTAACAAAATTTTTCTTTATTTTTTCTGACTGAGAGCCGCTGATATTATAGAAGCAGCAGAGACCATCATCTCTATATAGTCCTGTGGTGTTGAGCCCGTATTCTCTGGCAATAGTATATAATATGAATAGGCCTACTAACTCGCACAGTTCGGCTCCGTCAAAACTTCCCATTGTAACGTCAAAATCAGGGTCGCCTGATTTTTTACTCCACATATTATTTCCTGTGAAAAGTAAAGTTTTCCTAGTATGGTAGATGATATTGATTGATTCATCAGGAATTATGGTGAACTTCTTAGCGTGTGTTAAAGAATCTTGAAGTAATTGTTTTGAAATAGAAGGGTAAAACTCATTAATGTCGTATTGAATAAAAGTACATAGCTTTTTGTCTGGTATGGACTTGAACCACTCTATTACTTCTCTTGTGTTATGCCATTGGTGCACGAGGGTGGCTTTTCTCACTCTGCTATTAATATCATCTAATAACACTTTGCTAATTTTCCCGAGTTCTGGTTTAGCGGGGTTTATTAAACGGCACTGAGGATTATTGACAAAATTTTCCTTGTGGTCTTTTAGGGTAATAAATGCTGTGTTCATGGCTAGACATTCTATTCTATCGTCTATGTCCAAATTTTTCGCAATTTTTTTAGCCTCAATATTAATACTGTTATACTGTGTTATATCAGACTTTTTGTATGTTTTAGTAATGTTTTCAGTATAAAGCTTCTGATGAATATTGATGTAGTAGTGTAATGCACAAAAATCGAGCAAAGAAGCGTTATAATAAGTTGCAATAATATAATGCCCATAACATTCCATTATATGCGAAACCTCCTCCTTATATATATATATATATATATATATATATATATATATATATATATATATATATATATATATATATATATATATATATAAGGAGGAGGTTTCGCATATAATGGAATGTTATGGGCATTATATTATTGCAACTTATTATAACGCTTCTTTGCTCGATTTTTGTGCATTACTACCTCTGCAAATACTTCACTTTTCCCACATTGTTTAGTGTTCAAGATTTAATTTTAGCGTAAAGCTCTTCATAAGTTGAGCACAAAATCTGTAGCCGAAGTTGTCATTAGAATATTTTGAATAATAATCATATTTTACAACTTTCTATAAGCTTGGGTTATTGACAAAAAAAAAGGTATGCACTCTTTTTAATGCCAGACATGCTCCTAATAAATATTAGATGTATAATTTTCATCCTTTGTAGGAAAAGATGAAATATGATCTTGAATCTTCCAGATTATTTCTGGGTCTAAAGTATTACTCCGGTTTTTATGCTTTCCTCTCATATCTCATATCACTGAATAATTTCACGTAATCTGATTAAATGTTGAATTGAGACTCATAAACGGTCACGAAAGACTTCAACGTGGCCTGTACTTTTCATAGCATAGTGTTTTAAAAGAAGATGTATTTTCGGGCGATAAAGTTCAGGTCGAATCTATCGATAAGGCCCAAAAGATACGTATACGGCCCAAAAAATACGACGAGAATCGTGGTCTTATACTCTAGACTATACCCAGCAAGCACACAACGTTGAAACAACCTTGAAATAACGTTGATCAACGTCGATCAACGTTGTGTGCTTGCTGGGTATTAGATTACCAGTACTTGTAACAAATTCTTGCCCTCTTTGCCTGGCCAATTTTTCGAATTATTTTATGTGCTAGGCTTTATTAATTTTGCCGCATTACTTCCTTACCAATAGCACTTCCCTCTGAATTGGATGACATGATGCAAATAACTATTATGACACTTTTAGATATTAATTGAATAAACACAAATACAGTCGTTTGTAAAACCGCACCAATCGTATTTTATGCGAACTGCGTGTCGATTACGGAATAATGATAATATTATATCGAATAATATTTTTAAATATTATCGAAAGCAAAGTGTTAAAATCGAAACAATCTCACCATCGTCGTTGTTGTCGTCGCACAACTAAAAGTAGACGAAAATAAAACTAAACATTCTAGCTAGTACGACTACGAGTGGAAGAAATACATTCCTGGAATATTATCCTTTTTCCACTCAGCGTGAACTAGAAGCTAAACTTAAGTTGTTTCTGTGGAATATTATCTCTTATACGTTCATTTAAGGAATTTGCCGTTCAGCTACAAAATGGCTTTCTCAGTTTATTTTTGGTATTTTTGGAATATTATCCTTTTTCTACTCAGCAGTTCATATATTTTCATATATCTAAAAATTGGAACCTGTATCCGAGTATATTAGCTAAAACTATTAAACAAAATATCAACTTTGTACCTTAATATCTATTTTAAAAACTACTTGTAAAAAACTAGCCAACAAATTATTAAGCTAGAAAGATAATTTTTACACTAAAATAATGCATGTATGCTAATGTATTAGAAATAAAGTGTATAGCTAAGTGAAAAACCTTTCCAATATAAATATACTGTACACACATAAGGGCTCATACAATTTTTGTGAGATGTTGCAATATGTAAATAAACAAATGCATAGCATAAATATGTAAATACTTTCTATTTCTATGCTACAGGGTAAAGTGAAAAGTTAAAATGTGTATACTATTTATTATAAGGGTAGTAATGTATTTTTTATTATGTGTAATTTCTCCTGTTCCATTTTACCTAAGTTGGATATTTAGCTCATGTATTTATCCACACATGAAAAATTTCTAAAATGTGTAAAATTTTATAAGTTTAAAAGAATACATTAATGACAGAAAAAAGTGGTGGTGATGTAACAATACTTAAGGCAAAGGAGCCACTTAAAAATGAGAGTGAGTGAATATTTACTTTATTTTTAAATTACTTTATTGTTTTTGAGGATTCTGCTATTATTTACACACACACACACACACACACACACACACACACACACACACACACACACACACACACACACACACACACACACACACACACACACACACACACACACACACACACACATACACATTTATATACATAAATATACATATAATATATCTATGAATAAACATATCTGCATATACATACATTAAAAATGATTACATGCATTATTGGATAAGTGTTTATATACATTAGTTATAAATAGTGAAAAAAAGTTCACAATAAATAATAAAATCTGATTAAATATAGATTAAAATTCATAGTTTGAAAAGAATAAAGTTTCAAATGCATATAGTTTATTATATTTTAGTGTTGCTTAACTTTTTAATTATAAAAATTTACAAAATAAACTTGGTCCAACTTTAAACTACAATAATCTTGAATGGTGGAAAAATGTGAAATTTAGATAAGTAAAAAAAAATTAAAGCAGATCAATTTGTTTTTTATTTATTCCTTTTTTTAGTTATACAAAAAGTTTCATTAGAAATGATATAGGACAAAGATTTTTTAAAAAAGGTCAATATACTGATATACATACATACATACATACATACATACATACATACATACATACATACATACATACATACATACATACATACATACATACATACATACATACATACACACATACATACATACATACATACATACATACATACATACATACATACATACATACATACACACATACATGCATGCATACATACATATATACATGCAATAATGTATGTATGGAAACACATAGTATTAGTAATTGTTGGCAAACCTATATATACAATATAGGTTATTAAAAATTTGTAAATATATATGCACTTGTTATTACAATTTTAGTGCAATAATATTTAAGTCCTTAATAATATTCTTTTATTTAATTCTGTTTGGAATTTACTATAATTTCCAGTAGAAAATTCAGAATGACTTTTCTGATTTACATTTTTATTTAATATTGTTTCCTATTTTTTCTCATTTTAAATTTTACTTATAGGCAGTGAGTTGATAAATGAGAATGTAGAAAAGATTTCTACTTTACCATGGATTCGTTGTAATGAGACCACAATGATTTCCGAAAATTCATTGGTAGATAGTTTAAATCCTGGAGAATATGTTCTTCAAACACTATTTACAGAGTTTACAATACTTGCACAAAAAAAGATTGATAGACTAATGACTGAAACATCAGTAAGTAGCTATTAACTTTTTACATAGAATAAAAAAAAACATCAATTCAATTAAAAATTATATTAATTACCATAATAAAAAGAGCCTTCTATATGTATCTTTAAAGCAGTTATAATTTTGTTTACATTTGTGACATACTACTCATTTAAGCAATCATATGTTGCTAAGCTAAGTGTGTAAATATTCCCCAAGGATATATTATTTGTTGTCTGAGAAAATAGGAGCTGTTTTAAGAAAATCACATTGAATTTTTCAAACTGTTTTTTTTATTTATTTAAAGGACTGTAGAAATTAACTTAAACTCATAATTTTTCTAACCCAATTGGAAACCCTTTGTAATGTTTAGTTTCTAGGTTTTTTAAAATCCTCACAGTTAAGCAACAGAAAAAATAGTTTAATAATGGCTTATATATGGCTTTTGTTTGGTGAGTTGACAACTTATATTTACTTTTTATTTCAAATTTGTTTTCATAGTAGAAAAATAGTATATTTTCCAAGTTTTTTTTTTCCTTTTATCTGCTGACTTTTATATTCACCTATTTTTTTCAGCAATATTATTTACACTTTCTCAGTATCTCCCCCCCCCCTTTTTTTTTTTTCCTTTTTTTTCCCCTTCTATATTACAGGATATAAACAACTGTGATTGTGATATTTTTTAACATCAGCAGTGACTGTGATTTTAATATTTCTAACCATAAAGATTGGTTGATTTTTTTTTTTGTTATAATTTGTTTCTCATAAACAGAAAAAAAAAAATGAATATAAATATAAGGAATTATTTTTTGTAATAAATAGGTATGTGTGTGTGTATGAGTGAGTGTATGTGTGTGTATGTGTGTGTTCTTGTTAAATTTATTTACATAAGCATTTCAATAAGTTTTTAAAGTTTGGTATAACAGAACAGTATGTAGAAACATGTCATTCCAAAGAAAATTTAGTGCACCTGGAAGGTTAGGAGTAAAAAAATGTCTCAACCCTAACATTGAGTTTGAAGTATTGACAAAACCTGAAAATGGTATTAATGGAAGCAAAAATCTTCCTTTAACTTATGAAAACAGTGATCATATGATTTCTGATGGCGATAGTCTTGGTAATATTGCAATAACCCAATTAGTAAATGCTTTTTTTGATTCTGCTAATAAAAAAGTTTCACAAGTTTGTAAATTGGTAAGTAAAATAATTGGAAAGTAGAATTAGTGTTTTAATGCTTACTTTTTTGCTGCAAGATTTCTTTTTTTTTTTTTAATTTACCCTTGTTATTACTTATTTCAAGTCTTATATATTTATTCACAAACTCTCATTGAATTAAAACATGGCACTAAAAAAAAACCTTCTTTTATATAAATTTGTGTAGCTTTAAAATTGTTAGAACTCAATGAAATCAGTTCTAATAATTTTAAAACATGATGGGTGTTCAGCAGAACAAGGCTATCAAAATTTGTTCCAGAACACTGACAATTTTTAACATGGGTGCTGAAAGTATTTTCTGATAAAAACTAAATACTTTCAAATAAAAAATGATGCAGGACTTTTCTAATGTCATTGCATCACTTTTTATTTGAAAGTTAATTATTAAGTTTGTGTTAAGTTCCTTGAGCAATAATATTATTATATTATGAAGCTACCATCAACATAATAAAAAAGATAATATATTGCAGTTTTGGTAAATTTATTATGCTATAACAATTTAAGCTTTTTTTCACCATTAATTTTTGTAGTTTATGTGTTGTTTTTTTTATTATCAATGTTTAAAACCTCCATTCTTATTGCATTCTATTATTTTACATTTGAAAATGTTTAATGATACATATTACAAACTTTATTCATAAGTTGTTTGAAAAATGTGTTTTGCTCTCAAAAAAGCATTGCTTTTTATAGATTTTTACAATTGATTTAATTTTAGGAGCGGCCATTATCTAAATCACTACAAAGGGGAGAGGATCCTCAGTTTGACCAGGTAACTATGCTGCTGATTTTATTTAAGAAATCAGTTTTTTTTAAAAAAGATCTCTTTTGGTTTGGAAAATAATAAAAAGTGATTAAACATTTTAATCAAAACAGGTTAAATTTTCATGATAAGTTGCTGGCTTTTTTTAACCTGTTCAGGTTTTGTTAGTTGATATCTAATTTAAACTGAAGCTTTTTTTAGTAAAGTTTTTGTTTTAAAGTTACTTTTACATTTTTTGAAAGCTGATTTTAAAAAATAATTTACAGTTAAAATGATCTCTTTTCAGCTTCTTTGCTCATTAAGTTCTGTAGCTGAGCATTGTTTGTCATCATTACTCAAAACTTTGTTTCTTTGGTATGAGCGCCAGGTAAGAAAATGTTTTCGGAAAAGTTTAATGGAAATATTTCTAAAGAACTATCTTTTTGTATCTCTTCTAATATTTGCTACTGTAGCTAAATAAGGTAAGTTTTTGATGTTTTAATTTTTTATTTGAATTTTATTATTTATATTTATTTTCAGAGTTCTAGTTCTGATGATGGAACCCCTCGAAGTCCAAGTCGTGTGCGAAAGTGAGTGTTGTTATATATCCAGATCTAAGCTTTACTGGTAACTATTCATTATATAGATTTAAGGCACCACAGGGTTTTTTCTATCAGTGGTTTCTTCACCATACCACACTTATGGGAGTGTAATAATCTTTTTTCCATATTGATATAACAGGGTTGAAGTGATAAAGCATTTGCTGGAAGCTGCATTTTCAATTCTATAAATAGAAACTTTATTCATTCACATGAATTCAGTAACAACTTTATTAAGTTTTCTTACCTCAGTAGAGTTTTGATCATATCTTTCTGGTCCCAGAAAATTACCCATTACTCTTATCTGATTTAGAGTTTACTAAAGTCACTTTAGATCTTGCTCAGCTACCATAAAAGTAAACTGAATCAGATCAAAATACAGCATTAGATATCTGTAAATTTATTTATTAATACTTTAGCAACAAAGCTTTTGTAATAAGATTGATTGCATATACTTATATTAAGAGTTATAAAGATAGAAAATGTTGCATTAAAACACTTTGCACAAAAGTTTTATAATTTAGATAAAGTTAGATAAGAACAAACAAAAGTATAATTTACCAATTCATATCTATCAAAATTATTTAATTAACAATTTATGAAGTGAACTAAGATCAGCAATCAGATGGTTGTTTTAAATAACCATAATACTATATTATTATAATTGTAATAGTGGTACACGGTAAAATAAAAAGGTGCGTAAAAAAACCAAAATCGGTTTTTCAGACTGAAGCCAGATTGAAACCTTTTTCGGTTTTTTGAAAAACCGTAATAAGTCGGTTTTTCAAAAATCCGAAATATTTCGTTTTTCAAAAAACTCAAATCGGTTTTTTGAAAAACCAATATTTTTTTTATTTAGTCGGAATTTCAACAAACCAATATTTGTTTTTTAATAAACCCAGCTACCGGTTAACATACATCCCATTTGTATAGAATGTTGAATGTTAAGAAAAACAAAATCTTTATGCTGAAAATATTCTGGAAAAAGATCATTACAACTTTTGCAATTACAGTTTGCACAACTTTGAAATTTGTTTAGCAGTTTTGCAAAGTTTAACTTTATCAGAAATAACATGGTGTTCAATAAAATTTAGTGTTTTTTCCAATGGCTTAGGATAAGCAATATCGAATAAAAAATATGCTGCCATAACCATACTGACGGCACAAGAAAAATCTGGGATGTCTTTTGCAACAAGTATTTTATCAACAAAAAGATCTATTGATATTGGTCTTAGAACTGGGCCTTTAATCCGGAGAATAGGAGTGAGACAAGCCGGATCCTAAATCAAAGTAAAACATCAAGTTGTAATTAAATTATAATGAACAAAATATTTTCACTTGTAATACTTATGACAAGACCCTTACCGCGTCAAAGGCATATAGAAGACTTCTCTCCTCTGAGAACAGATGAACAAGCATAGAAGCCCTTAAATTCTTCGAGATGCCTAAAAATAATAAAACGTTGCTTACAAAAAGATTAAACCTTCGGTTAATATATATATTCAAACTTGAGACCAGAAAATTTATCCAAAACATCCTTCACAGTGCTGTTTTGACAATGCTTCTTAAGAGTGCCAAGGATTAAACCAACTTGGTTTTTTAAAAAAGGGACATCAGGGCGCAGCTTATTACATTCTTCTGATATTATGGTTAGCAGATCCTCAGTGACATTGTGTTCTTCCTGTAAATAATAAATTATAATTGTATATTTATATAAATAGATATCTGAAACTGACTACTTGTGCAACTGAATATGTACATTACTTTTTAAATGATTTCAGAAACCTCTTTTTATATTAAAAAAACTATAAAACTATAAACTACTTTATAGAAGAATAGTTTGTAGTTGTCATATACACATACATACATATATACATACATACATACATACATACATACATACATACATACATACATACATACATACATACATACATACATACATACATACATACATACATACATACATACATACATACATAACTATATATATATATATATATATATATATATATATATATATATATATATATATATATATATATATATATATATATATATATACACACACGCACACATACATATACTAGTATATTTGATGATTAGGGAGGGATCCAATATTCTTGCCATGTTCCAGGAATATCACAAGATTGTGATAGGAGTATACTCTAATTTTTCTTTCAGTAGTATAATTTACTTTGTTAAACTTTTTTAATATAAAACAAAATAAGACAAAAACTATACATGTATTATAGTGTGACAGAGTCTCTTTGCAGATAATAACTGAGTCATTGATTGATTGATGCTTTCAGATTTTCTTTTACGCCCTCCATTGGCATGCCCATACTTTTTTTTGTATTCCATTATTATGGCATCATTAACCAGAGGTCGTCGAACACGTTTTAGTTTTTCCTTAAAAGCATGAACTAGAAACTCCTACAAATAAATTTATGCTAAGAATAATGGTATAAATAATAAAAATAACAATAACAATAATAATAATAATAATAATAATAATAATAATAATAATAATAATAATAATAATAATAATAATAATAATAATAATAATAATAATAATAATAATAATAATAATAATGATAATAATAATAATAATAATAATAATAATAATAATAATAATAATAATAATAATAATAATAATAATAATAATAATAATAATAATAATGATAATAATGATAATAATTATCAGGCGCGGATCCAGCATGTGTTTTTTTAACAAAGTGCAATTATAACTTTGAAAAAAAAAAAAAATACAATTTTAAAGTTAAAGTATAAAAGAAAAACGTTGTGTTTACTGAGCCATTTCCATGTGTTGGCTTAACAATTGGATAACGTAGAATCACTTCATGTGCTATATCATATAACTGTGCACTATTTGGGTACCTTAAATAAATAGATGTCACAATACAACCTTTAACTATACAAATTAACAATGGAACAATTAAAAAGGAAGTTTAAACAATAATGAACAGAATTACTAATCAGATGTAATAATCAATGACACAATCAGTGAATAAAAATCTCTTTAAAAAAACAACAGATGATATAAAATTAGGATTTGAAGTCTTTTATCATTTAATTAAAAATATTAAAAATGAATATTAAATTTTATAATAATTTATTATTTCACTCTTAAATATGAAAATGTTATAATTTGATCATATAATTTTACAAATGTAATTTAAATGCTGTTCTAGATTTCGTTAAATAATAGCATAAAAAAATCAAACAACAAAATAAAAGATCATATCAATATTATATCATGAACTTAATGTGGACAAAATTTTACATACAGGCCATGTCTGGATTGAATAACATCGAACATAATGTCAAAAAAAGAGGTTTTCAATTTTGATTTTCCAGGAACATCAAAATTTAGTTCTTTCCTGGAAATTGCATTCTCCAAGAAATTCGGCAGTTGCAGTTGTTCACCACTAAAATGTATTATATATAAGTCATCTAACAACAGTTTTTTGTTATTGAAAATATGAAGATAATAAAAAAATAAACAAGACATGTTACATAAAAATAGACATAACAATATGTCTACAACTGTGATTTTTTTTGTATTTACATTGGTACAACTTAACATCTAGGAATCCTTACAGTTATAATAAATCAAAAGTATGAAAACTAAGTTAATTTATGCAGGATGAGTTAAATTATTAAACACAGAGGTCAAAGATATATTTGCATCAATAAGATTTTATACAACAAAAACATACTCTAAGGATGCTTTTAACTTTTTTGAACTCCCCTCCTCCCAGAGTTTTTTAGGATTCCCCCTGTTTATTAATTTTTAGGGAATGTAGTTAAATGTATGTAATGTTATTTTGCTTTACAAATATTCCCAACCCTCTTGTTTATCATGTTTATTGTTATATTTATTACATACTTATAATGATATAAATCTTATAAAATCTTACCTTGATGTTGAATTTATAACTGGAGGGCTAAAATCAATTATGTGTTGAGAGCACTGACTCAAAATTGGTAAATTAGAATGAACTACTGGAGTGCATGTTTTAAGAATATTGAGTTCTTTTTTGAATGTGATTCGTAATTTAATACTAGAAATCAGCTCCTTGAGTGTAAAATCATCAATGTCAAACAAAACTGAGCCATCTATATCTTCCTCTAAAATGAATACTTAAAAAATAAATATCAGCAAGTTATAAAACATTCCACATTGAGGTTTAGACACATTTTTTATTTACAATTATAAATACCCAACAAAAATGATGCCTGATGACAGGACTTCGATGTCTTCTTCTTGCTTCAGCCATAATTTTCTTTTATGTGAGTATACAGACACACACAGACACACACACACACAGACACACACACACAGACACACACACAGACACACACACACATATATGCATATAATTTTTTAATTGAAATATATAGGTGATGATTAGTTAATCTAATAGGTAAATCAGTTAATATATTATATTAATATATACATTATACATTAAAATTAAATATTTTTGATATTTAATCAAGTGTTGGCAAATCAGAATGGATAACTCGAGTACATAATGTTTTAAGAATACTGAGTTCTATTTTGAATGTGGTTCATAATTTGTTGCTAGTAAAATCATCAATGTCCAGCAAAACTGTGTCATATATATCTTCCTCTAAAATATATTCAAATATATAGTTAAATTTCAGTATGTATTCTACTGTTTGGTGAAGTAAATTCAAATTTTTTTTAATGAGAAAAAAAGTGCATATTGGTATTTACTGCTACCAATGGAGAATCAGAAAAGAGTAAGTTGGGATATGCATATACTCTACGAATCCTTTTCAGATTAATGCCATTAATACAAAAACGATTTGTAGTACCATGATTAAATATATCTTTTACAAAACCTGACTTTTCAAAGCAACTAAGCATCCTACTGATGTTATATACCCATCAAGTGGTTCAGGAGAGGCTTCACTTCCCACTGGTTGGATGCATAATGTGGATGATGCTGTTAAGCAATATGAATGGCAGTAGTTTAAAAACTGTGAGCAGTAGCAAATATTTCCAACAAAATACCATCTTTCAGAGTGCTTTAGCAGATAAGATATGCACAGAAAAATCGGAATTCCATCATCTTGAACTGATAGAACAAGGTAGTCCTTTACATTATAAGTTACATGATTAATTGATACACTTGTAGCTTTAAATATTTCACTAACAGTATATCCAAAATAATTAAATAGCTCGTCTTGGACACTTTTTGGAAAGTACAAAGTGGATATTATAATTCCATTCTTCTCATCTTCATTATTTCTGAGGCAATCATAAGAGTTCAATTCTGCACATTGCCTCATTTGGTGGCGTTTTGATAATGTAAAGGTAATATTTTTGAAGTTCGAAATTATATGGCACAATCTTTTAAAATAATTATGCTTAGATTCAAACCTCATACACCATAAATGTCTCAAAGGGCCAAATAAACACAGCATTCTTGGATAATGCAAAAGGTAATGCATTTTTGGAGTCATTTTATCTGGGTATTCAATATGAAATAGATAAAGAAAATTCCCAATGAGATATGATAAATATGGAATTTGATCATTTTTAATTGTAAAAGAAAACAAGATTTCTGATATTTGACGGAACAGCAAAAAGACTTCCCAAAATGATGGAATACTATCACGAAGGATAGAAAGATAGTCAACAATAACTATTGGAAGATTTCTAAAGAGGCACAGTTCTTAATGAACAGGAATCTTCTGTGTATCTCAAAGATATTGTTTTATAATCAACTAAGCAAAATCGACAAATTCTACCTGAACTAAAACAACAACTAAAACCAGCAAGAGAGTGTGCACCTAAGTTGTCTGCAGACACTGTAGCAATACAAACATGAAGATTGTGTTCAGTTTCTCCTTGAATAACAGTAACATAAGAATTCATTAGGGATGTTAGTTCATCAATCATCGGCTTTAATACATCATGATAAGAAGAAAACTTTAGTATTTTAGATTTGAACAACATTGCAAGGTGTATTTGAGATGTTATTGAGCGATAACGAGGATGTAAATTTCCAATTGTGTAATATACACCACAAAGTTTTTGTTTCCCTTTTTTAGAGCCTAAAGGGTTAACAATTTCAAATTCATCAATGAACAAATGGATTCGAATAGCAGTAGGGTGTTTTGTAAAAAAAGAATGCCTTTTGTAAATTTCCCCATCACAATAGTCAAACATAATACCAGATGGACTTTCAGTTTGATGCATGTGACAAAATTCAATAAATATATCTTCCATACTTAAAACTCTTTCCAGATTATCTTTAATACTAACATAATGGTATTTATAAGTAACTCCGTCTGAACCTGTAACAGATTGTTCTTGTGGCTCCACCATTTTTAAATTAGACTTACAATAATTAATCAATTGATACTCATGAATAAAAGAAGAGAATACATCATAGAGATAATCATTATCTAATAGATGGACTAAACTGGTGGTATCATTTTGCTGAATAAATTGCTTTATTAAACTATTGTATGATGAATAGAATACAGTGAAGACTTCTCTTATGTCACTTGCTAAATCAACATGAACTTGGCTTGCAACTACATGTTTTTCTCTTAATTTTAAAAACATAAGACCAATAGAATTTTTCAAATCAGATATTATCTGTAGAAAGAGACCTGGAAAATCTGTGTCTTGAATTAAATTTTCTGGCAATGGTTCAAAATCTTCCATTAACAATGATGTGCTAACTGTTGTTATTGGTTTATTATCAGTTTGATGTGCTCTCCTTACATGCTGTTGAAAACTGTGAATCTTTTTGAAACTTTTATTGCAAGGTGAGTAACAGCAGTTAATCTTTAGATTAAAATCATGTTGGTGGTAATTAGTGTAATGCCTGTAGAGCCTTAAAATACTCAATACTGTTGTAGAACACATTGAACAATAGAAAAAAGTTGCCATTTGCGTTTCTTGGATGCTGAAACTTTAAAAACTACCTTTGAATTTGCTGACACATGTTTCTAATCCACACTTTTCTAACCATAATGTAACATCCAGAGATGACCAACTTTCAGGTTGTTCCTAAAAAAAAAATTTTTAATTTTTGAAAACCAGTAATAAAGTAATTTATTACAAATTTAACTTAAAAAATTAAGAATTAAATTAGCATTTAAAAAAATAAGTGTTAAGGGTAAACACCATACACTTTTGTTTTATTTATTTTTCTTTATTTAACTTTAACTTTTATTCATTAAACTTACTGAAAATATTAAGATTTTGTTATTTACTTATTCTTAAAGAATAAAGTTTCTACTGAAACTTACTGGCAAAGCGTTGACTGAGGGTGCAGCCATTTTAAAGTTTTTCAAAACTTAAAAACTTTACGAAAAGCTCTTGGCGAATACAACAATTAGTTTTTTGAAAAACCGCGACACATTTAATACTTGCGCATAAAACCGATTGGATTCTCAAAAAACCAAAAACCATGTTACGGTATTTTAAAAAACCAAGGAGTTTTTCAAAAAACCACTGAAAAACTGATTCGTTTTACAGTGTACTGTAATAATAACACTGTGTATTATTACTACAGTACTACTATTATACCAACGGAAATTCTGAATATAAAAAATGAAAATAGCAGCAGAGGCTCTGAAGGTAAAAGTTAATGTGAGAATTAAATATAAAGCTGAACTTTTTAATTATTTCAGAATGTAAATCTTGAAGATGTTTTATTAGGTTGGATGTGTTTCCTCCCTTTGAGAAAAAGTTTCTATTGCATTGTTTATGATGTAAAATGCATCTCATCAGCTGCAAATCCAAATTATTTCTATAAGTAGCTCTTTTCTCTTCTCTTGTTTACAATTAGTCTTAGGGCAATAAAATTAAAAACACTGTAGGTCATCACTTATGTGTAAAGTTCCATTAAGTTTCTATGCTATCTAATGATTTTTGCATTTTAGTGGCTCAGAGTCACCAAGACCTGGATCAAGAGCTTCTTTTAGAGAAAAAGATGTAATATTATGGGAAAGAAGAGATGTGAGTTTATGAAAATACTAAAACCTATCTTTTGTTGAAGTGTTTAAAAAATTTGACTTTTTTTTACTATATTTAAATATTTTTTATTGCAGATGTCTGTTGAGTTTATTTTTTGCTTGGTTCTTATTGAAGTTCTAAAGCAGGTATGTTTGTCCCTATTATGTCAGTATATAATATCATTTAATGTTCATGGTTTTTCTCCTTCTATCATTATACACTCCCCTCAATATACATACTTTTTTTTTTCCCTTCTCCATCTGCTGGTGTAACTCACTGGGTCTTATATAGAGTATGGTTCACTGGGTAAACAACACCCTCTTTATTCATTCTATATCTAAATGTTTTTTCCTCATTTGTTGGGGATATACCTTTTTAAATGTTTCCAGCTTGATTCTGTTGATATTCTTCCATGTCTATATCCCAGTCTGTTGGAGTAATATCTTCTGTTGATCTTATATCACTACTGTTTCTCATTATGTGATCTATATGTCTTGTAATCTTTCTGCTTCCAATGTTTATCAGGTATGTTCGATCACTGATTATTTGGATTTTAGTGCTGGATACCATTTGGTTTCATTTGGGTATTTTCTAATGAATACCTTATCTCCAATTCTGAATTGATGCACACTTTGACACCAATCTTGCTGAGAATATTGGTAGTTGTTGCATCCAATTTTCTAAGTATTTCCAGTGTTTTGCTCTCAAAGCCTTAGTTAAAAAGTCAATTAATTTACAGTGTTCCGTAAACTTGCTATGTATTAAGACAATATTTCTCCCTCTTTTCGATATCTTTTGTAAAATTTGTTAAAACAATTGATGTTGGGTTAAGATGTTTTTTTTTAACTCTTCTGTTAATTCCTTGAATGATCTTGTGGCTTTGTTTGATTGGGGCTATTAAAATTTGAGCTGTATATCTCTACACTAATAATGTTAAGAAATACAGCAACTTCTATTCTCATCTTCAATCTCATTTGCTATAAAGTATTATTTTACTTGTTTAGTGTACTCAATTCAATTATTACATTTTATATCAGTATGATCACCAAAACTAAATGCTTTTTTTTTTCATGTTGACTTTCTTTCAAGTAGTATTATTGTCCATGATATTATTATCAATTACTGTGTGCTCTTTATATCCTTTGTAATCTCTAGAATTCTATCTTCATTTTTATCTCACCACTTCAGTTTTGTCACCACTTGTATGTCTTGTCACCACTAAGTATATATTGTCATTTTATGTATATATGTCATCTATTTTCTGCTATCATTCTTTTACACTCTCTCCGACATTCATATTCTTTTGTTCTCCCTTCTCTGGTGCAGCTCACTGGGTCTTATATGGCCCAGTTCACTGGAGACATAACAATCCCTTTAGTTTGAAATAGTTTAACAAAATATAGTAGATTAACAATATTAAGATTTATATAAAAACAAACTTTTAACTAAACAAAAATACTATTTTGTTTAATTGCAAGACCTTTTTTAGTTATCAATTCATCCTGTTGATGACCAACTTATTCAGTACATTGAAGATCTTGCTTTCAAGCACTTTAAGGAGCATAATGTGGATGCTTCATCATCATCGGTTACATGCAATCAAGGCATTATTACTGCATTGTATGCTGAAGTTATTGGTGTACTTGCCCAAACTCGATTTCAGTTTATTAGAAAACGTTTCATGCAGGAGTACAAAGAGAATCAAGGAAATCCTCAGATACTAGTAAATATAACAATGGGGTTGAAATTTATAAGATTTAAGGTAATTATTATTGTTGATTAAGTAAAACCTGTTATTGTTTGTTAAGAATGAGAAAATTTGCTGAATGTTTAGAAAATTTGTTAAAAAAAAGAATTTTGTCAGCATTTTGCTTTGGAATTGAAAAATTAATTCAATGTAAAGAATTGTTCAAATGAACATATTTTAAGTAAGTGCCTAGGCTATTTTTAAATGCTTTATACATTGTAATGGTTCTCTAAAAATCAAACATTTTGTTTTATAGTTGTATCCTGTAGATGAAGTGGAAGAGTCGTTCTTGTTTCTTCAGGTTACATTTTTGCATATTTTTATGATATTTTGCTATTCTATTTAGTCATTTTAACAGTATTGGATTAGTAAATAATTTTTTTTGATTACTAAGTTTGTTTGATGACTCTGGGCCATCTTTCTGGTCATCATTACAGAAAGTTTTGCCTTTCAAAGAGTTTTGCAAAATTTATTGTAATTATCTTCCTAGCAAATTTTTCATGTAAAAGATGTGTGGCTTAGATTTATCTTGGTGGGATTTGCAAGTTGTAGCTGTTTCTCTTTAATGTCTTCCTCCATTTTCATTAATTGTTAATGATTCAGTCATTATTAATTTCATTAGATCAATCAGAGTTTTGATCATCTTTGAGTGGAAAATTTTTAAAATCAATTTTGACATGTGTGTTTATTTAAGCAATCAACACTATACACGGTGTGTCCCAAAAATAACCAAACTTCATATTTAAATCATATAACATGCAGCGCCATCCATTGATAATTTGCAGCATGAAAAAGATACATTCATCCTCTTTCAAACGCACCTACATTCATGTAAATTGGATGACAGGTGTGAAAGTTACAGTCATTTCAATAAAAGAAAAATGAGTCCTGTTACAAAATGAAAATGGAACAAAGAGCGAATATAAAATTTTGTGTTAAACTTGAAAAAAAATTCGCTGAGACATACAAATTGATGAAAAAAGTTTATGGTGATGATTGTATGAGTTGTACTCAAGTTTATACGTGGTTTACACAATTTAAAAATGGTCGTGAGGATTTAAATGGCGATCTGACCCAGGTCGTCCAGAAGCTAGTAATCGTGCTGAATTGGTGGAAAAAGTCAGTGAAATCATTGGTATCAATGCAAATTTTACTACGAGAATGTTGTCTGAGGAATTAAATACAAGTTAAAACACTATTTTGAGAATTTTAACTCAAGATTTGGGTAAAAGAAAGGTATGTGCGCATTTGTTCCACATGAATTGAATGAAGACCAAAAAATCGCTCGTGTGGAGCATTGCAAAGACATTGTTGAAACTGTTGAAAACGATCCAGACTTTCTTGATTCAATCATAACTGGTGATGAGTCATGGTGCTTTAAATATGACCCTGAAACTAAGCGTCAATCTGCTGAATGGAAGTCCAAAGGCAAGCCAAAACCAAAAAAATTGCGTTTCCAGAAGTCTCGAATCAAGACAATGTTGATTACTTTTTATGATTCAAAGGGTATTGTCCACAAGGAATTTGTTCCAGAAGGTCGAACTGTTAATGGAAAATACTATTTAGGCATTTTAGATTGTTTGTGGAAAAGAATTTGTGGTGTTAGACCTTAATATCCAGCAGGAAAACAATTGTTTTTATTGTACAACAATGCACCACCTTACAAGACCAAAAAAGTGAATCTCATCAACCACCCTCCATATTCGCCTGATCTATCACCATGTGACTATTTTCTATTTCCAAAACTGAAAACCAAGATGAAAGGAGCATTTCATGATGATATCCCAGCCATTCAAGCAGCTGTAACCGAGATGCTGAAGAACATTCCTATAAATGACATAAAAAAATCTATGCATGCGCTGGTTGATTGTGCCAAACGTTGTATTGAGTCTGATGGAACCTATTTTGAATAAATAATAACTTTCAATGATGATATAATGTGTGTTATTTTATATCCAAAAAGTTCGGTTATTTTTGGGAAACACTGTGTATGTTTAAACTCTTTTGCTTTTAATAGAAATAAAAAGTCTTGTGAAAAATAAGACCTAATAGGTGTAGCTTTTTGTAACATTTTAATACTTGTATGTTTGTAATAAGTTATAAAATTTAAAAAGAAATTTGATAAAAGACTTTTGCAAAGAGTTAGTCAACATCTTTTGTGTACTTTTCACTAAATTGCAATAATTCAGTGGATATATGTTGATAAACCCTGTACAACTCCTCTTAACAATTCCCCCTGCACAACTGTAAACTGATATTGATTGTGAAACAACATTAAGTGCACTTTTTTTTGACTTTTTTAAAACTAACTTTGTTTGTTAAAAACATGTTTCAATTTGTTTTTCTCTGATAACAGGAATGCGCAACATTATTTCTTGAAAAGAGCTTGGATAAAGAGGTGAAGTATGCATTTGTGAACTTGTTTGTTGAGATCTTGATACCTGTGGCAGCTCAAGCAAAGCGTGAATACAGCATTCCAGCTGTAAAGAAGTTTGTTGATCTACTTTATAAGGAAGCATTTGATATGTCAAAAAAAGCAAAACATAGCTTGGTTGGTTGTATTTTTAAAATGTTTAAAATATTGATGTTTTAGTTTCTGCTATCTATGCCATATAACAAAACTTCAGCTCATAACTCTCAATGACTCCTGAAATAATTCTATCTGTGGTTTTATTTTTAATTTTATTATTTGACTAAATAATCTGATATATAAGATATAATTTTGGTATTTTAGAGGGTGAGTAATTAAAATAAAAGAAGTCAAAGGTACTTTATGAATCTTTAAAGGTCTTAAATTTGATTTGAGTTTGGAAGAAAAGCTACTCTTATATTGTGTAAAAGGTCTTATTTTATTATTATTATTATTATTATTTTTTAAGTATAGTTTAAGAGAAACTAGATTTCAGCAAGGTTGATACTGCTTTATAGTTTAGTAGATACAACATAAGAGTATTTTTGAAAACAAAACTTTTTTTATGTGCTGTTCAGATAGTTTGTCGCAGATGATTAAACATTGAAAAATTTAAAGGTATTTAGGGATAATTGCATTATTTTCTATTGTTATTTTTGAATTCTCTACCTTAAAATGATCAATAATTTTTATAGAAATAACTCTTCTTCAGTTTTAGTTTTAACAAATAACAGAGTTCATAATGGCACATTTTTTAAAGATTTTTAAAAGAGATTATGATCAAAAGAGATTTGTATAAAAAGCAGTTTAGATACAGTGACATAGTGACTTGCTTTCATAAAAATATTGCAAACATAAACAACTACAGATATTAGAATAACAGTGTGCACTTCTTTTAAAATAAATTACCACAAAAAATCTTACTTTGAATTTAACCTTTTCAAAGTTTAGTATAAATAGAGTCAAAAAGTAGTAAGTATGAAGTTATATAGTTATATATTTTGTCAAAGTCTAATTAAACTAATTGAAGAACTCAGACAATCATCATTTCCATTTGAAGCTGGTATAGAAAGATTTGAAAAAAAATAAGCAAAGTACACCTGGATAAACTGGAGAGTTTCAAGGCTATGTTAGAGAATGATTTAAAAGATGTCAAAAGATTCATTTTTTTTATGTTTTCTTACTCAGAAAAAAGCCCCAAAAAAGGACCAGACAGTTACTTACTAAGTAAGATTTGAGTTACATGAAGCTCTGCTTGGTTTAAAACATCCAAAGAAGATAACTGAAATCTTGAATATTGATCTAACCTTATGGTGTGATAGCTTTAGTGTTTTAGGGTGGATAAGAAATCAAAAATTTGTAGCTAACTGTAATGGATTAATTCAATTAATGATAGAGCTAAAATAAGTTAAATACATAATTAATTTAACTGATTTGTTAATTAGAAATACAGCAAGGAAATATTTTGTAACTTACAAAAACATGTTGTTTGTTACTTGGCATATTCTTGTTAAATTCCACTGAATCACTTTTTACCTTGAAAAGTTGTAAGATTTTTGCTGAGTTTCAGTTGACACTTAGAAGGTCACCATATTAAGAGGTTTTAGTATCAAGTAGCAGGAGTAAGTTTGCCATTATAGAAAGTAGTGGATGGAAGAGTGGCTTTTCTTATTAAAAAAAATTATTAACTCAATGTCATCTTTTTTAATCAGACATTAAAAAAGGTGACATAGTATTGGTAACTTCTCAAGATACACCGAGGGGTAACTGACCTACAGGAAGAATACATTGTTGTACAAAGGTAAAAGCAGGTATTTTTGAACCATTGAAGTTGATGAAGTTTGTATGACCAATATAATTATCATCTCAAAATTTTTTCTTTAAGAAAAAAAATTTTAGTTGGTCAGTTTTATTGTGATATTTTTTAGGAAAATCTAAAATCTCATATTTCTATGTGTTGAGTGCTCTTTTTTTTAAAATGTTACATTAATATATTTATGATATAGAGATTGAAGTTCTTACTTTATAGAAATTTCTTGTTTGTAGGCAATCTACCCACTTGTTACTGCACTTTTATGCATTAGTCAAAAACAGTTTTTTCTAACCAACTGGGGACAGTTTTTAAATATGTGTTTGAACTATATTAAGGTAATGGTTTTCTTGTAGAGTAAGTTAATAAAGTTTTTTTATTATATCTTTTTTTTTTTTTTTTTACTATTGTATTAGTTTTTTTTTCAAATAAGTATAAAAAATATTCAACTCTTTTACATATTCTTGTAAAACAAATTAAGTAACAAAATAATTGGCTTTAACACATTTGCTGCTGACTACAAATATGTTTGTAGTATGGGTCAATTTCAAAGCTGCTGATTATGAGTATACTCGTAAATTATTATTTCAAGTGTGTGCATACAAAAAATGGATCAGCAGTGAATTTTTTAAAGCCACTTAACATTTATCATAAAAAAGTTACTTACTTATAAAAGCTTATTTTTTTTCAAAATATTACCTCACAAAGTATAAAAGTATTTATAAATTTGAATTAAAATCTTTATTTTCTTCAGTCTCGGGACAGTAAGATGCAACGTATGGCTATGGAATGTTTGTACAGACTTTTATGGTGGGTTGTAATATAAGCAGCTGATGTACTTAGGTGTATTACTGACAAGAAGATTTATGCTGAATATACTTCTATTGAGATTTTCTTAAAAAAAGTTCTTGCTTTTTTAATACTATTTTAGAAATGTCTATGTAGAATAAGGACCTGTAGATTGTCTTGACAAGACAAAAGGCACTTATAAATTGTCAATTTTTTATTAAGCTTTGTTTTGTTAACATTTTTCAATATCTTTTTTCAGGGTTTATATTATTCGAATCAAATGTGAGGCACATACTGTCACTATAAAGTATATTAGTTTATTTTTCTGAATAACTCATGCTTATAACAACACTAAGTTCTGAGCATTTCTTAATGTTTTTGATTGTTCTTTTTTTAAGTCGATTAAGAAGCATTGTTGACACATTATTTCCTAAAAACTCAAGAACTGTGGTACCAAGAAACATCCCTCTGACAATTTTTGTCAAAATTGTGCAATTCATAGCTCAGGTATTGTTGTTAACACTTATAACTTCTCTTTAAAGTTTTAGCATGAGAGTATTTTGCTTACTGAGGCTATAAGGATGTAAAGGAGCACAATAAATTATGAAAACTGTGGTAAAAATAACATTTGAATTGCTGTACTAGGGACATAGTCTGTTACATTATTACTAAATAAATTGATAATTTTTAACTAAGTCTGTTAAATTTTGTAAGAATAAAATGAGTGAAAAGTTTCAACAGAGAAGTTAATTAAAATTAAAAGTTTAGATTAAAGATTTAAACAATTTTTCTGACTAAAAATGAGTTGAGTATTTTCTTGAATTTTTTTTTAGGAGAAGCTTGATTTTGCAATGCAAGACATCATTTTTGATTTGCTTAATATTGGAAAATCTGTTAAACAACTTAATCCTGAGAGAATGAATATTGGACTTCGTGCTTTTCTAGTTATAGCAGATAATTTGCAGCGCAAGGAAGGTTCTCCACCAATGCCCAGTACTATTGGTCATTTGCCATCTGGCAACACACTAAAGGTGAAAAAAACTTTTACAAAATTAACAGAAGAAGCTGCCCGAAATATTGGTGTGGTAACTTACTATACCAGTGTTAGGAGAGCTTTAGACACAATTTTAAAAACACTGGATAGTCAAGTTGGAAAAAGTATGACATTAATTAACCCTCAAATGGTTAATAAAGAAGTTAATGATTTTATCAGCGGTGAGCGTAAACCTAAAATAGATTTATTTCGTACCTGTGTTGCTGCTATACCGAAATGTATACCAGATGGGATGGGAAAGGAAGAACTTGTTGAATTGATCTCCCGATCAACACTTCATGTGGATGAAGAGCTCAGAAACTTAGCATTTGCAGCTTTACAAGGATTAATTGTGGACTTCCCTGAATATCGTCATGACATAATTAAAGGTTACATTAATTTTACTTTAAGGGAAGTTCCAGATTCCTTTCCACAGATTATAGAGAACTCAATTCGTATGCTTGCACAGCTTCTAATTCAGTGGAGGAATGCAGTATCTTTGCCAGTTGGAAGTGTTACAGATAAATATCTTGAAATGTCAATGCACTGTTCTAAATCGCAAGCTGATAGTGAACATTCATCTATACACACTCTGCATGTTACAGAAGGATTTGCTTTAGCTATGCTTTGCAGCAATAAGGCCATGCACAGAAAACTAGCATTCACTTTATTGAAGGAAGTTCGATTACTTTACAAAACATTATATAGTGAAGGAAAAGATGAACTTGTAATAGACATTATTGAAAATAGTGCTGTATATGTAGTAGAAAAAGCACTTGTTAATGTTTCTGGCTATGACAAGTCTTCACTTGGTTTATCACCTCATATTGACTTACAATTATTAGCTGAGAAATCAGCTTTACTTGCAGAAAAGCAGGAACATAATGTAGCTAACAGTATTAACAAGGATTTATGGTCACACTGCTTATCAGGTTTCCTTGATAAACTTTTTCTTAATCCAAAAAATTGCTCTTGTATGTTTCATTTTACATGGCCTTTTATAAACAATCGAATATTCACTTTGTATTCAATAATGGACCCTACTGCAGACTTTGACTCGATGAAAAGCCGAACTTCTGTTATGTCTTTTCGAGCACCCAGGGTTCAGCCAAACCTTTCAGATGTTTGCCTCTGGAGAAATTATTTGATCTATCTTTTTTGTACTCCCCCTCCTGCTGTTTTAACTTCCAGCATTTCTACAATAGCTTCAGTTGTATCAAATGATACAGATATCAAAACTGATTATAATAAGCTTCCATTTGATTTTGTTAGGCTCTCTGACATTTTCAGAACAACCGTTCTCTTAATAAAAAGTGAAATTTATGAAATAAGAGAGGCAGCTGTTATTGGGCTGGGGAAAACAAATCCACTTGCTCATCCTCAGCTTATAGAAGAGTTGCAGCCTTTGATAAGAGAAGTGCTAGATAAGAAGCCTGATGGTGTTAGAAAGAAAAGAAAGAAAGACCTTCTGCGCTTGCAGGTAGCTAGAATAATGGCAGCAAATGCAGAGCAGGGTTGTTTTCGCCACAGTTTATCACAGTCAGACAACAAAGGTGTACTGCAATGTCTGGGAGAATATATCGAGGGCATGAGAAGTATACTTGAGCTTGAAAATGAAAAAGATGATGGAAGTCTAATGTTGCTTCGTTTGAATTTTTCAAAATTTTTGCACAAAATGATTAAAAGTATTCCAATCACCATGCAAGGTAGTCTCCTAAGAAATCAAGGAAGACATCATTTATTTTTACTATTAGCTAGTTGGTGTGGCCATTTCAATGTAAACAATTTAGGTACTACAACTCGAACTGGCCATCACAGCATTGAATTAGAATTCTCTGCTTTAGAGGCAATGTGTGCTTTATTGTGTTGTGGACAAGTTTTTGATCAGAAAGCATTAACTGTTTCCAATGGGTATCTATATAAGTTATTAGACACCATGCTTCAATCAAGCAATGCCAATGTTACAAAGTTAGGTCAAGAAACTGTTGAGCTTCTTTTAGAAAATAATGAAAGTATACCAGCACTTTTGAATTTTGTGGTAGATAGATGCTATACAGGAACTCGTGGAATATCTAATGGTTGTTTTCTTGCTTTAGCAAATGTTTTCAGCAAACAGTAAGTTTTCTCACCTTTTTATTTTTTTTTTACATTTATAAAAGATTGTTTTTGTAAACATGGGGTGACTTAACTTTAATTTTAAAAAAATACTTTTTTATTAGTGCTTATTCATGTCAGCTGATATCTTTGCTTTGTGTTGTTATTTTTAAAACTGGGGATCCATGTCAAGAAATTTGTGAAAAGGCTGCACAACTCCTTTACATCCTTGAAAGGTATGAACGTTACTGTTCTCTCTTTTATAGATATTGAAAACAAATTTACAAAAATGAATATGGTATACTAAAGGTATTGTGATAAAAAAGTTGTCTTTTTCTAAGAAGCCTTTTAAAGTATTATTTCAAAAAATTTTATCAATAAAAATTTAGACGCTTTTTTGGGTACATGGTTCCCTTTCGAATGGGAGTAACTGAATATACAAATGGAAATCAAACATTTTCTATGCATCTTGCCTATACTCACCCTGAGCTTACATTACCTCTCATATCAGGTTTTAATTTACCTTTTTTGTTTACAATCAAATTGGTAACCTGATGATATTTTTGAGTAATTTTCATATTTATTTATAAAAATTCTCATATCTTATAGAAATCACACTACGTTTTGAGGCTGCAACTATGGTGGGTCAGAGGTGCCTTTTGCATTTTCTTTCTCCATGGCTAGAAAATATAGAACTGGTTGACCTATCAAATTATCCTGCATCATCAGAAAAAGGAGAAATATCAGATTTTAATGATATTGAAATACCCACTCACAACCAATTGTTAAAACCAATAATTTTACAAGGTGGCGGTTGGGGATCTCCTCAGGCATCACAAATGGTTTTGAATAATTTGTTTTATCTCACTGTAAAGGTAAAGAAATCAAACAAATTTTGTTTGTGACTTTTGTTTGTTTCTTATGGATATTGAGATGGATATGAATGTTGAGAAAGTTTCTTTGACAAATTCTTAAACATGTTTTATAGTAATTTGAATTATTGCTTTTGGCTTTTTAGTACGAAGAGTTATACAGTAAGGAAATTGAAAAATGTTGGTCTTCATTATGCATGCATTGGGAAAATAATATAGCACGCATTATAGACTATCTTATTGTGACAGCAGGGTTGTGTGGCACATGTGTTCTTATTCATGTACAATTAATGTATTTTAACAGCTAATTTATTTGTACAAATGCTAAATGCATTTACTGTAACTTAATATACATATAAATTAGCAAAACTTTATATATATATAGATGTTTTCTTTTTTTTTTTCAGGCTAAAAAGGTTTGTGTTTACCTTGCAAGAACAAAAAGTACGGCTACTGTTTCTCATTTAACAGAGGAAATCAAGGTATCATCATACAATGCAGAGCTGAATGAATTTATTAAATTTTTATTAGGTTATGTAAAAAAAAAAACCATGCAAGGTCACCACTAAACATTACACAAGATTTGCCAATTTTCTAATTGTGGAAGCATTTATTATTAACCTGCCTCTGTAAAAAATTTTTCTACCTTGCATTGATATCACACTAAAGTAATTAAATTCCAATAACTCTTTTTTTTCCCTATAAAATGCTTCAGTTTTTATTTAGTTTTTATGATTCAATTGATAACAACTTTATTTTAGCTTACAGATATCGTATCAAACTCATGGGACAGGATTTCATCACCACCATATTTAAGGTGTTTAAGTAAACTATTTTCTCCTATCAAATTGAGTTCTCCAGTTTCTAATAATCCCATGCAAAAACCTCAAGAGGGAACCAAAGAGGTTGATGAAAATATACTGATTGATACTAACAGCTCAACGTTTGTGTTGAACCGGCTTGGTACTGAGCGATCTTCTTTTGGAACTTCTAAATCTTTTTCAGAAAGCGGTATTTTAAAAATAATTTGTTGATAACCTTTTTTTAATCATTCTGTATTAACAATTTGTTTTAAAGTGGGGTAACATGAGGCAAATTGATGTTCCTTGAGCTCATTTGCCCCATATTGGAGTAAGTTGGCCCATGGTTGCTCAGATTTACCCTCAAAACAATTTATAGTTAATAGTTAAATTTTGAGGTAACAAAGGTGCATAGAGTGAAAACAATTTTATATCAATCAACAGTGCTTGTTTTATCATAGCTTTTAATATGGTTATAACATATAATATTTGGTCACAGATTAGTCACTATGTTCATCTAATGGGACTAGAAGATCGTTACATTACAAGCATTCATATATTTATTAGGATAATTTTTTCCTTAACTTATTTTATAAAAAAAAATTAAATGGTTGAATTCCAAAACATAAGCAACTTTTTTATAACTACTTTAAAAAAAAAAAAATACTAAAATCAATAATTAATAACATATCCTTTACTTTTAAGAAACTTTTTTTTTGGAATAGGCTCAATGAGTCTATCAATTTTTTTTTTGGCGATCTCATTACATGTGATTTCAATAGTTTTGTCAAATTTATTGGTGCTTTTGAAGGGTCCTTTGTGTCTTAGAGAAAGATTTTGCTTAGATGGTAAAATGTATTACCAGCTAAGTTTCTAAAGAAATTTCTTTTCATCAGTTTAGTCAGCTGAATCATTTTAAAAAGAATTTTTTCTGAATTTTTGTAATGACCTGATTTTTTTTAAAGTAAACCACATTGGAGAATATACTTGAACTATAAACTTAGTTATCATAATCATCTCTGAAGACAGATTTTCCTCTTTATATTTATACGTAATGGGTAACACAAATGTCAACCATCTTGAATGGTTCACAAGTCCAAGTTTTGTCAATGCTTATTATTTGGAGACTTGGCCTGTACTTATACTGACAGTATATTCATAAAGTTTTCTTTTAACATTACTTAAATCTGAACAGTTTCATCTACTAAGGATTGAATTTCTGACTTTTTATTGTAGAAAAACTTATCATAGGGAGTTCATGTATAGAGTCTTCTAGAGTCTTCTGAAACAGATTAACAAACTACATTTATTTTTTAGGAATTTTTTTTTTTTCCATCAAATAAAGTTCTTGTCTAAATGGTTATTTATTTCGGTGGAGTTGACATCCTGCTAAATATAATTTTTTATTTATAGCTTTTTCTAGCTGAACAATTAGACCATTTTCTGCACCAGTATTACTTGTAATGTCAAAACCACAGCTTTAAGAGTTTCCATGCTGTTAAACTCTTCCAAAACTTCTTTAGTTAAGTTTGCTTAAGTAACTCCAGTTCCATTCATAATAGTTTCATGAGTCAAATATTTTCTTGTCTTCGTTCCACTTTCTGCAGTAAATGTAAGATTATGTAATGTTCTTCTTTTTCGATTTGGAAGGTGAGTCAATAATATAGTTAACAATATAATATATGTAATATATAGTTATTATTTATAATACAAATAATTTTCAAATTATTATAGGCTCACCTTCCAAATTGCTTCTTTATCTTTTTTATCATCAGTTCCAATAACTTTTTTAAATGAAAAATCTCTTTATTTATTTATTTGATGCCAAGTTGTTCTCCTATTTGAAACTTTTCGTTAAAATCTTTCTTTTCTGTAATAATATCTGCATTATCAGTAACTGTTACTATGCCATAGTTAATGAGTAATCCTGTAGCTAAACGAGCAGCAGCGTTTTTACTAATTTCATAACATATTGCTGCTATTGCAAAGTTAGGCAAGGGTCTGTAATTGTATGAAATAGGTATTTCTCAATAAAACTCTGAATCATGGTTGTTTTCAACATTTTCATCATCATCACAAGCATTATCATGAGAAGATTGACTATCACACTAAACAAAAATGAAATAGATTTAAAAATAGTTAAATTTTTAAAAAATACTCACACCGTTATTTCTGTAAATCTAATACTGTTGGTAAAATATCATCAAGTACTAGCAGAGAAAGAGTACTTAAGTACTTGTACAAAATGAAAAAACAATGAACCTATATAAATATATTCATACTGACCTCTAAAATCAATTCATCGAGACTTTCAAAACAAGGTTCTCGTTTATTCAATGTTCCATTTACTTGGTTTCTCTTTATGTTCTCTTCAACTTTGCCAATATGAAATAACCCTTTTCTACCTTTTTAGCTCTTTGGTCTTTTAAGTACTCCCTTTCATTCATTGGTATCTAAATTTTATAAAAAAACTATCGTTTTTTGATAACAATCAACTTAATTTTAATATCTAAAAATTATATTGTTAAATACCTTTCTTTCTTCATCACAAACATATGAAAAAAATTTTCTTAAATTTTCTTATTGTTTACATATAAGAATAAACTATGCAAAAAGTTGTCTCAAAGTAAGTTAAAATGACAAATGAATTTTTTAAAAATTTAAAAACTTGAGGAATAACTTTTTTTACTATAGCTATCATAACATTTAGCTACAGGCAGTTTACATTTACATGCAGATAAACCAAACAACGAATCAAAATTCTTTTCCAAATAAACAATTCTGTATTTGTTCCCTTTTGATTTTTTGAATTTAGCAACACAAAACTCTTTTAAAAAATGTCTCAAGTTTTTTCCTTTTTTCAAGTTGCTATATTTTTTGGCGGACCACATCTTTACATAAAAATACAAATACTTACAAAACAATGCATTTTTCATTTTAAGGTAGTTGTATTATGTACAAATCTTTTTCTTATGTAATAGTAACAATTTAGTTCCATTTAAAGAGTACTTTTTTAGAGCAATTCCTGTATTTAATTTTTGCTGTTGAAAAAAATGTAATTTGTTATTTGGTTGCTGACAACCTTCTTCGTGGTTCCTAGCATACCCAAGTTTGCATAGTATGTAGCTAACTCAAAACAGCCATCCTGCTCCTTTTATCAATGTGCCCTACTCTAGAGCATAGTAATAAATTATTAGAGCATAATGATAAAGTATTCTTATGTAAATAAAATTTTAAAAGAGGTCTTCCTAATAAATATTTCTTATAAGAGGTTTTGATACTCAAATTTGCACTTTCAGATGTTAATATAATGTATAAATAGTCATGTGTCAGGTACTAAATATATTTTAGACATATGCAAATAATATTTTTAAACAAATAGAAATATTTTGGGGTGAAGGAAGGTGTGGTTCTCTCAAAAGTTTAAAACATTCTATTAAAAGTTCTTAACATAATCTCTTTTTTGGTTTTAAACGCATGGTACCAAGTTTATGCTGAGCTCTGGCTCTAAGATACCCATCTCTTGCATCTGGTCCTACTTCAGATTTGGCTACTTCTGTCACTTGTTTAATAGCACTCTAAGTAATTTATGTGTGATTTTAACAGAATGGGTTGTTAAAAGTGTCAGTCTAAATAATATCACTTTATCTTTAGTGAGAGAACAAGTAAAAATGTTTCTCTTACTTCACCTTTTAATCATGTAATTAGTTTTTTGAGACTGCTATGTTCAGCTTTAAAATTTTTAGATTGTCTGACTTGCAATTGACTAACATCTAACCCTAAGGGTTACCGATTTCCTAGGGCATCAGTGCCCCTTAATTTCAGAATCTGGTTAACTACAAAGTTACAGTCATCTGTACTAGATAATAGTGAGATTATCACACTTTTGTGATGTGCATATCTCATATCTCATATCTCATATATGCTCTGTGATGGAAATCACAGCTTCTCTTACCTTTTTATGTCAAAAAAAAGTGTAAAGTCAAATTTTTTTAAATTTAGATCAGTTAGCTTTCTTGTCCACATATAAACTATTCTCATACAAGTAGTGAGCCATCTGGCATGAAACAAGACTTTTTAAAAATGAAAACAATAGTTTTCTTGGTTAAGTTTAATAATGAAATGTTAGAAACATCTAATTAAAAGTTTTTTAAATAATGTAATTAACAGCTGTAGAAAACTTAACTTAATCTTTTAGAGCCATCAAATTCAAATGAGTTAGAAAATTATCTTATGTCTCAATTTTATTAAATGAAACAAAACATTATTCAAATTCATTTGAAGTTTGAGACATGAGATGCTTCATTTCTCAAATTCAAATGTATATTTATTCATGTCAAGAAAGCAAAATAATAACAAACAAAAAAAAACCACTAACTTAAATCAAAGCTCTTTTGAATTTAGAAAGTAAATTAATAACTTGATTTGTCCAGAGTTTATTGAGATTTAAATCTAAAAAAAAATTTTTAAAAAATTGTAAAATTTTTTTTCTAAATTTGTATAATTTAAATTTACATAAATTGGTTGGAAATGTAAAAATATATCCAATGTAAAAATTTGATTTTCTCTTCAAAACGTTTTCCACAAAAAAACTGGTCATATGGACACCAACTTTTACAATTAAGTAGAAATAATTGATTTTGAAACCCATAATCAAGTAATTGATTAACTTGTTAATTGGAGTCACCCTTACCCAAGGTAGGCAGGGTATTTTTACTATACAATTACATGTAATACATCAGCACATCAATTACAAGCAACACGACCTCAACAGTACATATAATTTCAAAGCAATTCACAATTGATTTTGATCTAAAGTTTTGCTAAAATTTAGCATTACAGTTTTAGAATAAAGTACACAGGCAAAAAACTTAATTGCATAAATTATATCAAACTAACAGATTTAAAGGTTGTACTGAAAAGTTCTTATGCAACAAAAAAGTTCTACATATAAATAGTTGTGTTATTACAATCTATTCCACTGAAGTAATAGATATTTGTTGGCTTGTTTTAGTTTAAGGTAATTGGATAGCCTAATTTACCTCAATTTCCCTTATTTTAAATGGCTAATGCAAGTACCTTTATGAAATTGAATTAAGTTTAAAAACTAAATTTGTTAATATAAATTAAGGAATATTTTTAGTTGCAGAATCTGCAAGAGCTAGTCAAATGGCAGGTATGATAGAACAAAAAAAAAATGCTGCAGGTTCATCAGAGTTGTGGATATATCAATGGATTATCAAAGCTGAGCAATTAAAAGGTGATGGTCTGCCATTACCTATGCCTCATAAGTTTCAGTACTTTGCTCCTATTACACAGTTATTTCCTCTTACATCACCCCCTGCTCAATTATACAGGTATGTTTTATTCATTTTTCTAAAAAACTGTATTGCTGGTGATGATAATAACAAAAAAAATTAAAGTTAATGCTCAAATACACAGCTGTTTTACTTTTTATTTTTATTTTTTTCTTTAGGTGTAACTTTGCCTTAATGCTATTAACTGAAATAGTCTCTGATCAAAGAGACATTTCATGGGTTGAGGATCTACCTTTATTGCTTCATGTTAGTTTTTTAGGTAAAATAAAATGCATAGTTGTCATCTTGGAGAAAGTGTAGTTTTATCAATAATTTCTATTTTATGTTTGTTTTTTTTTTGTTTTTTTTTAGGGTTGGATCATCCAAAGCCTCTTGTGTATGAGAATTGTAAGCGATTGATCATTAACTTGATTGTAGTGTTGGTATGTGGTAGTGATCGTTCAACAATTGCTAAAGCTCTTATGGACTTTCATACAATTTCTTCTACTGCACTAAATCAGATTGCTAGTTTGTGCACAACAAGTGTCCCCAATGATGCAGATTTCGGAAATGAGGATACACATGATGACTCTGGGTAAGTTTTTATGTAGCATAAAAATTAAATTTAGGCAATAATCATGTTTTTATTAATAATTGTATTTTTAATTTCATTAAGTATACTATTTCCTTTAGAGCAAATGTTGAAGCTCGAGTTAATGTTAATGGACCAGAATTAGAAGAGAATGGACTGAGTATTTCAGAAAGAGCAAAACACATAATTGAGTATCTTGCAAAGAGGTAGTAAAATATTTTTGAAAGTAGCTGTGGTTTGACACTCAAGTTTTTATATTCCCATTATAAAGAGTTTATATCTTGACTATTTAGTGGGTGCAAGCCATTATGGACTTTTGAAGATATTACACCAAGAAACTGTACTATCAAAAGTTCAAGTCACCTGGAATCTTTTCTACATATTGTTATTTCATTATTTGATGATGCTTTGCCATCATCTGCATTGCGTGGTCGTTGGGGTAGAGAATCCTTACATTGGGCAACATCATGCTCTTCTAGACATTATGCTGGCAGATCTTTTCAAATATTTCGTTCATTAAAAGTTCCTTTATCCTGGCCAATGTTGTCAGATATATTACAGCGTCTTGTTGAATCAGTTGCAGATAGCAGTGAAGATGTTCAAGTGAGTATTCCTAGAATTTTTTTCAAAAGTATGTTGCATCAGATACACCTTTTTCATTTTCATGTTAAGATCAAAACACTTGTAATCATAAAGCTAATAATGATATTGAGTTTTTCTTTGATATGAAAATTATTTATTTATTGTTTAAAAAGACATTGAAATTGAGGACACGTTTTCTGTTTATTATCTTTCCTTTTTATATTTCTTCATCTTAGGGTTACTTCATGGAAATTTTACATACTTTTTTGGCCGAAGTTGACTATGCCTTTAATCCTCATCCAAAATCTGTACTTCAAAAAACAATCTTTACATTGCCTGAGACATTCAAAGCAAGCAGTGAGATGGACTTGTCACTTTCAAGTCTTCCTGCAAGATATCACAGGAGATCAAGAAGTACTGATTGTAATCTTGAAAATAAACGCTATAGATCATTAAGTGATGGCATTTTTAAAGTCAGGTAAGTTTTTTATTATTACTTCGTGCTGTTTTTTGAACCAAATAATGAATTTTTTTTTGGTCACTTAAAGTCAAATATTCAAATGAAGAGAATGGTAGTTTTTTTTTTTTTTTTTAGCATTTCAGAAGATTTTTCTGATACTCCTGTCATAGAGTTTTCAGAGAATCAACTACCACCAAGCCCTTATGACATACTCGCTTGTTTTTTTTGGATTGGCGTATCTTTACTTGAATCAGACTTTGAACATGAGTTTTTGCTTGCAACGAAGCTGATTGATAAGGTTGACAAATTTTTGAAATTATAAAATTGTTTTAACACAAATTTTTATACTAAATTTAAAATGGTTGTAATCTATCAACAATTTAATAGTAATTATTTTCCTTTTCAAAAATATCTAAGCTTTTGAAATAAAAAAGCTTTTGTAAAATTTTATAAATAAAAGTATTTTTAATTTTTCTTAGGTGATTGATAGTTTAATTTTAGAAGATGCAAAAAGTATTGAGCGTGTAGAGAAAGTGCTACATAAAATTAATTGGTTGGGTTTTCCTGGTTTGCAAAGTTTACTTTTAAAGGTCTTAATTTATGTTGTTGTTTTTTGTTTTTTTTTCTATTCTATCTTTGTATTTGTGATATTTTATAGTTAGCATTTCTAATGACAAAAAATATTATACTACCTACTACAGGGTTTGACATCCTCAGGTACAGCTGAACAAACTCAATATCTACTTTCCAAGTTGACAACAATGAATTCTATTGCTGTTATCAGTCCCAGTTTGTCTTTAGGTAGGTTATAGGTAGATGTTTGTAGATTGTAAGATATAGATAGGATATTTGTAGGTTGTAAAGTATTGATAGGATGTTTACAGCTTGTAAATCATGTTAACTATTAATGTTGCAATCTGTGAACTAATAAATGTGTAATTTTAAACTTTTGGAATCAGATTATAATTTATCAAGAACTAAACATTTCAAATTAGGTCTTTCATTAAATATTATTTCACTGTTACCTCGATTGGTTAATTCATTTGATGCTCCTGAAGAATTTTGTAAGACTGCTGCACTTAGGATTGTACAAGTAAGATTGAAGATTTTTAGTTCTGTTTAAATTTTTCATAAAATAAACTTATTTGCTCATCGCTTGCACTTATCTCTCAGGCATGTGAGGGTAACCTCAAATTAAAAGATCTTGCTACTCTTATGGTTATGTATATAAATAAAGATTATTCAAAAAGTATTCATTTTTGGATTGAAGTGGTTTGTAAAAATCTTGTTGATGCTTTTCCAAATTTCAGTGCGCAACTTCTTGCAATACTGGTTGAGGTATATTATGTCCTTACACTTAGTTTTCCTAGTTTAAATGATTTAATGTTCTTTTTTGAAAAAGGATTTTTCTAGAACAAAAATATCTTTGTTTTTTTTATTCTTTTTTAAACTTAAGATGCTGGAACAAGGACCTGCAATATTTCATCAGTCTGTTTTGAATATTATATGTGCTATTTTAAAATATTCTGATGCAACTGCACCAGGATTAAAACAGTTTCATGGATATTTGCTCCGAGTCATCACCTCTCATGTTAAAGTAGTGTTTCTTTTTTTATTTATTTATCATTTATATAATTTTTTTTATATTATGTTTGATTTAACATTTACATCTCTTGTTTTTTTCAAAAGATATATTGTTAGGGTTCTTTATTTTAAAGTGTAAGCTTATTTAAGTTTTGCTTTTTAAGTGCAAGTTATTTTGTTTTCTCCCCTAAAATCTATTTTTATATATTTTTTTTTTATCTTGTTTTCATTCTTTATATTTTGCTGAGGCCTAGATTACTTCAATTATTTTAAAATATCATAATAAGTTTTTTATTAAGGTTTACCCGATTTATTAATGATTTATAGCAAAAAGAATATTTTTAGGACGTGAACCTATGGAAAGAATCTCTAAATATTCTCAAGTTAGTTGTTTCTAACTCTTCACACATTCATCAAGCCAACCCATCTGCTACTCGCAACATGTCTTCTCAGCTTGTACAACCCAGAGGATCTTTAGGTTCTCTTATCTCACTAGCACCTAAACTCCCGCAAGTTCCTAGCATGTCATTTGGGGATAGCTCTTGGTCACTATCTTCAGACATGTTTAAAAAAGATCTGCCTGGTCGTACTCTTGAGTTTTCTTTCAATGTTTCTAATACCCCTGTAATTGGTGCAAGATACAGCTTAGAAGAATTGAAAGATCATATTGAAACCGGAGGTTCAAGCTCTACCGCAGCGGCACCATGTTGGAGAAAGCCACATGGTTGCCAGGTTTGTTTTGGTTGTTAATGTTTATTACTAGATTTATTTGAATTTTAAAAAATACCTTCAGAAGCATTCACTCCATCTTTAAATTTTTATACTCTCTTGTTATTTATTCTTAAAGAAACGTACGCGGGAAAGGCTAGTACAACTGCTTCCGATGTGTGGACATAAGGGAGGCTTAAAACAAAGTCTCTCTGTAATCTTCAGTTCATCAAGTGAGCTAGACCTAGAACGAGCTTTGTCTTCTGAAGATGGATCAGGGGATGAACCATTAGGAGACAAAGCTGAAGTTGATTTTTCTGGCCAGCAAGTGCGTTAAGTTTTATTTTTCAATTAGATTTTTATATGCACACGCAGGCATTTATTTATGAGTAGCATGTTGATTTATTTTTGTTTAGCTCACAAATATATTCACAGACTTTGATTTTCTGGATGATGAACTTGATAAAGACCCGATGTTAGAAGTCGGAACATTTGGCTGGACCTCTAATTCTGAACTTGCTGATGAATTTTCTGAAAGTGGTCATATATCCCCATGTGGTAGTGAGTCTGATAATGTTACTTCTGTGAAAGATGATTACATTAGTGCAGACGAAGAGGAAGTAGATGTAAGTAAAATATGAAGTAAAAAAAAATGAAGTAAAAAATATATAAAGATTATTGTAAAGATGCTAGATAAAGATTTTGTCTTAAAAGATGAGCTTTATAAAAAGACACTAAAAAATTGTACTTCTTTTTCAGGTTTTGCAAAAGTCATTGCCAGAGTCCTCTTTAATATCTCTTAAAGAGGAAGGAGAAGAAGAAGAAAAAGAAGAACTAGAGTCAAAAGAAGATGATAGAGAAGAGGATGATGAAGAAGAAGATGATGATCATGATCATGATGATCTTGAAAAAAGAATTATGCTAGAAGAAGATCGGGATGACATTGAAAGCCCAATTAGTCTTCCTCTAGATTCTGCCGATGCTGAAACAAACCGCCCAATTAATGGAGAAGAACAACTTAGCAATCTTAATATGAACAATCCGTTACTCGAGAATGTTGACAACCCACCTCTTTCACGTACGGATGAAAATAATAGTCACACTTCTCAATCGAGGTGCAAATTTGTTTTTAGTTAAATTAAAGTTAAATTAAGATCATCTCTTAAAAAACAATCATTTTAACATTCGAAAAATCAAAAAGATTTTAAACAAAAAAATTTGATTCAAGTGAAATTTTTTTTTTTTTTTTTTTTTTTTTTTTTTTTTAGTTTGGATTCAATACATGCTGTCGAAAACATTACTTCTGCTCCTTTGTCTCAACCAGTCAATTTTGAAACTCTCAAATACGAGGAGATTCCAAGCCTTTGGTCCAAGCTTGTTCGCCAATTAGTAAGTCATCCATCTGTAGAAGAAGCTTTAGATTCTTTGTCTTGCTTTCCGTTGATTTTAAAAGCTTGGAATATATGGCTAAAAAGTTTAATACACGATGCACAAACTTTTTTTCGTTTAACTGGTGTGACCGATGTTGCTCGTAAACTCTCATTAGTCAAAGAAGAGCTGGAAAATAATTTTAGAATCCCATATTTGTTCGTTGATCAAGAAGTTTTTTCTGCTGCAAAACTTTTATCAAAATATCGGCTAACTACACTCAAGTTAAATGTAGGTTTGCAAAGCCTTCAGGAGAAACGGCAACTCGCGCTCCGACAACTTGAAATGCTTCAGTTGAACTTTAAATCCGATTGCTCTTCTGATAATGAAAACGATTTTCTTTTCCCTTCAAACTCTGATGAATCTGCCATACACGAGCTTTGCGTATACTTGTATCATGTTCACATGCAGTACATCCTATGTTTGGAAATTTATTCAGTTTATGTTGAAAAGACAGTCGCCGTTGTTCGTAGCGCGAATCACGTGAGTCACGTGCTTTGTTCTTTTTGTTTTTTTTTGGTTTTTTTTTTTTTTTTGGTTTTTTTTTTTGGTTTTTTGTGAGAAAAGCTTAAACACCTAGTTTTGTAATATTTAAAGGGATCTTCTTTAAAAATTTTCAAGTAATTTATGTTCGTTGGGTGTTTATGCAAATACTATTATTTAGATCACCGATTTAACAATTGATCTGATAAGTATGCGTAGTGAGCTAATGGCTTCACAGCAATCTTTTATAAATTCTAATGATAATTCTGGAGAGTTTGCATCTTATACAGATATATCTAACTTGTTATCAAATGCAGTTGCAAACCGTCAGTTCGACGAAGCGATTTCGATAGTTCGTAGTTACAAAAAAAATCATTCCAATTTGTCTAACGGTAAAGAAAAACCCGAAGAAGAGTTGGAAACTATATTGTCAATTTATGCTCGAAGCATGCTTCAATCTCGCTCGGGTGTCTTTGCGTTACTCGGATCCTACGACCATTTAGCAGCTCTATGCGATAAATTAAACGAACTCCTAGCGGATTTTTTATCTTCAGCATATGAAAGAGATCAATTCAGATCTGATACGGCAGACGCTGTTAAAAAGGAGTTATCAACAATTTGATTTCGCCTGATTTCATTGAAATTTTTCGCGCTAAATTTTTTTATAAGAAACACCTTGCTGTAAAATATAATTTGCTTTTATTAATGAATATTTAAATAGTTTATATTTAACTTTTATGACCTTTTCACTTATGGACTTTAGCTATATTTTGTCTCGTAACAACTTGGTCGCTTTTACACTTCTGAAAGTTTATTTGTTGTTTATTTGCGGATCGTTTGTGAGAAGAAGGTTTGTAGGGGAAGGGTTTGTCTATTTATTTTTTCATTAAAATGAGTTAGTTTTGGAGATTCCTGTAGATTTTGTTTTAAAAATTTTCTAAATGTATTTTAATAAAACGTAATATACGAATATTTTATTTCGTCTTGTTGAATAATTCTAAACCTACGTTTTTTACTCAGTTGGGAGTCTCACATTTTTTTACTCAGTTGGGAGTCTCACATTTTCTTTACAATTGTCTGAAGCTGTCTTCTTTCATTTTCTATTTTAAAAAAAAATGTTTTTTAATGGGTCATTTTTTAAAAAGCGTTTGAAAGTAATTATTTACCATGCCCCGGTTTTCTACTAATAGCCCCGCTTAAAGTTTTTTAAAAATTTTGAAGTAGCCTTGTTTCTTATAACTATCTATATGTAACTCTATCTTCTCAATTCTATCGCAAAAAAGAAAGACCAGACAGGACCACCACAGAGTTTCAAAACTGTTCTGGAAAGAAATAAATCATCTCGATTCATTAATTCAAATTGTGATAGAAAATCCTGGAGCTCTTTTAATACCACTGTCAGATATCTTATTTTATCATCTCACTTCATTCCATCAAACTTTACCAATAATATTTATCAAACAGTTTTTGGCCTGTTATTAAATTTTAGGAGATTATGATTACTATTATAATAATACGGTAGTGAATTAATTTGATATGTGAATTTCTTATTCTGTTGAATAGTCTTTGATTTAAATTAAAAATCTCCTTCAGCCTGATATGTATTTTTTATTATTGCTTAAGCTATTTATATACACACGTATACTAGCTGACACGCTAAATATTAATCTTACCGAATAAATTTTACTCCCCAACCTCTTGAATAGCGAAACATATAAATAATGAACATAGCGGAATGCAATTAAATCACTTTACAAACAACAAAATAACGAATGTGTTGCAAAAAAGAAGTCCCAGCAAGAAAAAAGGCTGAGAGCCCTCCTCTGTTTCTTTGTGTTTTTACAACTTTGCAAAAATTTTCTTCCTACCGATATCATATTTTTTAAAAGTTTGTTAAAAGGAAATAATAGTTAGATTAGAAAAACGCTTTAAAATTTAAAAAACGTTTTTCTTTTGTATTCAAGTTGTAATGCTACTAATCTATCCAATTAATCTGTCCAATTATTCAACCTGGTAAACGTCAATGACTTCAGATACTTTTTGTTATATTTAAGCTCGTGCAGCAAAAGTAAAAAAGATTATCATCCCACAGCACTTCATCCCTCAACAGATTATTTTTTTCAAAACATCGTAATTTTCGGAGAGAAAATTACGTAAAACGCACTTTACGTCAGTGAACAGCGTAGTAAAAACAAGCGTAAGTCAAAAACGCGTAAGTCAAAAATGCGTAAGTCAAAATGGCTGCTTTACAAGGAAGTGAAAAATGTGTATAAACGGAGTGTAAGGAAATATTGAAGGAAATAATGATAATTTAAACCTGTCAAAATCCCAAATTCTTCTCCATTTATGTTTTTGACTTTTGTAGTGTCGCCTCTCAAAATAGTCATAAAATGACTTACGCACCATTAGAACTGACATTATATAGTTTGTAAGATTGTAACTCAACATGCTTTACGACAAAATGTTTTAAAACGTCAAAAGATGTTGTTGTCCAATCTACAAAAGAATTAATTAGCGCTTATCGCATTTACAATGTAAATGTAAATTGTCAGAACTTGCAAGTAATTTCAATCACTATTGTCCATAAAACTATATATTAGATTATTATATATTATATATTATTATTATATATAGATATTATATATTGTAATAACTTTATACATTCTTTTACTTTTGTTAAGAATTTAAAAAGTTTAAAAAAACTTTTTTTTTTAAGTTATTTATCAAAACAACGTAAATTATACAAATTGTTTAAATACACTTTGGGCTTTTTCCTGAAATTTTACAATTTTTTTTTTCTTTAATTATCTTGTAAATACACAATTCTAATGTCATATTTTGCACCCATAAAGTGCTTTGTGTCGATTGTTAAACTCAGAAAAACTATGTACGGTGCTTTTTTTCAGTACGTTAATGAACTTTTCATCACTAGAGGAACAGTCGCTTTTTAATTTCCTTAACGCATTTGCTACATTGCCTTCGTATTCATAATCGGTCGCCTTTCCTCCATAAGTTCCGAAGCATTCATTAGCCCAAAACTCAGCCCAACCTTCGTTAAAAGCGTATCCTTCATTTGATTTTGTTCCACATGTATGTGTTCGTAAGTACCAGAATCGTGTTGCATCCCAAGCAAAATGCACTAAATCACCGTCTAATGAATGTCGTACCGTATGCGCTAGCTCGTGCTTTGCTGTCTCCAAATCAACCGAGTTGATTGGATAGTTATTAGGTATTCTTACAACATCAGTTGTAGAGTATGGCGTTCCACCATCGAGAATGACACCTGTTCTAACATGAAGTCGTTTATACGGTACGTTAACTTTAGCTCGTGATCTGAAATCCGCCATCGCCTTATAAAACATAACGTATGCCTTACAGTTAATGCTTTGAAACGTCAGGGTACCGAAGTCAATAACGCTTTGGTAGCTGCGTTCTTTTGAGTTTCCGTCTTTGTTGATGCCAAATACAATACCTTCGACTTCCATTTCTCCATAAGTACCTACATACTCGTATTCAACCCGGATGTATGGGTCAGGTTTATCAGACAAACCATCTCTCCCTTTTCCTGTCATCGAAAAGCATCCATTTGCGTCGGCTCTGGACGTTGCCATAGTATCATCGAGGATCAGATCTTTATCTTTAAGATAAACTTTAACATTTGCCATGTTGTCATTGTAACACTTAACACATCCTTTTGCAGTCACCTGCCAGTCTTTAATTTCAAATAAAAATCCGTCTGCGGCAGCTGCAGTCAATGTTAAATAAATAAATAAAGTCTTTTTGAGATTGCTTAGCATCCTCCGAATGTAAAGATTGAAAAGAGAAAAATCTGTTTAACACGACACGAACACGCGCAAGTAAATACTTGATAATGAAAAAAAGTCTCTTCTTTAACTTTATATAAGAAAAAGAAAATTAGTTTAACCCCCTGTATTTAATTTTATTTGAATCTAATATAGCTAATAATGTTATTACGCAGCGTATATTTCAGGCTGATTTTTGTAATTAAAAGATATTTATGTAATTCAAAATTATAGAAAGGATATATTTCTTAAAAGATTCCAAGATAACGAAATAGACGAATGCGATAATGATAATTATGGAATTGTTATTGAGCTTCTATTTTAGGATGGTCTCCGTTGTTTTACATTTACTTCGCTGTTTACGCATTTCCTCTTAGTGCTTCGCTAAACAGTTTTAATTAAATTTATCAACTTTTCCTTTTCATTATATTCGATTAAGGCAAAAAAAAATCTTTTAATTTTATATAAACAGATTGCTGTGTCACACTATAAGCGAGTTTTTTATGCCATTGTTACCCCAGACACTTTTAGGTGTGCAAGGTAATAATAATGTTAAAACAGTTTTGAACGCACACAATTTTCTCCGAGAAATGGAGTGTAAAAGCAGATAAAGTTTAATTGCAAGGAAAAATTTTTTTGGTTTTTGTATTGCAAAAAAAAATTTGTACCACAAAATGGTCAAAAACACAATTACATAAAATAAGCTGCTATGTAAGCTTTGAGAGTTTTTTTTACATACTGTAAAATGCGCTTCATTTTCGTTTTTTTTACATACAGTAAAATGCCATTCTATTTTTATTCTTATTTGATCTTAACGTTTATTACGGCAGTGCCGTACACCAGTTCCAGATCTCGGAGATGGGAAAGGAAAATGGGGGTTATTTTTAATATAGGTCCATGTTCAAAATGATTTAGGCAGGTTTTAAAAAAAACAGATAAGTGTTCATCAAAATAAACGTGGTTAGATGCTAGAGCCTGTCTGAGCAGTTTATTAGAGATGGCGAAATTGACTGATACTCTCGCCCTTTTTTTTGTTTACGTCACTAAAGTGATCTCTTAATTAAATTATACTGACGTTTTGTAAAAATTTGATTTCTGTCAACAAAAAATTTGCTTGTTAACTGTTCAAAACTTTTCTTTTTCGTTTTGACGAAGAAAAAAAAGCAACATCATCCTAAAGTTAAAATTATCTTGTAAAATGTATGAATTCTTTGTAACTCGACTGTCGGCACAAAATTGATCCTTCATGAGTGCGTAATACGAGAGTGGGATGAGTTTCCACGAAATTAAGTTTCAATGACAAAGTTTAGAATGAAAACTTTTATAACTATTTTATTTAAATGAAAATTAAAGGCTGTAACTGATAATAAAAGAATCTTTTTTTATTATGCTAAATGAATACAAATAAAAACCACTGTAGAAAAACCGGCAGTTACATATTTTTAAAACATTTAAATTGTCGCATTTGTCTGATAGATAATCAAATAAAATATGTTTTGAATCAAGTTTTAAATGAAAAAAAATCTCTTTCTTTCAAAGTTATCTTGGAGTTTCTTTCGCAGTGGTCCTCAAGTGTTTCAAAATCTTTAAATTTCGAGGATAGAATCTCTAAAAATTGGCATTAGTTGAATACGTGGCCTTTTTCGTCGATTTCTCAATGACTTTTTTCCACAATTTTCCCAAAAATGAGGTTTTGACCCATTTACACCGAAGTTTTAATCAGGTGCCACCAAAACTCAATGGGATTTAAACCCGACTAAAATCAATTTTTATGACTGAGTTTTTTTTCTTTCTTTTTCATAAAAAAAGCAAAAATTCTATTGATGACACTGAATAGCAAGTGTTATTTCAGCATCTTTGTCTGTTAGAACTTCTCGATGAGGAGTGCTAAACAGATTTTAAGCGTCGAAGTGCCAAAAATATTTTGTATAGACCATTATTGACTATTATACTAAATTGATGATTTAGGAGCCAGCATTTAAATCCATGTCATCGCTTTATAAATCAAACCGTCAAAGTAGGAAAAAAAAAAACTTCCACTGCCCGATTGTTAATTGGTTTGATGTTAGATTGGTTTTCTGTCTTTTTGTGAAAATTTGGAATGTGATTTCTTCTCCAACTTCTATTGCAGTATTTTTCATCTGATGACTCGAGTGAAGTTCTCCAAAGAGCGTTTACACTGGACTAAACAAGATTGTGTTAAAGTCTTATGGAGTAATGAAAGTAAATATAATTTTATTTCTTCTGATGGTGTTATGCATGTAAATATAATTTTATTTCTTCTGTGTTATGCATGTAAATATAATTTTATTTCTTCTGATGGTGTTATGCATGTAAATATAATTTTATTTCTTCTGATGGTGTTATGCATGTAAATATAATTTTATTTCTTCTGATGGTGTTATGCATGTAAATATAATTTTATTTCTTCTGTGTTATGCATGTTTGACGACCAAAAAACAAAACAAAAAAAACATTTGATGAAAGATTTTTTTATGTATTTTAATGAAAGATTTTTTTATGTATATTTATGTAAAATAAATGATTTCCATCGATTGTCAGTATTTTTTTTTAACAAAAACTAGTAGCAAAACTGCTTTGTACCTTTTGCTTGATTTATTTACTTACACATTCTTTAATATCAGTTTTCCAAGTGAGTATTCGTTCAGGAAATGGGGTAAAGTTAAAATATAGGTAATAAAACGATATCCATTATCAAGAATGTCCTCAATCATCAAGGAATGACAAAAATTTCCTCAAATTATCAAGGAATGACAATAACTTTGTACCGTTAAATGACAACAACTTTGTACCGTTAAAAATAGAACGTTTTTTAAAATCCCGAAGAGAAAGGTTTTCAGAAAATAGTCATAATTCTTCAATTGTAATATAAAAAGTAAACTTCGTTTTTTAAATGGATTTTCAAGCTAAGTGCACTTAATTAAAAGTGGTTGATTGTTTTTGAATATAAAATTTACTTTTATAGATTATTTGGAGATAGCAACTTGTACGATTCTATCAACTAAACTCTGTTCAACTAAATGTGTAAAGTAATCGAGAAAAAAATCTAAAAATCAAGAGTTTTTTTAAACACGCGTTTTGCATATCCCTCCAGAAAAGCATTAAGAGTGGCTGGTGTAAGATTGACATTTTTGGTGAAAATTTTTTTTATTGTAAAAATTGTTTGTATTGTTAGTTTACATTTTTTTCCAAAATACGAGTCTTCATATTAAAGGTGTTTTAATAAAAAGTTCCAAAAGCCCTATGTGAATTGGCTATATGTTACGTAAGAAAGCCCATGTGACAGCAAAGTTTTGTGCAATACTGGGAATTCAAATGTATGTTTTAATATTGTTGATAGTTAAAAACGCTTTTATTGTTTCTGTTAATTAGACCAATATGCATGAATTTTTAGAACAACAGGAACATGATATTTTACAAAAGGATGTCAATGACAACCCAAAACACATTAACAATCAAAACTAAGTATGACACGAAGGGTTTAATAAATACAACTTATTAACCTGGTGGTTACTCATGCATGTAGCCTTGCTTTTACTGTGTCGTTTTACATTAAATAGTAATATCTAAGTGTGCTAATTACTTGCAAAAATGTCATGCTGCTATGCGTGAGTTTCTGTTTGGAAAATATTACTTCTGTAAACATTATTACTCCTTAAGGATGGGAAACTTTACCTTCAGGAAACGCTGTTTTACTGATTACTGAAACAATTTTGGATAATCCGTTAGTAAGAACTGATGATTAAAATAGTTGTGTTGTATCGAAATTGTTGTAAAAAAGTTGTTGTAAAAAGTTGTTGTAAAGAGTTGTGTTGTTCCTGCAAGGAAAAAGAAAATAAGTAAAAGAAAATTAAATGCGTTGAAAAAAAGATGCGCAGAAAAATACAATTCTAACAAAGGTGTTGATAAGGAGAAAAAGAAAGCACTTCAAGGGTGTAACTCATTAACTTGCAAAAGTAAATGTGTCAAAACTAAATGAAGGAAATTGCCAAACACTTTATGATAAGTACTATTCAATGAACATTCAAGATCAAAAGGTATGGTTGCAATCTTTAATCTTTAAAGATATTCCAAAACCTAGAAAAGATTGTCGTAACATTGTTAAGCGAAAGTCGTCTCTAAAGTATTACTTACGTATTAAAAAGAATAAACTAATAGTATGCAGAAAATTTTTCTTATAGACATTCTGTATTGGTAAGAAAAAATTTAGAAACTTGAGACAAAACAGTATTCATGGAACTCCAAAAGTAGATGGAAGAGGGAAGCGCAGTCCGAAGAACAAAAGAAAAATTCCCCAAATGAATGACGTAACTAAAAATTTAAATGAAATTCTATTGCTTCCTTCACATTATTATAGAAAACGTTTGGAGAAAGTAAAATTCCAGTTAAAGTAAATTCAAACTTGTGTTTAATGTACAAAAAAGTTTTAAAATATCAACAATTTAACGTTGTGTAACAACAAATGAAAAGCTATCAAAAATTATAATATTGGTAATCATAGCCCTAAAAAAGTTGTCTCCTCTGTGAAAAGGTGTCACGAACAACTGAAGTAATTTGTCAAAGAATATAAGCAAAACTTAAAAGAAAAATTCTTGAGTTCTGAAATTCATGCTACAACTCAGAATAATAAAAAATTCAAAATGAGATGGGGAATGACAAATAGATCTGTGCTAGCTTTAATTTACAAGTAGTACGCTTTTTTTTTTATTCACGAAAAGTTGCAGTTAACAATTTTACGGTGTATCAGTCTGGAACTGGAGATGAAAGCTGCTACATCTGAAATCAAATTCAAGGAAAGCGTGACACTAATGAAATATTAACTTGTTTGTTTGATCAGTTTATATCAATGGATAACACTAATAAGTATGAGATAATAGACTTATTTTGTGACAATTGCGCAGGGCAACTCAAAACTTGGATTTTGTTTTCAATGATTTTATATTTTTTGAAGCCAAAGCTACATCCATTAAATAAATATGCATACTCTTTTTAGTGAAGGGTCACACATATTTAACAGTTGATATCATCCATGCAATAATTCAAAAAAGTCTTAGTTAAGAACTCAGTTGTTTGGACTCTTTTAGAGTGGCAAACACTTTTAAAAAATGCTAGGAAATTTTAATTCTCACATAATGTTAAAGACCTACCTCGATTTCAAAACTTAGAAGATAATTCAAGATGAGTTGATGCCACAGAGAAATCCAACAACCAAAATGAATTCAATAAAAATAAACTTATTGAATGCAAAATTATGATGATGATTTGTGAACACCATTCCAACAAATTAATCAAAGGGCATTAAGATTCTCATATTGTCGGATTTCACCAGTAAAGGATATCAAAAATGTTTATAATGAACCTTTCAAAATGTCCACACGAAAGTATAATGATATGAAAAACATGTGTAAAAAATAAGTCATTTTACAGGAACTTTTTGAAGAATACAAAGTTTGAATTCAAACAACCATTGATAGTAGAGAGCTAGATACTAACCTGACTGAAATGATTCTTGATAATGATGTCATAAAGAAATGTAATAAAGAAGATGATAATGAAACATAAAGTGAGAATACTTGACGGGCAGAGAGAAAGAGAAAGAAGAATTATCATGACGTGTTTATTAAATGATAGTGTTGATAAAACTCTTGAATTAACAATTTTCGTGTTGTATTTTTGTATTATTTGGATGTGTTAAGTCTTGTTTGAAATATTGTTTAATCATCTTTTTACTACACCAATCAAAAAACTTGCAACCACGTGGCCATACATTTCCAACTATGTAAAAATGATTTATACCCTCATGATTTTTACTTTTTTTGAAAGGCGAAAGGCCCTAAGTAATATTTTCTCCAAACGATAACAGTATCTAAAGAAATTTTTTTGTTTATTATAATTTATGAAGGCAGGTTAATAATTTTTGGTGGAATTGATTTTCCATAAATCTTTTTTGAATAGAGATGCGCAGTTTTTAAGCTCTTCTAAAAAATTGTTTCTTCACTGGATACGATTGAATATTTTCACCTTGACCAAGCCAAACAATAAAAAGTCTCATTATAATCAGAGACTAGTTTTAAATCCCACTAAAAAAGAGACCATATTTTAAATCATCTTTTAAAGTTAGCAGTTCGGACTCTAAGAACTTGCTTGTTGTAGCCATTAGCTTCGTAAATTTAGAGCTAAAATTATCACGAATTTTGTAAGCCACGCTTTATAGTTGTATACTTATTTCTAAAGAATGTTCACATGTACTATTATTTATTGGAAAAATACCTAAATAAACAAACAAACAAAAAAACTTTTGATTAACGTAAAGAAAAAAAATACGGAACGATGCGTCATATATTAAAAAGCCAAAAATCATTGTTTACACTTATGGTTAATAACTTTTGTTTATGGTTATGTGCGGTTCAAATTTGACATGTCAGGGAGAACTGATTCCGAGCGGTTTTATTTTTGATAATTGAATTAGTAAAAGTTTCAAAACTGCATAAAAATATATATTTTAGATAAAATTAAGTTTTTGGGGGTCAAAATTACCTGACTAAATGCTATATTAAGTTATGTAAATGTGTGTGTGTGTGTGTGTGTGTGTGTGTGTGTGTGTGTGTGTGTGTGTGTGTGTGTGTGTGTGTGTGTGTGTGTGTGTGTGTGTGTGTGTGTGTGTGTGTGTGTGTGTGTGTGTGTGTGTGTGTGTGTGTGTGTGTGTGTGTGTGTGTGTGTGTGTGTGTACACACACATATGTAACGTTCAATTAATCGAAATTTTTAATATAAAAAAAACTAGGTTGTTAATACTTTTAAAATATAACTTTTAGACAATAATAGTCAGTGTTCAAGATGGCGAATATTAGTGATTTGTTGTATATTTTTGTGCTTTCAACATCAGATAAGCACTTTACACTGATGTTGAGACCTGTTTATATACCATTCTTAATCGGCGTAAAATTCTCTACCATAATCATAAAAATAGGGGAGGGGGGGAAGAAAGTTGAGCAGTGTCTAAATTATTTTTATATATATTTAAATACAATAGTTATTACTATATAGTTATTGTTTTTTTTTACTAAACTTTTTCAGATCATTAGTTCTGCTAATAAATAATTTACAAAATGGAAGATATTATACCTATGAAGTGTTGTGTGAAATATTCCCCTCCTACACTTGTTTTATTTTATAAAGTTAAATCTTCTGGAAAATTGCATCGACGTTCCATTCCAATACGATTAAATAACCTTGAAAATATAAACGAAGAAAAATTTTTAACTAATCTTTTCAAAGAATCACACCACTCAAAATACCTTAAAGAATTTAAATATGAGCAAATTGAAAGGCTTGTGAAAATGTTGATTACAAAAGTATCTGGTGTTCAAGTGAATCTAAATGAAGTGATACATAAGGAACAGGAGGACATAGCTATTGATATTGAAACAGAAAATTTAAACAAATTAGACGATGAAACTTTAGACAAAGTAAAAGGGAAAATGAATGAAATATTTAAAAAGAATCAGATTAAGCCTGGTGATAGCACATGGAAATATGATATTGAAGTTGACTTTGAGAATAATGACATAGCTGCAAAATCTCCTTGGGATGAAGATGAGTCTGAGTCTGATATGGAATTTTGAGTTTGATATAGAATTAAACTTTATCTTTATCATTACAAAAACAGTTTTTGAATTCATATAGTTATATATATGTCTATATATGTCTATATATATATATATATGTCTATATATATATATATATATATATATATATATATATATATATATATATATATATATATATATATATATATATATATAATTAAGATGTTAATTAAACAAAACTGAATGAGATATTCTTTTATTACACACACTTTTGTAGAGAAATTTTTAATAGGAAAGTTTAATGTAGTGTTGTTACATGAATCCATTTTACAGTTCACCTTTCATGGATTTATATAATTGTGAATTTCATTTCTGTTTCAATCTATGTGCTTTTAGTTTTAATTTTTTGAATTTTAAGATAATATTATTTATTGTTTAATTCCAGATGGCTAATAAAAATTTGTTTTGGAAACCAGGGTCTGAAAAGCCAGGCACTGATTTAAAAATTGAACGTCAATCAGAAGGTGAAGGAGCTGGTAGTTTTATGATTTACAATCCTAATATTTCCCTATCAATACAGCAACAAAGACAAAGACTCCCATCTTTTAAATATCGTAATGCTGTATTGTACTTACTGGAAAAGTATCAAACTGTAATAATATCTGCATCAACTGGCTCTGGGAAATCCACTCAAATTCCTCAATACTTGTATGAAGCTGGTTGGACAAATGAACATAAAATAATTGGTATAACTCAACCACGGCGTGTTGCAGTCACATCTGTTGCTAGTAGAGTAGCTGAAGAAATGGGAACTTACATAGGAAGAGAAGTAGGCTACTCTATTCGTTTTGAGGACTGCACAGATAAAGATTTAACAAAAATTAAATTTCTTACTGATGGTTATTTGGTGAGAGAAATGATGGCAGATCCACTGCTTTCTATGTACAGTGTTCTTATGCTAGATGAAGTTCATGAAAGAACACTGTACACTGATATTATTATTGGGCTGCTTAAAAAAATCTTGCGCAAACGCCCTGAGCTTCGCTTGATTATTTCCTCTGCTACATTAGATGCTGACCAGTACAAAAAATATTTCGATTTAAAAAAATATCAAAATAAAACTGAAGACACATCTATTGTATTGGAGATGGAAGGAAGAACATTTCCTGTTGATATATATTATCTTCAAGCTGCAGTGCCAAATTATGTGAAATCATCTGTAGACACTGTCATAAATATACATAAGACTTATGTAGATGGGGATATTTTAGTATTTCTTACTGGTCAAGATGAAGTAGAGAATGCTTTGCAGCTTATTCAAAATGAAATTAATTTATTGCCAAAAATCCTCCAAAATGTTTTATTGCTTCCACTATATGGAGGCTTACCCATGGCTGAACAGTTAAAGGTTTTTCAACGTACTCCTCCTAATTCCAGAAAAGTTGTTGTTTCAACTAATGTTGCTGAGGCATCTATTACTATTAATGGTATTGTTTATGTTGTAGACTGTGGGTTTGTTAAATTAAAGGCTTACAATGCTACATCAGGATTGGACTCTCTTGTGATAACACCTATATCAAAAGCATCAGCTAACCAGCGATCAGGACGGGCTGGTAGAGTTCGTGCTGGAAAAGCATTTCGTCTTTATCCAGAATCTGAGTTTAACAAGTTAGATTTGTTTACTGTTCCTGAGATCCAAAGAACCAATTTAGCCTATGTTGTCTTACAGTTAAAAAGTTTAGGAATAAGTAATATTTTAAGATTTAACTTTCTAAGTGCGCCACCATCTCAACTTATGATCAATGGTGTTGAGCTTCTATTTGCATTGGGTGCACTTAGCAAGGAAGGTAACTTAACAGAACCTTTAGGTATTCAGATGGCTGAGTTTCCTTTAAATCCAATGCTTTCAAAGATGCTTTTGTGTTCTGGAAATTTGAAGTGTTCTGAAGAGGCTGTAACATTAGCAGCTATGCTTCAAATTGAGAATGTTTTTGTTGCTGTGCCTAATATGAAAAATAAAGTGAGAAGAGCAAAATTAGGTTTTGCAGCTAAAGAAGGTGATCATCTAACTCTCATCAATATCTTTCGTGCTTTTGTTAAGTATGGTAAGAGTCTTGAGTGGTGTCATAAAAATTTTTTAAATTACAAATCTCTTGTTCGAGTGATAAAGGTGCGAAGTCAACTCATATCAATCCTGAAGCAGTACAATATTCCAATAATTTCATGTAACGAAGATGAAGAAGCAATACGAAAGTGTATTATTTCAGGATTTTTTGCAAATGTTGCTAAATATCATCCTTCTGGTGAATATAGAACAGTTCGTGACAATCGTCCTCTTTTTTTGCATCCAACATCAGTTCTTGCAAGTGTTACACCACCTCCAAAACTTCTGATATTTCATGAGGTCCTCTGCACTTCAAAAGACTATATGAGGGATGCCACTGTTATAAAACTTTCTTGGTTGTTAGAATTAGCAAGCTCTTATTATGATTATGATACAGATTTAGCTATTGAAAGAAAAAAACTTAAGCTTGATACATTTAAGTCTTAACATTGATTTAGTTTCATTACAGGTTCGTAACTGTTTACTGATAACCAACTATATATATTTTGTAAAATCTAATCTGACCAGAATTACAAAGATTTGAACTTGAAATTTATTTGATTTATGTGATAAACTGTGCTTTTGTATGTTTATAGTTTAATTGATTTCACTTTTGGTAATTTTGAATTAGTATTTTAAATAAGTTTTGTCAAAAAGATCAGATTTTATATTTTTTAGTTTTTTTTTTTTTTTTTTTTTAAGAGTCTATAAAGAAATGGAATGCTTTTTTTTGCAAATACCAAGTCATATAATAGCAAGTATTACCCAATGGCTAAGTCTTGATGATATCAAATCGGTTCGTCTTGTTTGTACCACGCTATACCGCATCAGTTTTTGCAAAGAAGTATTTCAAAGAGTTCATTTGCAGCCGCGTTGTATCAGCGAAAGGCTGATCGTTTTCACTGAAAAACTTCTTCGAGGAAAGTTTCTTCGTCTGTCTCTTCATAATTTAAACTCAACTGGTGCACTTTTGCTTTTAGAAAAACTTCCAAACATTACTGATTTAACAGTTGGAATGCAACATTTGTCCGTTGTTTGTTCAACGTGCAAATTGGTTCGCAGACTTGTATTAGTTGACGACAAACTCGTATTTAGCGCTGAGAAAACAGATGCTTTTGATGAACATTTTAGAAGTCTTCTGCTATTAGACTTTTTAGCAGAAATTGTTTTACATGGTTGCAATCAAGTATATTCGATCGAAGTTGTTGCTTTGGTTTTAAAGTATTCAAAAAATTTGTCCCATATCTCGTTGAATTTTCTTACCTTATCCTCCCCTAAAAATTCGAAACAATCCGTGCTTCAGTCGATACTGAATTCAAATAAAGTCCGTCATTGGAAATTTCAAAGCGTAATGTTTTTGTCAAACTCAAGCATTGTACTCCCATTAAATACTCTTACGTTTGAATGCATCGATACAATACTCTCACCATTGGATGAGCGACATGACCAAATAGAAAAAATTCTCCTGGACGGGATGATACCTTATGTTGCAAAATTCTGGAAAAAAAACAACTTTGTAAATCTGAAGTCGCTTGAAATTAGAAAAGCTTTTTTTTATCATTCGAAACTCCCCCTCTGCTCTAGTTTGAGATACCTTAAACTTGTCGATTGTCATGCGTCTCTAAAGTATATCATGCAACTCTCGCCTACTGTTGAGGAATCATTAAGATGTTTATCTGTGCAGGCATGTGATTCGTTCGATGATGGTGTTGTTTTAAAAATATTGTCAAAGTTTAAATTTTTAGAAGAACTCGAGTTAGTAAATATGAACAAATTGACTGTTACTTTATGTCTGGAAATCAAGCACAAAACTTTAAAGGTTTTGCATTTAAAAGGCTGCAAAAAAATATCACTTACAAATATTGAGTCTATTAAAAATATGTTAACCTATCGCGTTGAAGTTTCAAATCAATTTAGAATAAATTCGATTATCCTTTAGGTTTTTTTTTTTATTTACATACTGTTTACTTGATCCATTTAAGTATCCTTCAAAATCAATCCGTCAGCATGGAATCAGTTGAGTCTCGATAACTTTATAAATAATTGACAAATTTTAAAACTTCGTGTCAGTTGATAGAATTAAATAAAGCGTTAGTTGTGTAAATATATTTTTCTTACTCAAAAAAAAAAATGTCTATACTAATAGTAATTCAATTTTTGTTCGTCGAAATTAATCATGACTTAATATTTGTATGTTAAACATTTAGTTTAAAAAAATGAAGAAAGTTTTCACTAGTTTTATAGTAATATTTTGTTGGGTTGCCATTAGCAGTAATTACCTGCAACATGCGATTAATACTGAATTTACTAAATTCTGGGTGATTTCAGGACTCGTGTTGTCCCAGGTTTCTGAAAATCTCTTTTTGATGTCATCTTTACTTTTTGGAGGATTTTTTCGGATAACCTAGTTGATATAATTCCAAAGATGTTCAATCGGATTTAAATCAAGAGTCATTCCATTGATAAACTCGATGTTATCGACCCCAGACCTCCACCACCTACGTTTTAACGTAGATTTAAACTTTTAGTTTTCAGAGATTCTCACTTCTTTTGCACATTCGCTGCTGGCCATCTGAAGATATTGAATTTTGACTCATCTAACCATAGGATGCTTTTTTTAAAAAATTCTGGCTGGTCAATATGGTCACCTGCAAACTTCAACGATTTTTACTGATTATTCTTTTTGATGTACGGTTTCTTAAAAGCGTATTACGCTTTCAGGTAATACATTATCGAGCATGCTTTTTCAGTATTCTAAACGCACTGACTGCTATTCCATTTCATTTTCTATTTAGAGTTTTGGTAAAGTTGATAAGGAATCTATATATATATACCCAGCAAGCACACAACGTTGAAATAACGTTGATCGACGTTGATACATACATACAGGGTTGGACTGGCTTGAAAAACCGGCCCGGGAAAATTGGTCAAGGCAGCCCACTTCATTGTATGTTGCATAAATTTTATATATATATATATATATATATATATATATATATATATATATATATATATATATATATATATATATATACACATATGGCTATTTCCACGATGGAAATTTTGTGTTTAAAAATTTCTTTTTTCAAAAGATTTTTTTTCTTTAATTGTAGTTTAAACACCTTAAAATTATTGTTAAAATATATTTTGAGTAGAAAATATTTGAACCGAGTAGATAAATTTGATGAATGTTAGCAACTGTTTTTTCTTTTTATTATTAGAAAAAGTGAGTAAAATTTGAGGGCAAGTTATTGCAATATTTTAAACAAAACATATCCATATTTTTGTTTAGAAAGAATCTTTGACATTATATGTCTTGAGTGAAAACACCTTTAGTCTTTAAAAATAATTCAAGTGTTTTTTTATCACATACACATCTGTAAAAATTAGGTTGCGTCACTGAACTAAAAGCTAAAAAAGTTTAATTATCACAATAAAAATAGGCTTTAAGGCGAGATTTTTTTAGAAATTATATATTTTAATGTAAACTTTTCATCATTACTAAAAAAAAGTGGGTCAAAAAACATTATATTAACTTATAGTAGTAGTTTAAATGCTGTTGCGTCACTGAGCCCATCAACGTGATAATTAGCGTTTTATAAAATTATTGTTTATTATTATTTAAAGTATAAAAAAAAAAATTTAATCTTCTCTGCCTAAATATTGATAAAAATAAATATTTCTAAAACACTGCTGTTAGTTGGAGTCTAGAAATGATTGTTAAAGTCTAGCATGATTGACTGTAAACTTGACTGGCTCATCAAATTTCTTAATCTGTTCAAAATATGTTTCAATTTCGAAAATGACCTTTCGCAAGCAACTTGTGATGAGGATTATGTCAGCACAACTTTTTAAGCCAGAAACAAATTTGAATACGCAAGACTATGCAAGTTAAACTTCTGGAGGACAAAATAACAACAAAAAATACATTTTTTGCAAGATTTGCATTTATTTCTGTGGCTGTCATGTTTTCCACTTCTGGGATTGTAAAGACAGTTTCAGATTCTTCGGATTTACATTGTTACATGTTGTCCAAGACACAATGAGATACTTCCGTGTCAAATATCAAGTTATATTCATCTTCAAGAGTTATTTCGAAACTTTCCCATTTCCTTGCAAAGTCCGATAATTCCGTTTAAAGCTGATCTTTTGTTACACTAGCATCAAACTTTCTGAGCAACCCACTCAGATGCTGCAATCTGCTACTAGGCATTTTTTTCAAAATTTTTGCAAAATTTCTTGGATCTAAACAAGATAAATCAGCATATAGACTACCATGCTCTGAGAATCTCTATTTTAAACTTCTGATTACTTGATTCATTACCATGTTGTGAACATTGATACGAAATTTATCTTTTGCACTTTCAAGTAGTTGATTTGCTCTGATTCTTTTCTCTTTCAAACCAGTCTGAACTTTAATTTACATTTTATTTGGATAATATAATGTAGCCTAACTAAAAATATAATACAATTTTTATGCCAACCGGCCCACCGGGAATCTCCCGGTATCCCGGCGGCCCAGTCCAAGCCTGCATACATACATACATACATACATACATACATACATACATACATACATACATACATACATACATACATACATACATACATACATACATACATACATACATACATACATACATACATACATACATACATACATACATACATACATACATACATACATACATACATACATACATACATACATACATACATACATACATACATACATACATACATACATACATACATACATACATACATACATACATACATACATACATACATACATACATACATACATACATACATACATACATACATACATACATACATACATACATACATACATACATACATACATACATACATACATACATACATACATACATACATACATACATACATACATACATACATACATACATACATACATACATACATACATACATGCATACATACATACATACATACATACATACATGCATACATACATACATACATACATACATACATACATACATACATACATACATACATACATACATACATACATACATACATACATACATACATACATACATACATACATACATACATACATACATACATACATACATACATACATACATACATACATACATACATACATACATACATACATACATACATACATACATACATACATACATACATACATACATACAAGTTCAAATCTTTGTAATTCTGGTATATATATATACTATTGACTTTTTTTATTACTTCTAATTTACCCCCCGTGAAAATTTATTTTTATTATGCTGTCATATAAAAAGGAATTCTTCAAAGAAGTTTTTCTATTTCTTCATTTAACTACATATCATGGCTCTTCGAAGACCAACAATAAACGTTCTCACCCAAACGCCTAGGATCGTGTAAATCAAAAGCGGCTATTTTCATAGCTACACAAATTTTTTAAGAACCTTTTTCGAAATAAACATTAAGAAATTCAGTTATTATTATTTGATGAAAGTTCGTCTTTCTATTTAATTTTTTTCTTAAATAATAATAAAAAGTTTTATTGAAAAATGATCGTAAATTCTGTTACAAAAGTAAAATTCACAAGAAGGAATCACATGTTTTATAAGATTAAAAGGTTTATAGCTTGTTTGTCTGTCTCATTACCCCAAGAGAACTTTCGCGTCTATAATAAATCAAGACATTTTTTTACAGTAAAAACCAGGCTGGCAATATTTTATTTCTGAAAACAAACTCAACCGCAAAGTTAGTTTACACAAGATAGCGAATATCCCAGACAGCGTACTAAAGTTCGCCGGAATTCTGACTCCGGGCCAGAATTCCGGCGAACTTTAGTACGCCATTTTGATTATATTAATAACGAGCCAGTACCCGCGCGAGTCTGGCAAGCTTGTGGCGAGTAGTCGTATTCCACTGCGATAGAATTTGTTATTGGGTCAACACTGGCCTGATTGAGGTGGCTACAGAGTTTTGGCCGATTAACGTTTTACCAAATTCGTCATTTGAATGTTTTCTACGTTACTCATGATGATTTTATGAAAGCAAAACCAAACGTTTAAAAGATATATTTCACAAAATTCTTGCTTTTGCTGTCGTTTTTTATGGTGCCATTGCTACAATACGTATTGTAATGATAATAGCAAACGTACGTTTGCTATTACAACAAAATTTGTTGATGTTTTTGTAAAAACATAAACAAATATGTATATACAATGTAGTCATACATTGAAATTAAATTTTGTATTTAGGCGCTGTAAAAAGAAATCATTTAAACTGAGGTTTAGCGTTGGTTGAAGAGTTATTTTCACCTTTCAGGAGATCGAAATGGTTGACGAAAAGCTCGGGAAAAACGAAAAAACTCGTTGAATAAATAGCACTATTTAAAACTATCAATAATATCAGTACTATTTAAAATTATTTTTGTCGATTTAAATTGGAATAAATTTCAAAAAATATTTATTGCTTTTTGTGCGATATCACATTTTCTTCAGAAATGGCTAATATTATCGTGCTAGTGCGTGTATACTGATTAAAAGTAACGAGTCAGTGATGGCATACGATCACGGACGAATGCTGGAAAATGATTCTTAATCAGCATAAGTTAAAAATGGGGGGTGTTGGTTGGAGGATGAGAAAAGCCCTTTTCATCCAGACTTTAAAAATATATAAGCTGAAATCCAATAATTTTGTCCGTCATAGAAAATTTATTTCAAATTTTATTTCCTCCTACACATGATAAAGATGAAATTTTCCAAAATTATTACAACACTCAAAAAAAAATTTCTTTACATAAAAGGACTTTAATATAAAATGAAATCCTGTGTAAAAAAAGTGTGACGTAGATATGTTTTCAAAATAGCTCGTAATGACTATTACTTGAAAAAAAAAATTACTTTGTATTTTCTTTTGTTCACAAGTGTTTACTGTTGTAGTGAATGATGCAGGCCAGAAACCTGTTAGCATAGTCTGGATGATCGCTTGACAGATCGCTTGTACCTCTGCCAGTGGAACTGAATCAATGATGATTTGTCTTGGTAGCATGTTTGCCAAATACATCGAGGGGTTGTCTCTTCATATCAACAAACTTTTTGATCTAAAAAAATACTGCATGCACCTTTGATGTAAGACTGCTGAAATAATAAAACCTCTTAACAGCTAAGGTTTTATCTATCATATCATAAAGATTAATACAATAGAAAATTTAAATATTAATTTACAATTCAATAATTTTAACATTTCTCAAGAGAGATATATAAAGTAATAGCAAGTTATGATTCGTAGCATTCTTCCAATAAATAAAATTCTTCGTCCTCAAATCCGTTTTCTTGGAGTATCCTTCAGTTTCGTTAAGATCGTTTAGTAAGATAGCTAGGTTGCACTTGTAAATGACCTTCAATTTTAGATTCGATGTGACCATGGTATGCTTCTGCTTTTATCAGATTGACCTCTTCTACTAGGAATCGATTTGTTGTATCAAAATTGTTTCTTTACAAAAACTTTCCCTTGTTCAAGTACCTATTTTCTACAATGCTGGGGTAGATTGTCCGTTTTTAGATTTCTGTAGAAAATTGAAAAACTCCTCGTGTAGCGTTGCATTTATTGCAGTACAGAGTAAAGAGTGTACTGAGTGTAAAGCATCCTATAACACGACTTTCCAGTTTTTCAATTTTAGAGCTAATGACACTGATTTCCATTAAAACGATCTTACTTATCAAATTCCTCTGGGATTATAAGGTGTCGTTCTCTTTGCAACGATTATAAGGCGTCGTTCTGCTCTTTGCAACTAGTATGTAGGAAATTACGTAGTTCCTCTAAAATCACTGACTTGCTTTTGTCAGAATGAACATAAGCAATGATGCCAAACAAAGGGAACAGGTTCTTAAAAGACTTTAATATTGAAGAAGTATCAGGGCATGGAAAAGAAAATGAGAATCGAGAGTATTCATCGATAATTGTAAAGTTGTTAACAAGTGGGTTGCTTTTAAAAGGTAAGCAAACGGTTGAGTCGCTTTTATAAAATGAGCTCTAGGTGGTTTATAGAATTGAGGTTTCAATTCGCAGCAGGTAGTTCACTGGTTTACAAAGACTTTAAATTCTTCTACGGAGTATGTTCAATTTCGACTGCGGACAAAATGATTCATTCTTGTAATACTGGGGAGGTAGAAATCATTATTAAGCTTTACTAAGTTTACTTTTTTATCATTTACATACAAACAATTTGAGTTAATGTTTTTATTTTTAGCAAAGTATCCTTGTTTCTGACATTTGTAACAAACAGTGCATAGGGCTTAAAGTTTTCTAATTAAAGACGGTGGTTTTTAAAGAACCGTCTGGCTTTTTTATTTATTTATGTTTATTATCATTTTTTTTTAATGATTAGAAACATTGAATATTACAGCGTAAAAATAAATTTTTGGTTGAATATAGTCAGAGGTACAGAAAATGTTTCATTATTCCACCAATCAAAACGAGCTTTCCCACACCAGAAGCATACATATTGACCTTTCATTTTGTAAGGTGTTAACTAAAGTTATATCATCCAATGAGGATTGTTTAACCTAAATTAACATGTTGTTACTTAAGCCAGGAGCTTGATTGTCAGGGGATGATTTTGGAAAGAGTAACAACTAAATAAAAAATCAATTAAACTTTAAAAATATACATTTAACAAACAAATTAACATCAACTATATGTGGGACTACAATACCATTGTAGTCAAGTACAATACTGTATGCAAGTTTATGCAAGGTTTATAATAAATAGTTTTATAAAAAAATAATTCCCTAACGATAGTTAAAATAATAAATGATCTTTCCTCAGTTAAACTTTTTTCATGAACTGATAAAAAAAATGGTGTTTTGTTAAACTTGTCAGACTGTACTGATGTGAGATTTGCATTTTTTTTACACGGATAAGGGAAATTGTTTTAAATCTTAAATCATTTTCAAATCTTGAGCTTACAGGATGACAATTTAGGATATCCATATCCAATTCTATTAAAAACATTTTTCGCGTAAATTTTAATTTGAAAATAAATACTCTGGGTTAATAACTTTAGTTCCACAAAAACTTTTAACAAACAATTATATTAAGATCAGTAACTTTTGTTACTTTTATTTTGTATTTTTATAATATTTTTGAAACCTCTTAAACTTAATTTCCATTCGTCCATTGTTTTGGCGGGCGGGCGCAGTTTTTACCTTTCGACGGAAAATCAATTTCGACAAAATTTTTTATTTCCTTTTAGGATTTTTTCGTTTCTAGAAAACATTTTTTTGACGTTCTTTTTTAGAAAAATGTATTTTGTTTTTCATTTTCTTGTATTTATTTTTCAAGTTAAAAACAAAGTGAACGCTAAAAAAAAGAAAAAAAAAAAGAGGTTATGCAAAAAAAAGTGTTTTAGCAATCTTGAGACGTCAATGGGCGACGGAATAGGTCAGCGGAAAACAGTGTGGGTTTAAAAAGTTTTTATAGAAAAAGAAAAACGCAGCTATTTTCAAAGGGGATATTAAAAAAACTATCGGATATGTCGTAAAGATTTTCAACGTCTGCTTTTTTTGCAAATGTATCTAATGCATGCCCAGCCGCATTGTCAGCAGAACGACATAACTACTCTCAACTACTGAGCAACAGGAGATGTTCAATTTACAATTGTCCTCTTAACAGCTCTACGACATTAAACCAGATGAGAAACCACTAGCGTGATTTGGGACGTTTTTATATAAGAAAAGACATCGCCGCTCTCAACAAAAAAAGAACGGAGGAAAATAGCTTATGAATTCACCAAGTTTTGAAAGTTCCTTAACTACCTCCAATAATTGAAGGGAAACATCTTCAAGCACTAACTGATAGCGGGTCTTTGTACTTTAACTATGAAAAATCATTTAGCATTATTAGCTGTATGTAATTCAAAGTATGGATTTTAGTTTGTAACACATTACAAAAGCAGTTCACAATATTGACAGAGGAATCTATAACATCAGTTCTTTGGGAACGGCAATTGTATTCATCGAGGTTTCGGTCACCAAGATTTTAAAGTGAAGTGCAATGTACAACATTTATGATTTGCAAAATTTTTTTTACCTGAAAAAAAAAACAAAAAACAGTCATTTTTAGAGAAGGAATCGAGAAAACTCATGTTAACAGGAACTGGCACTAGTTCGGATTGGCAACTTGCTTTTAGTTTTCCAAATGACTTTCTGCAATAACAGAATTGTTAATAATACTTTTATAACTCAATAAAATTGTTTAAGCAATTTCCTGAAAGTCTACATGATATTACTTTTCCTCATATTTATATCTAACAGTGGTTTAAAGTTTAACCTGATAAACAAAACAAAAAAACAAAAAAAAAAAACGTTAAATTTGTTTGTCATGCTGCCATAGTTATTTAACCATATATATATACTAACTTTAACAGAAGACACTTACTTGCAAACAAATCAGCCAGCGTAAGATGCATTTTTCTCTTTCGCTTAGAACTTGTAACAAATAAAAAAAGTTGCTAAATGAAGTTCTATTCAATTTCTTGATCTCTTCCCCCCCATCCCCCCCCATTCCCCCCGCCAACACACACACTCCCCTACTCATCTCCCACTGTCTTGATCATGTTTTTGTTGAATGCAGGTGATCTAACTGGGTTATGAAGCCAGCCAGGCAGATAATTCGATCCCGTTGCGATCGACTTAAAGGATTTCACGATTAACAAAAATAAAACTTTAATAATAATTTAAAAAATAAAGTTATCTGTTAAAAATACAAAATTTTTCCTGTAAACATTTGTTATACTTTGAAACTTAAAAAGTGGCTTTCTAGCAGGAAATTTAACAACAAAAACATAAAACTTTGAAGTTGAATGCAGCTGTTTTATATTTAAACTTTTTATTCGCATATCAAAGTTAGCATAATTATTCGTGACGTTTCAAACTTGTGGTCTTATAAACAGATTGACGAACAAATCAAACTATTGTTAAATGGAACAATTGGATCGTCGTTAAGTAATGTTCATGAAAAAAAAAAAACATAAATTATCAAAACCACACCGAAGAGAAAAAGTCGTAATAAAAATGTTCTCGTCTTGATGATTGATATTAAAAATAAAAATGTTAATCTAAACAAATAAGAAATTTGTACATAAAATGAGTATTAAGTCTGGTTCCTTGTTGCTGTTTATTATATTTAATGTGTATTGGGTTTCTGCTAAGCATGCAGAAGTATCAAGTATACTTCATAAAAGATTGCGTCGTGATGCTAGTTTACGTAGTTCAATTATAAAGTTACGTTCTTTGTTGAGCGAACCTGTTGATGAAGAGCACGATGATCTTGAGAAGGAAACTTCGAAAACACACGCTTACGAATGGGTTGTACAACTTTCTTCTGACGATTTCAATGTTGCCAAAGAGATTGGTAAAAAATATGGCTTTGAACATGTGGAGAGAATAGAACTAGAAGATAAAGATTTTAGTTCCGGTGGAGTTTTTCGATTTTCTCACAATGAACCTGAAAGTGATAAGCTAACTTTAGAAGAGGCTAAAAAACGACTTCCTGAAGCTACCGATGATGGTAGTGATAAATTTCGTGATAACGATTTAAAGAGAACAATTTTTGAAAACAATGAAAATAAATACCAACTGGAGAGCGAAAAAAATATCATGTACTTTAAAAGGCAGAGAATACTTGATAGAGAAAAGAGATTACCATTGAGTTCAAAGAATAATGATCTTAAATTTAATGACCCACAGTTTAAGAAAGAGTGGTATATAAATAACGAAGGTCAAACATCAGGTCCATCATCATTTGATGACCGAGTTATGAAAGTTTGGAGCGAAACAGGTATAACTGGCCAAGGTGTTAAAGTATCCATTTTAGATGATGGAATGGATCACACTCACCCAGACCTTAAAGATAATTATGATCCATTATCTAGCAAGGATATTAATGGACATGATGATGATCCTTTTCCTAATGATTCTGATCCATACAACGCCCATGGGACAAAATGTGCTGGAACAGTTGCTGCTGTGGCCAATAACTCAATCTGTGGTGTTGGAATAGCATTTAATGCTAAAATAGGAGCTATTAGAATGCTTGATGGTAAAGCTACAGATCTTATTGAAGCTGATGCATTGTCTTTTCACAGAGACCATATTGACATTTATAGCTGCTCTTGGGGTCCAAAAGATAATGGAAGAACATTTGGAAGACCTGGACCACTGGGTAGACTGGCTTTAGCACAAGGAGCAAAAGATGGAAGAAAAGGTGAGTTTATTAATACTTATTAATTCTGAAAAGACTTTTTTCTACAAACTTATAATTATTTCTACATTGTTGACAGTATGTTTTACAAAGTGAAGATGTTGCGATGGGTAGAGGAAGTGTGTTTGTCTTAGTGTAGATGTTGTGAGGTTTTCCATTCCTTAAAAAAAAATCCAGTTTACAATTGTGGTTTATGTATATTTAGAAATAAAATTCTTGACTTTTTATTTGAAGGAAAAGGATCTTTGTTTGTCTGGGCAACTGGAAATGGTGGCATGAATAAAGATGATTGTAATGCTGATGGTTATGTCAACAGTATTTACACAATGGGTATTGGGTCTGTCAATGAACATGGTGTATCCACATACTATGGTGAAAAATGTGCATCAATGATTGCTGTTACATATTGCAGTGGTGCTCACTCAAGTAATAGTGGTGGTGGAGACCCACAAGCTGTTGTTATAACAACATATTTGCATCATCAATGTACTGATAGTTTTGTTGGAACATCTTCTGCGGCTCCTCTTGCAGCAGGAATTTTTGCTTTAGCACTTGAAGCAAACCCTATGCTTAGCTGGCGAGATGTTCAGCACTTGGTATTCCAAACTGCTATTAAAACAAGTCCTATGGATTTAGGTTGGCAAATAAATGGTTGCGGGAAACCATTCAATCATAAATTTGGGTTTGGACTTTTGGATGCTTATGAATTAGTAAAAAAAGCGCTAAATTGGACACTAGTACCACCTCAAAAAAGCTGTCATTTTAAATTGACCTTTGAGAATGGCTATATACCTTCTGGTCATCACTTTAAGCTAAGTTTTACAACAGATGGTTGTCAAAGTTGTAAGTTCAAGAACGAGGAAGGAAAATGTAAAAATAGTATAACAAAACTGGAGCATGTTGTTGTTAATGTAACTTTGAAACATCGTCGAAGAGGAGATCTTAGCATTGATCTAATTTCACCAGCTGGAACAGTAAGTCATTTGCTGCATGAGCGACCTTATGATGATGCAACTACAGGTCTTAAAGGATGGACTCTGATGACATTATTTAATTGGTGTGAGAATCCAAAAGGTACATGGCAATTGCTATTCATTGACAAAAATATTAGTGATTCATTTGTACGTAACTTACGTGATTTGGAAGATGAGTATATAAAAGAGTTAGATGAGAAAAAAAAGGAAGGCATAGAAGAAAAGTTTCAAAGTGATGAAGAAAATATTGTCGAAGAGGAAAATGAAGAAAACAAAAATCCTTCCAATGAAAAAAAGTCAATATGGTCAAGTGGTTTCAGAGATGCTGCTTATCAACGCTACTTAAATAGAAAGGAAAGTTATGACGATTACTATGGTTTTCGAGTAAGACGTTCCGCTGATGAAAGTACTGACAGTATGATCAACAAAAATAATATAGAAAAATCATATGATGCTAACAATAATGATAATTTAAAAAACAGTCTACTTGCTGGAGTTGTTCAAGACATATCTGTGACGTTTTACGGTACTTAGGTTCTTGGAGTTGACTGATGCTTTTGTTTATACAAAATTTATTTTTTAGTAAACAGTTTTGGGGGAGTTATGTTTGTTTAGTAATGACTTTTCTTCATAAGAATGTATAAGTAAAAACATCTTAATTGGCATAAGAAAAATTTTTAATTTACAAATTTAACGCTTTTTCTAGTTAAAGTTTTCCCCGCAACGTTAAAATGATTTTCAGTGATTTTTTATGTATATCTTAATGGTGTATTTATTTTTTTGTGCATCACTTAAAGCCATTTAAAATAAAAATGTTCTGTCTTTTAAGTATTAAATATTTATTCCAAGTTTTCGAAATCTCCTTTCCATGTTCTGATTCTTGTCTAATATCGTGTAAACTTTTAAAAGAATATTTATTGCACTTGGACTGTAATTATTTTGATTTTGTTTCCGTATGGCTCGCTTACATTCTATCTATATCAAAGTATGTACGCGTTTAATGACAGACAATTTTTACCATAATTTTAAAATCCAAGAAAATCAGTTTAATCTTGGTGTTAGGTGTTAATCGTTAAGATGTATAGGGTAAAATTACAAAAAGATGGTGTACAAAAAGAGTTTATGAGTTAAATTTAAAATAAGAATCAATGGCGCTTGTCTGGTTTCGCACCACCACCACCACCCCCTTCTTTTTTTTTTTTTTTTTTTTTTTTTTTGCAGATTCTGGAAAATCTTTGTCTGAAACGGAAAAAAATGGTTTTCATTTTTATTTTTGACAAAGAAAAATGAAAACCATTTTTTTCACATTTGAATATTCCATTTTTCCGTTAAAAACGACGCTGCTTTTAACACATTATAAGCGGGGCGGGTAAAAATACCTGCTTTGCGGACTGCTGTCTATTAGTGGGTCGGGTATTTTTACCCGTTTGAATGAATTTACTTTAAAAGCGGCACAAAGTAATTTTACTCGATTGGTTTACAAATGAAACTGATAAGGCTCGTACTTTTTTGATATACTCTTCAGACTCTTCAACGTAATTTCTTTAACATTTGTTTATATAATAAAGAGAATGAAAAAATCATCAATTTTGTTATGTTATTGTTTACATTCCGATTGCTCATAATTTATATGCTTAGACTAAGCAATCTCTAATCGTTTTCTCTTTTATATAAACATTCATTAGGAATATTAAACGGATATTCTAAAAATATTTCAGACAGTTTTTATTGAGCTTTTGACGATCGAACATCTTTTTTTAAATATTTTTTTATTACAAAAATTTTTGTCGCAAAAAATGGATTCTGATAGTGGTAGTGACAGTGAAGTTTACGCAGACAATTTATCGCAAATTGCAAGTGATGCCGATATTGCAGAAGTTGAAAGCGAGTGTGAAAGTGATGAGGACTTTTTTCATCCTAAAAGACGTAGGACTTTACCCATACCGCCAAGCGATTCTGAAGAACGTGAGAATGAAGAACAATTCGTTCTATAATTGGAGGATTGTCATATTCTGACCACTCCACTTCCAACAACTAATCGTTACCATCAACAAAATATTGACAGGTTTAAGGACAGAGCAAAAAGTATAAAATGGAAAGACGTTTCTACGGTAGAATTAAAAAATTGTTGGGATTACTTCTTCTTATGGGCAAAGTTCGCAAAGATACCAGGGATGAATATTGGTCAACAGAAAGAGCAATTGCAACCCCAATTTTTGTGGAAGTATTGAATCGTGATCGTTTTCGCCAAATATAGTATTCTTAACATTTTTCCAACAATTCATACGATCAAAATGAAAGAGACCGGCTTAAAAAAGTTCGTCCAATTATAGAATATTTCTTACCCAAATTTGAGAATGTTTATAAGCCGCAACGAGAATTATCATTAGACGAAAGTATTATGCCGTGGTGAGGTCGATTATCATTCAAAGTGTACAACGCATCTAAAATCCACAAATATGGGCTGCTCATACGAATGGTCTGTGAAGCAAAGAGTGGATATATTTGCAATTTCAAAATATATGCTGGTTATGGCAGTCGTCTTCAAGAGACAGTTCTGAAACTTTTGCAGCCATACGAAAACTTGTGGCACCATGTCTACATGAACAATTACTATAATAGTGTCGAAACAAGCGATGTCTTGTTGCAACACAAATTTCGAAGCTGCGTTACGATACGCAAGAATAGAGGCCTTCCTGAATGCCTAAAAAATGCAAATTTAAAAAAAGGCGAATCCATGTTCCGTCGCCGAAAAGACATTCTAATGCATAGCTGGCAATCAAAAAGACCCGTAAGAATAACAACAATTCATTCCGCAAGTATTGTCGAAAGCGCAAATGTTGACTGGAATACCAAGCAGAAAATTTGGAAGCCGATATGTGTTGTCGGTTACAATAAGTATATGAAAGGTGTCGACCGCGCTGACCAATACTTGTCATATTACTCAATCGTAAGGCGCACAAAAAAATGGACAAAGAGGATAGTCATGTTCATGCTAAATGGCGCTCTATTTAATGCATTCAGAGTATTCAAAACTTTAAATAACAACTCAAAAAAAAGTTATAAAAACTTTCTACTCGATGTTGCCAAAGATTGGATAAGTGGTAAAGCTATTGATAATTCGGATGATCCAGTACCAAATACGTCTGCATCTACACCCACAAGAAGTGATTTACCACACAGACTATTGGATGCTAAAAAACATAAAATTGTGAAAATAGTTACGATTGGTGGCCTAAAAAAGCACCCTCAAAAACAATGCCGAGTCTGTGCTACGTATAAAAAAAAAAGTTTAACGTGCTTTAAGTGCGAGTTTTGCAAAGTGCCTCTTCATAAAGGAGAATGTTTTTTTAAGTACCACACAGTACAAAAATATTAGTTTTAAATAAGTTATTTAGTTTTAAAAACAATTTTTAGAAATTAATTAGTTTATATAAATTGTAAATATTTTTAAACAATATATTATATTATATTATTATAAAAAATTGTTGCAGTTTTATTAATTTTTATTAAAATATGTTTTTGTATTACATCAGTTAATCTATTTTATGAACCGCATATTAGATTTCAAACGCGTAGTTTTATGCCACTGATCTCAAAATATAATTTGTTATATTTAGTTATATTTTGAGATCAGTGTTTTATGCGAATTTTTGCCCGCTACGCACACCTGTTTAGGGTAATTCCGTGTCAAAACAACAACAAAATTTCAAAAAAATAACCCACTATCTCTAAATGACTTAATTCTTTCAACAAAGATACTTAACTAGGCTAAAAAGAATTCCACAAAGTTGTTTTAAACAAATCGGAATATTTTAAAAGTTATGCTCGTTTAAAATTCAAAACTTTGTAACATTTTTACTTATCATGCGCCCCTAGCAACGTCCTTAGTAACAAGAAAATGTCAATACATACGTTGTTACCTTAACTATATTATTTCATAATTTGAAATTTTCCACATATTATTAGATGCTAAACCATAAAATTATACTAAGAAATAATAATTTTTTATATTTATTAATAAATCAAAAAGAGTAAACTGGCATTTTTAATAAAATTTAAAAGTAAACAGGCTTACTATAAGAGGAATTACAGAAAAGGTTATGATCTATATATTTCCAAACTTCATATTCTTAAAGTATATATAAATACCTAAAAAAAAAAAAAAAAATTGAGTTGTTTTTCGACTCACTAATCTAAAAAATTTAATTTTTATTTTTGATTGAAAGAATATTGAGAATGAGACAGAAAATTGATAGGTATTTATGTTTAGGCACAACCAGAAAGTAAGAGTTCTTACTTATGTGTAAAACTACAATATGCATATGTAATAAACTCAATTAAAAATACTTAAATATTAAAAACAGGCATTTTCACTCAGAGCTAGTCAAAAATAAGAGGTATTTTCACTTAGGTATAAAAATGCAATATTCATGACATACATGTCTATGAATAGTATTCATGTCCGTAAATAAACTCAATTTTAAATATCAAAACACATTAATTCTTTGAATTCCATGTTTTTATGAATTGACAAATTTATATTCAAATCAGTGAACTTCTTCACATATTCCTTTGTTTTTCTTTGGACTGTAAAATAAAACAAAATTAGGTAATATTTGTTAACAAATGAAAAAATATTGTCATATACATATCATAGACATATGCAAACTGTCAATTCTAAGAAATAATTGATAAAAGGAAGCAAGCAAATGTTTTTTAAGATTCAAGGGCCATGTTGGTGCATAAATTTAAATCCCACATCAACTTTGCACATCACTTTGCATCTCACAATTTTTAAACTTGTAAGTCAAGATAGGGATAGTGTCATCACTGCAGTATTTCATCTTAACTTCATTTTGACATACAGGAATAAATTCATGAAAGTCTCTTGTTCCTGGTATTGTTTTTACATTTTTAAATCGTTCAGATTGTAATAATCTTGTTTCTATCAAACTTTCACTTGAAATATAAATAAAGTTTATACCTTTGATGTTGTTAGTGCAATATGTAAACATATCACGTGAGTTTAATATTTGATTTGTAGAAACTCTCTGCAAACTAGCATTAGCTACAAGCCGTTTAACTGTTCCTCCTATACCATCACAAGGTTGCTTTCCATGGCTGGTTGCAAAGAAAACCCATTTTGCATCTATTCCAAAGTCTGATTTATGCTGACATAGATTAAAAATATTTTTGCAGTTTTTATATTGAGATGAACAGCCATCAGAAAAGTAGATCACATTTACAATGCTGGGTATCTTTTGCTTTAGATTATTGATAATTGATTTTTGTATCTCGTAAACCATTGGTACATCATGATTGTTATCATCTGATATAATGCAATATGAAGTGGATTGCAACACTTGATTTTCTTTATAGTACACAACTACTGGATGAAGTGTGCACTGAAGATTATTCCAATGAAAACCTTGTACTTCATCCTGCACAACAAAACTATAGTTTTCTGCAAAATCTCCTAGAACTATTGCACTATTTGATGGCAGTTCTTCTTTAAGATTTTTTAAATATTTAGATTGGCATTTAGAAATATATGAATGTGCTGTTAGCTTGACTAGTTTTTCCATCACCATATTTACAAAATCTGGTATGCTTACAAGCTGTATAACTAAATCTGATCTATCAGTAGTAACCCATTGGTTAAATTCGATAGTATCTTCTTCCTCAAACTGTCCTATTAGTTCGAATAGCTTTTCTTCTAATTTAGATGTATTTTTTGGACATTGTGTACATCGATGTAACATGCATTCTTTGTTTTGCATATCACAAACAATAAATTTATATAGTTCATGGTAATCAATTTTAACGGGTAGGAGAATTAACTTCATGTTTTGATGGTAGATACAAATGCACACAGAATGGGTTCCTGATGAGTTTGGCAAAACACACCATTTAGGTCTTAAAACACAAAACTTGGAAAAACCTAACTTTACATGTGGATATCGAACTTTAAATGAAACAAATAACTCTTTTAAGCTTGATAAAAGTAGTCGCTTTTGCATATGGAGTTTCCAACTAACACTTACAAAATCCTTTTGACCAGGCATCTGGCGAGAGTTTTCATCATCTTCATAAAAATTTTTTACTAAAGTATTTATTTGATCAGGGAGCATTTTACCTCGCTTAGTTTGTGGAACTGCAAGAATTCCTTCCTTCTTTGCTAAAGATCTAGATTTTATTATTAGATACTTTGAAACACCAAAATACTCACTAGCTGCTTCAATTGACCATTCTTATGGGCACAAAGTCAATATTTGAATTTTGTCCCTAAATGAACAGCATTTTTCAAGTTTATCTTTTATCAAAACTAACATATTTTCGAACTGAACAACTTTTTTTTTTAAATCAAGAATATATTCATTATCAAAAACTTCAACTTCTGTCAATGGAATTTTTAAAGAACTTGATAACTTTTCTTTGAAAACTGTTGTAATAGTTTTAATTTTTTTTTTCCCAATACTCATACGATTCGCAAATGGCTGTCCATGAAGCTTGACTGGTGACACGCCAATTATACTGAGACAATCCGAAAGTTCTTGTCTATTTTTATTTATATCAGCTTCTTGTTGAACGTGAAATACATTTTCTTTATTTATACTTTCATTTGTGTAATCATCAGAAATATCAATGTTATCAGTATTAATTTCAGTGGAAGCTTTTAATTTGACTAAGCAATTTGTACAAATTTTTTGACCAGGTACAATATTGAACCTGTTGTTTAAAGCTATGGTTCTTAACGTGACTACTCTGAGAGATGCTAAATTAAAAAATATAACTTCATAAAATAAAATATGCCTAGTATTAACAAACATAAAGACCTTAAAATTATGACAAAGTAACATTTATAAAAAACTTTATGACAAGCTTTACTAACCTTTGCACGGTCTTTTGTGAACTAACAGTGGATCACAGCATTTATTCTGAAACACAGGGAACTTCTCAAGATAGAACTTTTGATGATGAAAACATAAGTCAATAATCAAATCAGGAGAAACACCAGACCTCAGCGCAACTAAATTTTGCTCATCTGGAGCTAAATCTTTAAAAAATATTATTCCAATGTGGTTTGTATATGTTAACTTGTGACAATTTGATTTTAAAATCAATCCAAGAGAGCATTGTGATGTTCCAGCCATTATCAAAATATTTAATTTCAATATTTTATTTTTCTAAAACCAACATTAAATAAATAATAATTTCTAACATGAGTATTATAATCAAAACTTTATTTTAAAATAAATAAGTGTAATCATAGCTGTTACACTTATTTATTTTCAAAATAAAAATGAATTTCTGGTTTCTTGTCTAACTAATTAAATGGAGCAAATGGTTCTAACATTTGAGTATTATATATAATAATACTTATGTGAGAAATTATAATTTTTTTGTGAGAATTTGTTTTAGTTATAATCTCTCTATGGAGATTATAACCAAAACGGTAAATAAAAATGCAAAAATAAAATTGCAAAAATAAAACAATAATAAAATAGATATGTGCATTAAAAAACAGTGAAATAATTTTTGACTCTTACAGGTATTTATATATAAACTATTATTGTAAAGATTTAAAATGAATAGATCAATACCTTTTCTGCAATTAATCTTAAACTATACATGTTTACTGAAAAATTATTGATAAAAACCCGGTTTTCATCTTAAAGTTTTTATTCAAATATAAGATCTAATAACTTTAAGTAATGATTTTTGACTTCTTTCTTCAAAAGTTTCTATGCCTATTAAATTTTGTAAACATATAGTTAATGTAACTGTGCATACTTTAACATTTAAGTGTTGCTATAGACGTTGCTAAGAGCGCGGAGAATAAAAAAAATGTAAAAAATCTCAAACTTCAAAGACCCATAACTCTCAAAATAATGAAATTGGCTCCAAATTATTTTTGATTATTCCTAACGACGGTATTAAATACATTTGTGCCAAAAATCAAGTATTTCTGAGATGGTGGGTTATCTCGACTTGTTGTTTTGACATGGAATTACCCTTTAGTCTATTTCGCTACCCGCTTATAATGTGTTAACTCCATTTTAAAACTTTTTAATGATAGTTTTAAAACTATTAATTCAAACCGCTGAAAATATTTACCTGGTTTTTACAAGCGTTAAGAAATACAAAGAACAAAAAACAATGATATATTATATATACTAGATGTCTAACTTGCGGGATTTTATTTGACGAAAAGTGAAGCCGCTTTTTTTGTTTACAAATTTAATCCACCATTTGTAATAAGGTTAGGAGCTATATCCGAGATGCGAAATAAAAGTGAAAATGAGTGTTGAGAGCATCTAAAATTCTCAAAAATCTAGATACTTCGAAAAAACTGGTACTAGGAGGATACTGTTCATATTGCAGCATACAAAGATCTAAATTTTGTCTCTGAATCATAACACTTTTTAAACCTTGTCAGCAAATTTTAACACTCAATCTAAAAGTCAGTCAAACAGTTTTGGCCAGCTTATTTAAGAATTCGCGAATGACGCTGTCAAATGACACTCTTCACTAACCATAAACGTGCGCAACATTTTCTTTCAAACAGAATGCTCACGTGGCTGTGTCCTGGTTACGCTGACTGTGTCAATAACTTTTTGTTTTTTTTTTAACACAGAAAGTTGATATGACAATTAAAAAACATAGGATATTTAGCAAAGAGTTTAGCTTAACTTCATCGTAGAAAAAAATATATAGAATAGCATAGAAATGAGTTTATACGATATCAACGATACCGAATCAAAATCTTCACCTCTTCTACCAAATGATGCGGTTGCCATTGCAATTAAAGAACTAACTATGGACTTTTTTCTTGCACTTGTTGTTTTATGTAAGTTTTTTTCTATCTTTAAGCAACTTTAGGATAATTGTTTTCTTTAAATTCCAGTTTTAATTTTAATTAAAATAATTTAGTTCGCATTGTGTCCCGTTTAAAGAGAAACTTGTTTTCTCTTCCACGGGATTTCGTAAATCTCATATTTTAGGGCGTCCTAAATAAAATTAAAACCGTAAAATAAATATCCTTAACAACCATGGCCATTTTTAGATATTTCTCGTGCGCTATTTGAATGACCTATAAATTTAAAAAAGTATAATATGAATATTATAAACAAAAGTTTCTTGAAACTTCAGTTTCAAGTTTTCAAGTTTAAATTACTTTTGTATCAATAAGATGAAGGATCAGCAAAAGAAGGTAATAATATTAAATAAGTGATTTAGTTTTTTTTTTTTTTTTTTTTTTTTGATTTTTTCCACTGTTCATTATACTACTTTAAATTTATTTTAGTGGTTGGGATAATTATTATTGCACTTCTAATGAACAAAAAAATTCATTTTATGCCAGAGGCACTTGCTGTCATGATTCTTGGTGCGTGAGTTTTTCATTTTAGATTTTTTTGATTTTTTTAAGCCTCCATCAAGTTCATATAAACTTTACTTCAAGTTTTTTTATTCAATTTTTATGATTTTAAAGGAATCTTTATTGCTCTCATAATTAATTATATCGCTCCGAAGTTGGGTACAAATGTAACCAAATGGAAGGTAAAAAATTTTATGTATTCCTTGCATCATTATTATATTCTATTTTCATGAGATTACTATTAATAACAGAAATTAATAAACGAATCTAAAAAGGTTTCAAAATTGTATTTGATTAAATTTAAATAACATAAAAAAATAAGCTATAAGAAAGTTAAACAATAGCAAGTAAAACAACAACAGTATTACTCTTCTATTACAATTTTGTTTTAAAAGGACCTAGCATCATTCCATCCAGAGGTTTTCTTTCTTATACTTTTGCCACCTATCATATTTGAATCTGGTTACACACTGCAAAAGGTAAGGCTTTTAGTATTAAAAGATTATTAAATAATAGGGCTCATTTTATAATCAGTATTTCAAATATTTTAATTACTTTAAACACTCCCCACTTAAAACAGATAGTTGTGCCAAAATGTCTACTTTTTTTTTATTCCTGTTGAATAGGTCTGATTAAAAATTAAATCAAGGATAATTGTAATTAGCTTACCTATTAACAAAGTTAAAGAATTCATTATAACCTATTCAGCAGGTCCTAAGTTTGAAAAATTTTGCATTTAATGTTTGGACCCTAAGTTTCTAAAAATTGCTTTTACAGCTTAAAAATATATAGATATTTTCAAATAGTTACCAGGTCTTAAAAAAAATCTTCAAATGACAAATGAATAACTTTAATGTTTTGAGCATAGTTCTGTTTAAATCTTGAAATTACTTTTTTTTTTTGCAAGTATTTTGTTTCATGCATCCACACATAAAAGATGAAAAATAGCTTATGCACAAACATTCAGTTTCTAAATTTAAAAATTTTACATGATTCTTTATAGTTGTCTACTAGAATATTCATGAGTTATTGACTCAATAAGTATCATAAATAATCCATTTCAGAAAAAGATCCTAAAGCATCTGATGTAGTGTTATTTTTTGTAGAAACTAGTACTCATTCAAAGAATGACTTTGTTATTTAGTACATTGAAGAAAAAAAAGAGACAAAATTGACATAGAATATGGTATAATGTTTTGAGAGATATTTTTTAATGTCATAATTATTAGCAAAATAAATTGCTAGTTGACTACAAAATTACAACATAACCATTCTTAAAACTAGGCTTGTTGGTAAAATGGGTATAAAGCTATATTTTATTGATAGAAATATCATTTTATACACAACAGTCTTTAATAAAGGGTTTGTAAATTAGTACCCCTCTTGCTATACATAAATCATAACTTTCCATAACAAGAACCTTTTATCAGAGTTTTGCAAAATCTTTTATTGCAGCAGCTAAAAAATACATGAAAAGGAAAGTAAAGTTTTAGATTTAATAGAAGCTGCTGTTAAATTGTATCCTTGTTGTGGCACAGAATACAAGAGGTGTCTAATATTTGTAAAACCATTGAACATAATTTCAGAAATTAAAAAATCTGAACTCTACAACTCTCCATTCAGATATAGAACAACTTGATTGCAGTCATGACTGTTCTTAAAAATACTTTCTTTGAAGATAAGTAAATAAAACAGTCTCTTCTGCTGTTTCAACACTAGAACTATTGAGAATTTCCATTAGCAAGTAGGCTTTTCTTTGTTTTAAGAATGGTTTTCTTGGCTAGCAGTAACAGTATCGAAAACAATCAAACTGATTAATCTTGAAAAGGAATAACATCGAAAATAAGAATAACATCGAAATTGTAAAAAAAGGAGTTGTATCGGAAATCGAAAAAGAGAATACATCAAAGTTGTTAAAAATGGAATAGTTTCAAAAATCCGAACAGCAAAATAATCTCGAAATAGCTCAAAAGAGAATAATATCGAAAAGTGACTTACCGGAATAATATTGAAATTGTGAAAAAAGGAATAGAAAAGGGACTCCATTGTAGATATGCTAACTTCGTGTAAAGTTGATGCGATATTTAGGTGAAAAGTTAGGAAATATTCATCGAACTCTTAAATAAGTTTCTTATTGAAAAGTAACTTAGTATTAGAAGTTTCTTAAGATTTCCTCCTAGTACTAGGTTTTTATAAAAAAAAAAAGAAAAGTGTGATCAGCAAATCATATTTTCAATGTTAATCATTAAAATGAGTTTTCAATCTTATTTTGTTTTTATTGTTTTCGACATTATTCAGAAAATCACATTTTCGATGCTAGTCATTAAAACAAGTTTTCAATCTTATTCTGTTTTTTTTGTTTTCGATATTGTTCCACATTTGTGAATTTTGATATAAAAACTTTTCGATGTTAATCTCAAAAACCAAATTTTTGATCTTAATCATTAAAATGGGTTTCGGTCAGTTATTTTTCGATATTAATCATTTTTTCGATCAGTTAATTTTCAATACTATTACGCTTTCCCGTTTTCTTTTTTTCTTTTAACAGCTTCATTTATGGTGTTCTTTAGTTGGTCATAATACCATCATTATTTGAAAATGGATTTCATGTTTAAATGAGTTCTCTCAGATAGTATGACATGCTCAGGTGGTATAAAGATTTGTTGTTTGTATGTTTGCATCACTCACACCTAAAATGTTTTACCCTATTATTGGCAAATACAGCATGTTCCTAAAGCACCTATTTTAACGTTTCGTTTTATGTTAGCTTTCATATTTCATTTTAAAATGGAATAAAAAACCCCTAAATACTTTTAAGTTCAGTTATTATAAAAGCTATAAATCTTGTTTTTTTATTTGAAGCAGATATTTTTATTATCTCAAACCTTTTTATAAACTTTCCTTAATAGAATAATTTTTTTTTAGGGTGATTTTTTCAGTAACATTGGTGCTGTGCTGACATATGCAGTCCTTGGTACAATAGTGTCTGCATTAATTATTGGATTTTCAATGTATGGACTTGGTCATGTATGTAGTTTCCTTTGTAATAACTTCTGTTTTTTTAATTGATAAATGTTGTTCTTAATGTTATGTGTTTTTAGAGTTAAAAAATTTTTGTCTTTTTTTTAATTTTTAGATTGGTTGGGTTCATAAGTTAAATATTGTGGAAGCGTAAGTTGATTTGGATCTTTGGTTTATTAAGTATATGATTATATCTTTTATGGAATCTTTTGTATTATCTTGAACTAACAGTGGTCATGGTTATGTATTAATTATGTTTTAGATTTGCATTTGGTTCTTTGATTTCTGCCACTGATCCTGTTTCAACTTTAGCATTGTTTAGTGCAATAAATGCTGACCAAGATTTATATGCAATAGTGTTTGGTGAAAGTGTCCTCAATGATGCTGTGTCTATTATTTTAACTCTGTATGTTATGAAAATTCCTTTTGAGTTACTGTATCCATTTTAAGATGTTATATTTTTTTTAATTAAAGAATTTCTTTGCATATCAACCTTTATTTTTATGCATATTTTACTGTTTTCTCTCATTATAGATTTATATCACTTATATATTTTAATGTAAATACATAATAGTAAAAGTAGAAAGTAAAAATTGTTATTACAGTTCAAATATTTTGTTGATTTTTCTGCAGTACAATAATGAGTGCTTCAAAACAAATGAGTTCTGAAGATTTCAATTTCAGAAACTTAGCTGCTTATTCTATTGGGAAATTTTGCATAATGTTCTTTTTATCAGCTATTATTGGTGTTATGTTTGGACTTGCTAGTGCTTTGGTGAGTCTGAAGATTTACTAAATTTTCTACCATAATGTCGATTTATATCAATTTTTGATTGAATATCAAATTTTTTTATAGCAATTCATTTCTATTACAGTTGGTCAAATTTGTCAGAATGACTAATCATCCTTCATTGGAATGTGTAACTGTGATCATATTTGCTTTTATGCCATATGGATTTTGTGAGGGAATTAATTTATCTGGTAATGTTAACCTACCAAGTTTCTATATATACATGGTGTTTCATAAATTTTTTACATGTTTTTTTATTAAAAATATTTAAACAAATAATATAGAAAGAATGTTTTTTAAAATTTTATTTGATAGTATACTTATCAAAATAAAAAAATAGTATATGTGACTATTCAACTTGTTTACCATCTAGCACTTGGCAGCGTTTCAAACAAGTCACTTCATTTTCCCAAGCTCTTCTACACATTTCTATCTCTACACATGCTTCTTTAATTACCTTATAAAGTTCACCAATTTTAGAGGGTCTGTCCTTGTGTACAATATTTTTCAAGTAGCCCCAAAGGAAGAAATTTAGAGGAGAAAGGTCAAGAGAATAAGCAGTTTACTTAACTGGGCCTCATCTGCCTATTGATTGTTGAGGAAACTTTTGATCTTTTTAAAATTCATTTTTTTGTCGAAATCATCTTCACTTAGTTCTTTTACTGTTTTTGGTCAAATGGTCAAAAGCCTAATTCATGAATAGCATTATAATAGCTGCTATTGTTCATCCCTATTTTGAAAGTTCTCTTTCAAATTGACAAGTTGCTGGTTTCTTCAACCATTTCTCTAACATTTTGAAAAGCTTCCTGTCTAACAATAGAACAAAAGCAGCTGGATCTTTCTCAATCGTTAACACTACCTATATTCTTAAACTTGTCAACCAAATTTCTAATCATCTTATGAAGTGGCAAAGTGGTAGAATGAATTGCCTTCTAACCTCTTGAAAATTTTCATATTTGGCAAATAAAAAACAATTTGAATTCTCTCCTTGATTGAAAATTGTGAAGCCATGCTATATTTGTATATATAAATTGATAACTAAACTTTACATATATGTATAGATTTTTAATAAACATGATAATTAGGAGTTATTTTAAAAGCATGTACACAACTTATGAAACACCCTGTACCTAATACCAATACATTTAAATAAAAGATAAACAAATAAAATATTTGTTTAAAAACAAACTAATGAGGTTTTATTTGACAAATTCTTTTTTATTTATGCAAATAGGTATAATGGCGATTTTGTTGTGTGGTATCACTATGTCACATTATACACATTTCAGCCTGTCACCCATAAGTCAAATTGCTATTCAACACATATTTCGTATTGCTGCACTTATAGCAGGTTTGATTATAAGTTTAGGATAGATCTTGTTCAGTATAAGTGTGTTATGTATGTTTACTTTAAATGTACAAATCTAAGAACACATCCATATTATTGTGTATGGCTCAAAGTAGGCCTTCAATAATTATTTATGGTACGCAATATGTATGTTTATATGTTATGCTTATTTGTATCTGTATGCACATTTCTTTTAGAAACAATTGTATTTTTGTTCTTGGGAATGGCTGTCTTAAATGATATGGATATGGTCTTTGACATAAAGTTTATATCGTGGTCTTTGGTATAGATTTTATTTTAAGTATTGATAATGATAGTTACCAGTTTAGAGATGATAATACCATATGACAGTTAACACAGCGTTGCTTAATTACCCATTTACTTTCTGTGCTATTGTGTAATAGCATCAAAGTTTGCTTATATTTACAATTTTAGTTTGCATGTATTATCTCAAGAGCTGTTGTGGTCTTCCCACTATCTCTTTTTTTTATTCATTGTCGATCAAAAGAAAACAGGATTTCGCTCAAAATTTTAGTATTAATTTGGTTTAGTGGTAAGTGGCTTAACCTCAAATTTTGACTGAAAAATATTGAAAGTTAATGAAATAAACTGACATGTTCATATTCGTTTTTTCAAAGTTCTACACCTAATTATTGTCATTAGAAATGACGAAAATACTAATAAACATAATTAACTAATCAATATAGGCTTATTACCAAGATAAACTAATTTTAAAGAAGTTCGATTTTGGTAAATGTATATTTTTTCGTGATTTTTAAAAATCTAATTTTAGCCGAATGGCTGATATATCTTAGATAATTACTATTGTCAACACTAATCCCTTTTTTACGCGTGTTAAATAACTCATTTTAACGGTTGTTTGTTCAAATTTTTTCACAGAACCTTTATACGGTGTACAGTGATGTTATATTCCTTTAAACATCTAGGTCTGCGGGGCGCAGTTGCATACGCTCAGAGTTTGCATTTACCTTTGCGCAATTTTCGTGCAAAAAAGCTGCTGGAGACTACAACTCTTGCTATCGTTTTCGTTACCAACATGGTTCTTGGTCTGACTACTCTACCGTTGGTTAAAGTGAACATTTTTGTTTATTGTTTATTGATTTTAATTGTAAATAATATTTTAGTTGTTTGAGTTTGTTTTATGTTTTTAGCTGTTGAAGGTTCAACAGAAACAAAGCGAAGCTAGTTTTAGCAAATCATCGAAATTAGGTAAGATTGTAAGTCCACTAGAAGCATCAACTCAAAGAGTAAGCTACAAAACTCGCTTAAAAAAATCTCCAATAAGCATTATTCGAGGATGGAGAAGGTTTGATAAGAAGTATTTAATGCCGTTCTTTATTCGAATAAACAAATCACAGGTACTCTCATTTTCTAGAAATGAAATGCGATTGTCTAATTTACAAAAATTCATTTACAGGCGATATGATTGCGAAAGTAGTTAATGCAAAATAAGATAAATTTTTTCGTGTGATTCCGAAGATCGCCTTTTTCTATAGGATTACGCTTCATCGATGACTCAAATGGTGCACAAATGGGCTAAAAATGAAGAGCAAACAGTTGGTCGTCTCTTGGCATCAACCGAAATGAGCGAAAGATCCCCTCTTATTGCTAAGCGCATGCACCAAAATTTACTGGATCCTGTTCGACAGGTTTTGTGTAGCATGGACGAAGTACAAAATTTGAGTCATTAGTTGGATATAAAAATGGTCATCAGATGTACATTAAATGATATTAAATGAAACTAAAATGAGCAGCAGATGATTAAAATGGTCGGTAAATTAATGCCAACTACATTTTTGTTTGTTTTTGGATCTCAGGCCACTGAGAGTTGAGGAATCATTGTCTGAAAAAAAAATAAAAGTAAAAGTTAACTAAGGGATCGTTCATAAGTTGTGTCACGCAATTTTTCCGTAAGCTTTATTTTTTGGGTAGATGTTAACTGTCCGCATTCTTTTTTCTCTTCGTCAAACTTGCCATATCTCCATTTATCATGTTAATTTCAAATTTCAATTAAACTTAAGCTTTTATTCATCGCTGTTCAGATTTGATTTATAATAAGATTGTAAATAATATTGTAAATTCGAGTCTTTAATCCTTGATGTGGTCACTTGCGATTCTTCTGCTACTTAATATACTTCGACAGGGTTTACCATGAGAGAGGTTTACCATAGGCTTTGATTTTCATCGCTCTCGAAGAATATCTAACAAGTCTTTGAATTTTCATGGATTTTTAAGTCATTTTTTATTTCTTTCATTATAGAACTTGTCTCTTGTTAACATCTGTGCTTCGAGTTTGTATGACCTTTGATATATCCGATAAATAACACTTTGTACAAATTGCCTTTTATCAATTTTATATGGACTTTACGTAGACTTATTAAATTAAAAAAAGTTTGTAAATTAATGAGAACAGAGAACTTTATTTTAGATTTTTAGTAACTGATTTTTTTAATGCAAAATATTTCGATGAATTAAAAAATTTTTTGTTCGCAAACTATAATTCTTTTTTGAGTACAAGCTGTTATTTTTGCACTGCAACGAGAGAATTTTTTATGGAATTTTATTTCTTAAATTTTGGACTCTTCTTCAGTTCACTACAATAAAAGAAATAAAAATAAGTGCCTTTAATACGAACATGACAGCATCGCCTGGTATACTTTAAAACAATGTAATACACAATAAATTTTTAATTGGTTTCTAATTAGGGAGCTTAGGCAATTTTTATAGCCAATGTAAATCTTTTTTATTTAAAATGCATTGGATTCCTTAATATATTTTATTTTAAAACGGTTTCAACCACTTCTGTAGCTTATTTAGTTTCAAAGATATTCGTTTTTAATATTTTCAATTCATATACATTTTATGAAATATTTCCTTAAAGTTTCTTAAACTTTTGGCACCGAAAAAAAGGAACTTTTTTTTTTCTTGCGTAAAAAGTTGCGTTAACAATAAAATATCTAAAGACGGGGGAAATTTATAAAATTTCCACTTAGAAAACAAAAAACCCACCCTATTAGACTACCAAAAACAAAACAAAAAAAAACTGATTAACATAATAAATAAATAGTTGCAGAATCTATTTTTATGTGGGGACGAAAGAATTAGCTTAATTTACTTGTATATAAACAAAACTGAAACATTTAAAGTTAAATAACTTTATCAATTCTAAAGCAAAACGACGTCCCCAAAAAAATTATTGTAGTGCAACCTTTTCTAATAAAAGTAATATATATACATATATACTATTTATTTTCATGGGTGGGTTTTCATTCTTCGACACCTACATAAAATCATTTGTTGCGTTTTTTGGACGAAGTTTTTCAAAAACGTTCTATAAATTTTTTTCCGCGATAAAATGTCACGTGACAAAACTCCCTATTCTAATATAATTATTACAACGAATCTCCGATAATTAACAGTGTTATGAAAAAACTCCTGATTTACCTAAGTGTTTTAATGTCTATATACAAATTATTGGTTCAAATCCGAACCGTCAAGCGTACTTATATTGAAGTGCAGAGTAATACCCAAAAGGGATAAAAGTTCATTATGATTGGGGCCAGAGAAACTTGCCTTTCTCCGACTCCCAATTAAATGAGATGCAGAGCGAACGCTTTGGCTGTAAGGCTTTTACTCTGTGTAATATATTTTAAAGTTAACGAAGCAGACAAACAAATACTGATGTAGATTTAAACCATGATTATTCTTTAGTTGCTGTGGCTTCTAACAAAACTAATAATGAGCGAAACAGTTTTTATTTGTAACCAACACTTTGTTGGAGTTATAAAACACCTAACACCAATAGAATTAAAAAACCGCTCAGAATTTGTTTTTCAGCTATCCAATTTTATTTAAAATCTGAAAAACATAAATCTTTCCTTTAATTCAAAGGGTTCGATCTAAAAACCTTATTTAAACAAGTGACAAGATGTTGAATTTTCTATCAATATTAATTTCGTGTCTAAGTTCACTCATTTTTTAAAAAGTTATTTTTCAGAGAAATTTTAGTTTTGGCATAAAAGCTGAAAACATTGTTTTTTATATTCCATCCATAACAAATTGTTTTTGTAACAAATTTCCCAGACTCACTATAAAATGAAATATATTTTCATTCTATAAAGCGTTCATGGAAAAATTACTTTCAATTACTTGCTTCTAAGGTCTAGATCTTTTAAAACAATCGTCAATACTCGTTTAAATCGAGTCTACAAAGTTTTGAATCATTAATCTACAAAAATTTCCCCTTAAAATTGTTGTTGATTGATCGTCGTTCTCCTTAAACAACTTGTTTGTAATGTTTGGAGAGTCAAACCTGAGTTAGCCATTTTAGTATTTTATTATTACTGTTTTCAAATCATTTAGTGAAAATCTTTCCATGTTTGCAAGGAGTATTATCTTTAATCCGCTCATCTTTTTATTTCAATAATTTTAATGACGACTTGAGTTTATATTTTAGAATTTCAACGTAGGGGAAGTGGGGGCATAACAGCCCCCGTAACGTTTAGACTAATGGAGTATGAAAATAAAAACGGCATGCGTTCTTTTAACAGTGTATTTCGATAAACACATCATTAAGCTTTAAATTGCTGCAATTAAGAAAAAAATAAAACGGTTTTTGAAAATGTTATAACACAAAAATTAGACTTAGTGAAAAAAATGGTTGTGCCCCTATAGTGAGGCACGACCGCACCCTAAAATATGTATGTATGTATATATATATATATATATATATATATATATATATATATATATATATATATATATATATATATATATATATATATATATATATATAATATTTTTATCAAAATAGACATTATTATGTACAACTTACCAGAAACGCAACAGGCGTTCTTTTTGACATAATCGAAATGAAGGAAACTGATTTACCGACGCATGGTATGCTTTTTGCCATATTAGGTAACATTTTTCAAAGGGAAATGTTGAAAAACAGTTATGCTTCCATATGCGGTTATGCCCCCACTTCCCCTATCTAATTTTTTTGTGTCCGAGCAAAACCCTGATGGTAAATGACATAGAATGTTATTGTTTGTCACAGACTTTACCAGGGGATAGTCCGTATGGGCTGCATCTTTTTATGGGCCACTGCCTAATTTAAAAAATGCGAACCTTAAATTAAGCGGTGGTCCTGATTAGGAGATAATTCATAAAGGGTAATTCCCCCTAAATTACTCTAGTCTATATAGATAGCCTGAACCACACCAAAACGACTAACCTAAGCGATTAGCTTTATTGAACGTTTACAAGCCATTATGTAACATACCTTCCTTAACACAAGTCAGTGACCTGTGCTCCGAAGCAATAAATATAAGTGTTACTATTTTCTTCACTCAGGTATTAGATGAAAAAAACTAAAATTTATGTAACTCAGTAATATATATATATATATATATATATATATATATATATATATATATATATATATATATATATATATATATATATATATATATATATAGAGCTATATATATATAGCTCTAAAGCTGTTTACCTAAATTATCCAGAGCCTGTAGCGGCATCTAGGTACACACTTCAACATTAAGGCAATAGGCTATTATGATATGTAATTATCCTGCACCTAATATTAATAGTAGCTACTTACCTCCTGCATAAGTAAATGTATAAGTATTAGATAGTATTGTATATAATTTGGTTAAAAAAGTAAATATTTAATTGTGTAACCAATAAAGATTGTCAATCAGTTAGCATATAAGTATAAAAAAATCAAAGAGTATGCTAAGTAATAATAAAAATACACTTTTTAAAATTTAGATATCTAAAGAATGGTTGAGTTAGAGATGGTAGACATGAATTCCAACAAAAATCAGCAAACACTTAACTGCATTTTACGTAATGACTTAATTGAAAATAAACCAAAATTTACCATGTCTATTAATGGAAACATTAGTATTTCTGAATTTTACATGTTGGTAGCTGAAAAAGTTAGTTTTTTAAATGGAACATTTCAAATTTCATATTTAACAATAAATGGAGAGACATTTCTCAACGAAGATTTAAAAGAAGCCATAAGTAATTTTCTAGATCCTAGTGAAACAAAACAAAAATTCTTAATTAAAGCCAAAAATACTATAACTTCTGTCAAAATAGCAAAAGAAAACGATGATTTAGATGGTGCAGAAAAAGTAAGTATCTCTAGTTTATAAATATATGAGTTTAACACAATACGTACATCACACTTTGAACAACAAGAAAACTAAAATAACAGTTATAAAGTTTATTGTTTTCAGAAATTTTGACATCACTATGACATGCTTTTTTGTTCATAATCATTTAATGAACTGCATTCATGAAGGCTAGCACAGGTAGTAAATTCTTTAAAAGTAATTTCATATGAAGTAACCTTGGGTATAAAACCATTAAAAATTGATTTGCTTTACCTAAAGGTTAAAAATGGTTGTCAGTTAAGAAGCCATAAACAGTTTGAGTTCATATATGATGATTTTTACTATTTTACTAGGATAAAAATCAATGCTTGTATACTTTTTTCATAGCAATTTTATGTACTCAACTTAACAGTTGAGTAATAAAATAAAAATAGAGGCTGCAACTAAGCAGGTGTCATTTATATGCAGTGATGTTTTGATTGCAAGATCTACATGTTAAATGCTACTAGTTTGAAAGCTGCACTTTAGAGTGCCTCCTTCCATTACCTACACACACATTCAAAACTCTTTAAAAGCACCTATTATAAAACCAAGCTGGAAACTTTTGTTACCTAAACTTGTATCATAATATTTAATTTATAATACCGAATATCTAACTTTATTAAAATTAAAAAATGATAATTTTTCCACAATAATATTATAGGATGGGAAAACCAAAGGTGATGATCGTCATCTTGAATCTTTATTCAGCTCTTCTCACCCTTTAAAATCTGATACTGGTAATGTTTTTTTTCTAATTTTTTTTTAAATTTCATTAGCTATAAACTTAAAATTTTATTGCAGCCAAGTTGATCAAATATTTCTCATTCAAACCAATCCATTATTTAGCAATGTTATTCTTTATATGCTAGGATTTTTTTTTTTTAGGATTTGTTGGCCTGGTCAATCAAGCAATGACATGTTATTTGAATAGCCTTTTGCAAACACTATTTATGACTCCAGAGTTTCGCAATGCACTCTATCAGTAAACTTTTTTAACCTTACTTCTACTTAGACAAAGTAACTAATTGCAAGGCAGTTGTAGGATGAAATACATAGTTTGTGTATTAATTAAAGATTGCTTATGTAATATGAAGATTGTGTTGTAAAGGTTGCAAGCATGCATAAACATTTTTTTTTTCTATATAGATGTAAATATGATGGTCTAGTTGATGATACTTCTTCAAGCATTCCCTTTCAATTGCAAAAGCTATTCCTTTTGTTAGAGGTTGTTTACTTTTTAGTTTTAGTAATGTTTTTTATAAAGCAACGACTGGTATAAGTTTTTATTATTTGAGAATTTACACTGTTATTTAACAGCATAAGAAACTATTACTTTTTTTTTAGTTTTGTTTTTTTTTACTTATACTGTTTTCTTTTATTTGTTTTGCTTTGTTTTTTGTATTATTATATACTATAACCAGTAGTTTAAAAACTTATCTAAAGGATGCAGAATCAAAAATGACAAACTAAAATATTGTTAACCATTTTATCACTGCATTACTGATAGCTGATAGTTGTATTATAAAATTCTGTGATAAAAAATATCTTTGTAATCATAGAAGTTCAATTTTTTTGTAAGGAATTTTTATGATAGAAATTTTTATGACAGCCAAAATTATACTCCTCTTCATTAACAACAGTTTTCATTTTCCATACTATGTGTCATTCTTGTAAGTCTCACTGGAATTCCTAAAAGTCATTTATATTTATAGAATATTCATTACAATTTTTTGGAAATGAAAATGACAATAATATTTGCTATATAATTATTATATAATTTATTACATCTTAGTAATAAGGCATCTTTTTTTACAGACTAGTCATAAAAAAGCAGTAGAGACAACTGAATTGACCAAAAGTTTTGGTTGGGACAGCGGCGAAGGTATTTTATTTATCTTATTTAAACTATAATGTTATATTTACATCGTTGGAGCTTTAAATTATGATCAATAACTGATTAATAATAAACTTCTTGGATAACAGTAAAGTAGAAAGTTAAATTTAAGATAGACAGAAATGTCCTCCAAAGGTTTATATTGAATGTAAAATATTAAATATTATCATTGTTACTTATATTTTAATAAAATGGATTTTTTTGATGTCTGTCTTTATCTCTCTCGCTATACTAAGATAGGAAAAAATCTACTGTAAAAAAAATCCTTGTTTTTAGTAGTAGTATGTAAACTTCTCAAATCTTAAATAATAAATAAATAATACTATGAGCAATATGAAATACCCTGAAAGTTGTAAGATTAATATCTTTAAAAAAAAACTTCGAAAAACTCATTTTTATTTATTTAGTTTTACAATATTGATACAAAAAGAATTGATATTTGTAACAATAAAGTCAAAAACATAAGCTATAAGGTCAAGGCCAAACCTGCAAATTTAACAGCTGTTACTAGTAAATTTAAGGTCATTTTCAAAACTACGAAATTGCAGCTAGTGCCTTGATATTAACTACTAAAGTAGTTAATTAAATTTCATTTGGATTATAGAAACCAGTAGTAAAGAGTAAAACCTGGCAGAGGTTTGTGATGCCTCAGTATAAAGTTCTCTAGATTAAGTTTACAGTATATGGTAAATAGGTATCAGGCAAACTGTTTGAAAACATCAAAATTTAAACAATATAAAATTGTGACAATAATTTCGTCTAAATGTCCTTTGTCTTGTAACCATTTATAGTCTTTGTAGATTCTTGCAAAAGTTTCGGTGCCAGATTAGCTTTAAGCATTTTAAAAACAATACATTTGTTGTTGTGATATAATAAGTCATAGTCCATCAGTATCTTATAAGCGGTTATAGAAATAAAATGAATAACATACATAAAGTAATATCAAATTTTATGTAATGTTGATGTTTAAAAAGTAATAATCATATTTGAAATAATGTTTGTAAATGTGCAAGAATTAAAGCACGATTTAATTCTTGTGTTCCACTAGTGAAATAAAATGTCTAAGTAGTTTATCTCATCAATATTTTCTTACATTTGTCAAATTTAAAAAATTTTAATTGTAGTAAACTTTTTCAGGAAAATTACACTGCTGACTTTAATACTAAAGGCTTCCAAAACCTACTTTGAAGGTACTTAGATATTTCAGAAAAGAATCTTATCATTGAAGATATAGATATAAGATAGAATCCTCTATCTTCACAATTCTGCAAAAAGACCAACATGTCAGTAAAAATACCTCATGGCTTTTTGTTTAAGGTTTTTAAGTCAAGTTTTTGAAACAATATACAAAAATGAAATACTGCAATCTGACAAATGCAATTGTTTTTAAGTTAACCTTTTAAACTAAATTTTCCTTTCTTTCTATTTCTTTTTTGTAAGTTGTATTGGTATGTAATTCCTTTTAACTCAATTATCTCACCAATATCAATTCCTGTTAGTAACTTTTTTGTCATAGCTTGGCAGCAGCATGATGTCCAAGAACTTTGTAGAGTGATGTTTGATGCTCTAGAAGAGAGTCTAAAAGATACTGAGCAGGTTGGGATTTTCCTTGCTCAACCAAACATTTTCTATCATTTCAGCAGAGAAATGTCTTGATGTCACTGGTTTGTGTTTAGTTCTTGTTTCCCACCACCTAGCTAAATCTACATCTTTATGTAATTTCATATTTGAAACTAATTTGTGTCTGATAAGGAAAAAAAATAAGAAATAAAGAGTTTGGTTTACTATTTAGGTTTTACTTTTAACTTATTCGACTGTGTTTTTTAAAGTTACCTTTTTAGAAAGATCTGATCAAAGAACTTTATCAAGGAGAACTAGAAGACTATGTTAAATGTCAAAAGGTTGTGCATAATAAATTCTTATCTTTGATTGTGTTTTACAGAATGCTAAACATTACTTTTAAACTATGTGGTGCTTACTATGACATCAAGATTTTTGTTTAAAAGAAAATATTTTTATAGTGTAATCACGAGAATATACGCAAAGACTATTACCTGGATATTTCAGTTGATATGAAGCCCTTTGGTTCTGATAAATCTTATGAATCTTTAGTGAGTTTGCAAAAGTCTCTTTTTCTTTTCTTGCTTACATCATAGTAGTCAACTTTGTGTGCTATACAAATGCTAACTTCTATAAACATGAAAATAATTGTATGTATCACATGTAAGTTAGCTCATTTAAGTATCATAGAAGAATAAGTTCCATTATTTTTTAACTTTTTTTATTTAAGAAATTCTTATAATTATTTAGGAAGAAGCACTAAGAGCCTTTGTAAAGCCAGAGATTTTGGATGGCAATAATCAGGTTTATGTATATGTAAATAGCAAGCATATGTAATCAATGGTGGCAATAATAATAATAATAATGATAATAATAATAATAATAATAATAATAATAATAATAATAATAATAATAATAATAATAATAATAATAATAATAATAATAATAATAATAATAATAATAATAATAATAATAATAATAATAATAATAATAATAATATTAGTATTAATATTAATATTAATAATAATAATAATAATAATAATAATAATAATAATAATAATAATAATAATAATAATAATAATAATAATAATAATAATAATAATAATAATAATAATAATAATAATAATAATGATGATAATAATAATAATAATAATAATAATAATAATAATAATAATAATAATAATAATAATAATAATAATAATAATAATAGTAATAAATTACAATTTTTTAAATTTAAGTAATTTGTCTTTATAAATTCTCCATATTCAATATGTAATTAAAGACTTTCATTTTCTCAATAAATTCTTTTTTACTTATTTTGTTGTTGATGGTTTTTGGGTTTTAATTTTGTTTTGTTTTTTTGTAGTATTTTTGTGGAAAATGTAACTCAAAACAAGATGCACATAAAGTAAGATTTGTTTGATTTGATTTTGATTTTCTGAGATTTTGATGTATTATTTGCTTATTTTTTTAAAAAATCCATCATATGCAAAATGGCTTTTTTAAAATTTCTTCTCTTTTTTAATGGTTGTTCTTTAGGGATTAAAGTTTGTGAGTTTTCCATATCTTCTAACTATACAACTAAAGAGATTCACTTTCAATTTCAAAACTCTTCAAAGAGAGAAGTTGCATGACAGGCAGGAATAATTTTCAGCTGTTTTCTTTTTTAAAACTCTGCAATTCTGTAATACTTGATAAGTAAATCATCAGTATCTGTTCTGGGCTTTAAGTACTTTTGCAACTGCATCAAAAAGTTCAAATAAAAGTTCTGAAATGGTTCTTGCTACTCAATTTTTCTATTTGTTTCTTTCTCTTTAGCATTAATTTCTTTTTCTTGTTTTGATGCACAGTTCTTAAGGTTCCTTCTATGTAGTTACAGTATTTGCTACATTCAACTTGTCTTCAAGAAGTTTAAGCAGTGTTCTTATTTATGGATTGACAACTTTTTCTATGATTATTTAATCCAACTATTTTTGCTCAACTGACTTTTGCTCAGCTGATTTTCTATATTTTCACAAAATGTTTTTGATTTTTTAATCAAAGCAAATCTTAAAGGGTGATGAAAAAAAAATGAGACTGCGTTTAAAAGGGCATAACTCCTTTATTTTAAAAGATTTTTTTCAAATTAAAAAAGAATTAAGTTGAGAATTTAGTTGAGAATTTTTCAAGTTTTAAAAAGATATATTTTTATTCATTCTCTATAACTTCATTTCTACAAATTGATTTGACCTTTTACTGATCCCATAACACCGTGTATGGCAGTAAAGCTGATCTTATTCAAACAATACTTTATTCTATTGCAAAGTTGATCAATAATTTCTGCTTAAAAGTTGTTCTTGTATACTTTTTCAAGTCTTTACATTCGGTTTTTAGTCTCTACATTCAGGTACGTTGGAAGGGTTATCCTCCTTTTCATCAAAATTGATATTATGTTGCCTGAAATACGCCACTACAGTTTTTGCATAATGTTGCTAGGTCAATGTTGTTTTTTTTCGTTATTTTTTTAGCGACCTGACCACTTCCTTTAACTTGATGGGTTCCAATTCCATTTTCTGCGCATTTAATTATACAGTATATGGTTGCTTTTGGTCTTTTGGTCTACTTTAAAATGACAAGTGTAATATTTACCATGTTTCTTATTATCCATGTAAAAACCATGCACACGTTCACGAAGAAGGTCTTGCTTAGATTTGTTTATTTGCATTTTCAATCGTTAAGTTTTGATTACTTTTTTTTTTTTTTTTTTTAATTTAAAACTAAAATAAATTTAAAATAACATACACGCAATATATCTATGCAACTACAGCTATTCACGAAAGTTTAAACGATTGCAGAATTTTCAAATCTAATCTTCGGTTTTTCTTGAATAAAAATCTAACGGAAATAGATATCAAAATAATTATTTTTCCAATTTGGTAAATAGGTTATTTGTTAATAGAATAAAAAAAAGTAGGTTTTGACTCATTTCCGTTTACTCAGAAATTTCATTAAAAGGTAGGTGATACAAATTAGGAGGTTTCACAAAAGTTTAAACGATTTTATTTAGGATCAATTATTTGCTAATTAATTGAGTAGTTTTTCAATCAAAAAATTCATCACAACATCATCAGGCAGCTTTTAATTCATTAAAAATCAACTTAAAATATTGTGAATTTCAAATTAATTTCAATTGCGTGCAAATGGGTCGAAAATCAGTTTCTAGTGACATCAAATGGCAAGTATGGCACGGACAAAAAATCACACAAATGTTCAAATAGGCAAAATACTTAACATTTCTGAATATTGCGTTAGAAAAACCATCAAAACCTGGGAACTTACCAAGGATGTCTCTGACATGCCGCGTACTGGGAGACCATCCAAACTCAGCAACCGTGACAAAAATGGTATATTCAGAATGAGCAGAGAAAACCCCAGACTCAGCTACAAAAAGCTAGCACAAATCTTCAATGAGTCAAAAAATAATCCAAAAGTTAGAAGAGAGCTCGTGAGATGAACATTGTCGGACAAATTGAAATGTACATAGCTGCTAAAAAACCTATTCTTTCAATCACGGATAAACGTAAACGACGAGTGTGGTGCAAAGAAAGGCTGGACTGGTCTGTAGAACAGTGGGCAAAAGTTATTTGGAGTGATGAAGCTAACTTTCAAGTTGTAAACCGTAAGGGAAGAATCTATGTCAAAAGATTTGCAACTGAGAAATATTCAGACAGGTTTTTACAACATCGTCGACAAGACGGTGGAGGTTCGGTTGGCATCTGGGGATGTTTTTCTCACAAAAGTATAGGCTTCTGTGAGCTGTATGAAGGCCGAATTAATCAATACACCTTCAAGAACACATTGGAAATGTGTTTAGTTCCATCAATCAGACACTTGTATGGCAGAAGCAAGCAATTCATCTTTCAACAAGACAGGGCTTCAGCTCATACAGCACATTCAATCAAAGAATATTTTTTGAAAAAAAAGTTCAATGTGATGCCCTGGTGCCCTAGATCACCAGATCTCAACCCAATCGAAAATATTTGGTCTTGGATCGACAAGCAACTGACATACCATGAAATTCAATCAACTCAGCATTTAAAGCAACTTTTGAATGAGTACTGGCTGAAGGTACCTCACGTGATGTGCATGAAATTAGTTGAATCAATGCATAAACAAGTTTATCTTTGCTATAAAAACAAAGGAGGACACTTCAAATTTTAATTTGGCTTTTTTTTTCATTTTTTGTTCGAATGTTGCAAATCGTCTAAACTTTTGTGCTTCTTATTTTTCCTATAAGATTTTTTGTAATAGCTTTTTTCTAACTAAATATTAAAATTTTTATAACATGTTCATATTCATTTTAAAGCTAATTACTTTTTCTTTAATAAATAAAAAAAATTAAGTTGATATCATTTTACAGTTTTTCTTTATTAAACAAAAACCAAACATTCTTGATAAAAGTTCTGCAATCGTTTAAACTTTCATGAAAGCTGTATAAGACATTACACAGAATATATTTAACATACACACAATATATTTATACAACTATAAGAATTTGTACATTCAAATTTAAATTGAAAACAGTCTCATTTTTTTGTCATTATCTTTTATAAAAAAAGAATATAAAGATCTTCATACTAGATAAAAAAAATTGATACTATTTACATTGATAGGTATGAAAATATTTATTTTGGAAACAATATAAATACAAACTCACTTTTTTTTTAGAATGACATTTCCATTCAAATTAGATTTACATGAGTTTATAAAGTCCACAGAGGTTTGTGTAAGACTTAACTCTGTCAGTTTGTTTTAAAATCTAGTAGTCTTCTTTACTTTTTTATCTTTCCTGGGGATTGAAGCATCAATATAATTGCACATGAGTCTTTTATAATTTTCACAATACTTGGAAATTTCTAATCTCTGTAAATTTTGCCTTCAGGAAGATGCATCCCTTTTAAACAGAAAACACATTAGCGAAAATGAAGATTGTTTGTATACCATCTCAGAAAAATTTGAAAAGGTAGAAAGTAAAGTCTTCTTATTTTCTAAGAGTTTAGATCACATCAAAATAATGAATGGAATAAATTATGTGGCTGTTCCTATGATTTTCAGTAAACTATTTAGTCAAATAAATGTTAATAAATTTTTAGGATGATTCATCTTTGAAAGAAAACCATGAAATTGAAAATTATACATCAGCACCAAAAAATCCTGAAACAGTAAAACACTTTTATTTCTTAGTTTATTTTTTAAACCTATTGTGGCATCTAACTTATGACTTTATACCTATTGTGTAAATAACTTATGAGTTTATACCTATTGTGTAAATAACACCATGAAACAAAGGTTTTGTCCTTGAGTTGAAATTGTTAATTTCTATTTCCCTATGTCTAGAAAATTTGAAAAAAATTTGTATTCTTTTCTAATTTTGCTTTTGTATCCAGGATAATGATATTTATGAAATTTACCTATTATCATAGGGAAAAATTGGTAAATTTAAAGTTCAATATGCACAAAATAGATACAAAATGACATGATGCATTTACTTATTCTTGAATTACTCTGGTAAGACAATAAAAGCAATAGAAATGAATAGTTTTTCTAGATTTACACTTATATTGTAGATTGAGGCTTTGAGGGTTTGAACCTCTTATTGGGGTTGAGAGTAATTCTGATTGCCTCAAATAGACCAGTCACATTGTGGCAAAAGCAAAGCTTATCTAGACAAGGGAAGCTTGAAAAGCCCTTGTGATGCTTTCTCTGACCTGATATCTGCACACTTTTATCTAGTAAATTCCGCTGGTTGATTTTGACGTTAAAAGCTTGCCGTTTGACTTTTGATCAAGTCATTGATGCCTTCTTGGTTGTGGTATTATGGATTTCTCTGCTCAGTTATGTCTCTGACATCTGAGTCAGTGTATTCATCTTCTTCTGAACTACCTTACCTTTGTAAACACTGCTGCTCTCTTAGAAGGAGTAGAGGGAGCTGGAGTATGGGGAGCTCAGAGCAATATGGCACTGGCGCTATAAATAACAAAAGCGGTATAGGAAATGTTTATATATATATATATATATATATAGAGAGAGAGAGAGAGAGAGAGAGAGAGAGAGAGAGAGAGAGAGAGAGAGAGAGAGAGAGAGAGAGAGAGAGAGAGAGAGAGAGAGAGAGAGAGAGAGAGAGAGAGAGAGAGAGAGAGAGAGAGAGAGAGAGAGAGAGAGAGAGAGAGAGAGAGAGAGAGAGAGAGAGAGAGAGAGAGAGAGAGAGAGAGAGAGAGAGAGAGAGAGAGAGAGAGAGAGAGAGAGAGAGAGAGAGAGAGAGAGAGAGAGAGAGAGAGAGAGAGAGAGAGAGAGAGAGAGAGAGAGAGAGAGAGAGAGAGAGAGAGAGAGAGAGAGAGAGAGAGAGAGAGAGAGAGAGAGAGAGAGAGAGAGAGAGAGAGAGAGAGAGAGAGAGAGAGAGAGAGAGAGAGAGAGAGAGAGAGAGAGAGAGAGAGAGAGAGAGAGAGAGAGAGAGAGAGAGAGAGAGAGAGAGAGAGAGAGAGAGAGAGAGAGAGAGAGAGAGAGAGAGAGAGAGAGAGAGAGAGAGAGAGAGAGAGAGAGAGAGAGAGAGAGAGAGAGAGAGAGAGAGAGAGAGAGAGAGAGAGAGAGAGAGAGAGAGAGAGAGAGAGAGAGAGAGAGAGAGAGAGAGAGAGAGAGAGAGAGAGAGAGAGAGGTCTTTATATATATGTTTTACCTTCCAGAGTTTGCAGGGAAAATGAGGTGCCCAAGGTTTGTCCTGATTCCCAACAGGCATGCCAACATCTTTCTCTGTGGACATTTTCCACAGAGTACTTTTTAGCTCTAGTTTTGACAAACTTGCTACAGATGTTGCAAAATGCATTTGCTGAATGCAAACAACCTTTGATGCCATTCAAATTAAATAATTGATCTTCATATATGATCCATAAATACCATACGATTCTAGCAGATCAGTTATATTCTAGTAGAATACTCATTATTCAATATGAATCAAGAACTTTCTTGAAAACACACATATTTCAAAATATCATTGTCCCAGTTACAGAAGCAAGTTTTTGTGGAACAATAGCTATTTTCTATTTGTTTTTGGCCAAAAGAAGTAGAAAAATACACTTTCAACCCAAGAACAAAATAAAAATTTGTTACATAGTGTAATCAAAGAATGGTGTGGCTATTGTGCTTTCAGGAGGTTCATTTTTTAAAAGAAAAACTAGTAAATAAAAATGAAAATATTTTGTATTACGTGTTCTCTTTACTATTTAAATATTTTGTGTTCTCTTTTACTATTTTTGATGCATAAAATAGTTATAGGTCTTTTTATCTTCAGAAAGATGCTTCTCTTGTAAATGAAAAGTGCCCAGTAAATGAAAATGAGAGTTATACTGCAGCTCCAAGGAATTCTGAAAAGAAAAAATGTAAAGTAAGGGGTCAAATTATCTTCTTTTGTGATTCAGGAAATTCATTCTTATATAAAAAGGCTTATGTAGCATTTTACACTACTGAAAATCAACTGTGATTATAATAATCTTATGAAAATTGTATTTTCAACAAGCATAACAAAGCAGTTAAGTGAACACTATATGTGGAAAGGGGTTGCATTTGATGATAACAATAAGCAGTTTTAGGTAATAAAACATTTTTAAGTGGAAAAAAATTGTGAAATGTTGCAAATGTGTGCATTTCAGCGTTTCCAAGTTTTTGGTATTTGATTGTTTAAAACTGGTTTAAACCAGGTTTTAAACTATCAGTACATCATGCCATTTGAAAAACCTGGAAAATAGGGATTAAAGCTCTGGAAAAACCCAGAAAATGTAGTCAAGTTTTTACTAAAAAACTTGTTAACTAAAAAATCCCAAAATCACGGAAAACATATGGCATTTTTTGTTCTAGAATGAAAAATTATTTATCAAGTTAATTGTTGCAATTCTTAATCAGCCAGAATAGTTAAAGTTTTTGTTTGGTACATCATAAGTAAATTATCTTATAGAGAATTGTAGCTCAGTGGTAGTGGGTATACTGGTGAAGTATACCTCATAATTAGACAAAAGTTTCTTACACATAGAAAAATTTAACCCAAGTTACTTTATTTAATGGATTATATACTTTACTAGTTACATTTTTTGTTAAATTATAATCCTTTAACAAGTAAATAGTTCTTACATAATTATTTGGTTTTTTAAAAAAATTAAGACATTTTTAAAAAATTAAGTTATAAAAACAATTTTTAGTATTTGAAATTTGTTGCAGTAATGAATTGAAATTTACTGCAGCAAATTTTAAAGGTTTTTATCTGATTTGGATATTACTGTTAAACTTAATGGAACCAAACTTACTTTTCAAAAGTTAAAACATTTTTCAAGGTGGGTTAAAGGTTTTGTAGCACCCAAAAAAATTTATGTCAGCTTAAACTCTGTTTTGTAAACAAGGTTTTAACTAAGGATGTTCCCTTTATATGGTTACATCCATGAATCAGTTTCCATAAAAAAGAGAAAATCCTGGTATAATTTTCAAGAGGTATATTACAAAATGTAAAGTTTAAAATTGTTTACTCTATGGCTTTAAATGAAATTTGAATGTTTTTCTTGTTTTGTATTTGGTATTATGATAAAGTGTTTGAAGAGATTTCATGCTCGAATTAAAAAAAAAATTAAAGTAGTTATACTTTAAAAATGGCAAAAGGGTTGATTTTTTTTTTAAAAGTCTTTTGCCAAAACTAGCAGTTGATGATAAATAACTGTAAGTTTTGCCAATTTAAATTTTTCTTTAAATTCTTTTTAAGTTACTAAGTTTTGTGTTACTTTAAGTTGTTTATAATTATTTAAATTTTGTAGAAAAAGTTCCTTTATGAGTTGTACTCAATTCTGATTCATTCTGGAAGCACACTTGGGGGACATTACTATGCTTACATAAAGTATGTTCAATATTATCACTTGTAAATACCAAAAAATTACAAATACTTAAAGTTTTTAAATTTTTTAATATATTCATATACTTGAAATTTGTGGGCATAGTTAAATGTGTCTTTAACAATTATTCTTTGAGAGCTCTTTAAGTTAATGCATATATAAATTATATATATAAAGTTGCATATATAAATTTCGAGAGGGATTATTCTTGCTTATTTTTTAATAGTAAAGTAATTTTAACAAAACAAGGAATAAAATAAGAAAAAAGCAAATAAGCAAAAAAAATTTTTATTTTTTTCTTTTGAAATAGGTTGTTTACAAATGGTAAATGGTATTGTTTTAATGACCAATATGTATCTGAGGTAGAAATTGGATCTGTTGAAAAAACTGTTTTCCTTTATTCATGAAGTTCTACATGTTTACAAATAGTCTGAAGTCTTTGTAAAAACCATTTTCAAAACTGTTTTTATTATTTAAAATGCTTCTTTAGATTTCAGAGAGTGAAATTGAAAAGTCTTATGGAGGGCATAACAAATATGGAGGATATTATTCAAGGTAATGTAATGAAATTTAATTATTTACATGAATAAAAAGAATATAAAGAAGTTTAATGCGGTACATTTTTTTCTAGTTCATCAAATGCTTACATGTTGATGTATAGAAAGATTGATAAGAAAAATAAAATTTTCATTAAAAAAGAAGACTGGCCCGTTCATCTAAGTAAATTATGCTCTTCTCTTCTCTCTGAAACTAATACAGTTAAAGAAAAAAGTGTTTGCAAGGTTTTTCTAATTTTTTTCCTGCTATGTTTTTTAACGAATTTATGCAAGTTTCAAGCATTTTTAAGCACATTTACAGTGTAATGTTTTTCTTTTGAAGTTATCTTTTGTTTACTGAGTTGTTACTTGTTTTTTATGTTTATCGAAAATTATTTGAAAAGTTAGTTTCATGATGAAATTTAAATGTATTTATGGGATTCCAATTATGTATGCAAATGATTCTAGTTAATCTATAGGGCAATGTAATAACTATCAAAGAAACATAACTTCAATAATGAAGGAGTTCAAAGCATTTAAATGCATTGTTAAAGTTTTGATTCATAAAGTTTATTACTGCTTTTACAAAAATGACTGGTTTCTCATCTAGATCAAACTTTTTGGTTTTCATCCACTTCATGGAAATAAAGTTGAAGCCATGCTTGATATTTTTCAAAATGATACACTCAAAGAAGCCACAGAAAAAGCTTGGAAGGTACTTGTGGTTTTATTTAATAAATTAATTTTTTTTTAGATAATGCTTGTTAATTTTATGATGATTTATGAGCTTAAGTAAATTTTATTTTTTCCCATTTTTTTTCACATCTCTTATCACTTAACTTTTCCTAAGTTAAGTGATAAGAGACGTGAAAAAGAGACTTTTTACAAAATTGCTTAGGTTTAAAAAAATCAATTTGAAAAAAATTTTAACCAAAATTCTTTGTAAAATTATGAGACTTATAAACCGGGTACAATTTTAAATCATTAAGGCTTCAGATTTTACATTCTTTTTTTCTTATCTTACTATTTGCTCTAAATGGTGAATGATATTTTGCTATATATATGTTTTTGTAACAAAATATTTTTTTTTTTTTTTATAAATGTAAAAAAAAAAAAATTAATGTTTTGGCTTATTCTTTCAAAAGCACAGGTTTGATGTAATAATAGCAATGTCTGAAAACAAAATGATTCTAAAACTGCAGTAACACCATTAATGTTTAAAACTAAGCATTATGTTTAGTTTTCAATTTTGTCACCAGATCATGAGTCAATAGAGTATTTGTTCCAAGGTAAAACCATCCCAAGGCACAAATCTTCCCCCCTCCCCCTATATTTAAAATACCAAGCATCTTTTTACATCAATTTGTATAAACTTAGTAATATATGTAATGTAAATGGTAAATTATTGTTTTTTTTTTTAGTAAACTATTTTTAATAATTCTTTTTATCCATACTTAATTTTAAACAAATTTATTTAGCTTGTAGGTACTAAAGGGTCAATTCTATTCTAAGCTATAGTAATAGTTGAATGATTTTAATTTACTTTTTTTAAATAAAATTTTTCAATACTTGACATTTTATTTTAGATACTTGGTTTTCATGAATATATCCCATTATGTCAATGTCGCCTGATTAAATATGAAGATTCTTCAAACTCAATTCAAATGTCATTTGAAGAAGAGGTACCTGTGCCTAATATCTCTCTTATAGCACAGTAGTAAGTGTGCATGGTACCAGGGAATTTTTAAAAAACTTAATACTTCACTCAAAAGTGTTTTTAAATAAGCATTTGTAATAACAGCAATAAAAGAGTTTAATTTTGAAGTAAATTTTAATGCAAAATGTCTGCATTTAAGTTAACAAACATTTAAGTAAATCAGACTTCTTACACAAGTTCATAAGTTCATTCTACCACTTAAGCAATAAATACTTTTTGATACATTAATGCTACTATATGTTAGGTGTGATCTCTACATTTAGACAAATTTACTAATTGATTACAATAAACTAAAAACTAAATTAAAGCTCTTTTTACACACAACAAAATATTTTAAGTAATATATTCAAAGATATATATTAGTGACAATAATAATTGCTATGTTCGTCTTATTTATTTTCAAAAACTTTTCTTTTATTTATGAAGACTTTAAGATCAGCAAAACTACAAAAAGTAAAATTTTTTTTTGGGAACACTCAAATATATATATTTGCATACATACATTACATTACATTAAATTACGGTACATTACATACATACTTAAATGGTGTTGGCAATTTTTGCCCTAGCCTGTACTTTTAATAAACATGAATAATAAGAAATTCCATTTACAAATCTTTTTTTAGGAAACATCATTGTTAAAATTGATGGGAAACACTTGTTTGTATTTATTTGATCTGCTTCTAGAGTGGAGAAAAGAAAATGAACAGTTTCAAGTCTATAAGTCAGGAGGTTATATAACAATTATCTGTAAAACTTAAACAATTAGTTAATAAAGATTTAACCTAAATAAAGTTCCTATCAATCCTCAATAATATAACATTTTAGGGGTCACTTTAAAAGTATATATTGATGACAAGTCAGGTGATCTGTTTGAAGAACCATTTTTGTTACACATCTCGCTCAACTCAACAATAGAAGAGCTAAAACAGAGAATATCATTCCAAAGAGGTCAGGAGTTTTCTAAGCTGGTTGTATGGAAAGAATATTTTGGTTTCTTGTTGCTTGATAATCCAGAAAAAACCTTAAAAATGGAAAGTTTTTACAAATTTGCTAAGGTATGAAGAAACTTTTAAGAAAGTTTAGTATGGAGTTTGTGGTCACACTTGCAAGTGTGAATTGTATTTAAATTAATATTACCCCAGAAGTTTCAATTGATTTAGAATGGTCATCAGATGCCTTTTTAGGAAATGATTTTTAAGCTCAAATAGTTATTCATTTTACTTTCTTCTGTATTTCTTAAAGTGTTATTTTTTTAATAATTGTAATGGTAAAACTTAAAAATGGTATTTTAAAGGCTCCTGTAAACAAATGATGAATTTATATTGAAAAATATAACAAATCTTTATGTTTTTTTACAAGCTAATTTTTCAATATTGGTTATTTATTTGGCTTATTTGATATTATTCTCTGAAAAGACATGATATGAACATTCTTAATATATTTAAGCTTCTAGGGAATGCACAGTTTTATCTAGTAAGTAGAACTTGTTAAAAAGAAATGTCTAGTATATGTTATTATTGCTTCCTTTCAGATATTTTTAACAGATAACTTTACTGGAGATTTCAAAGAATCATTGTTTTATAAAAAGTTAGAAGAATTTTATGATACAATTAAGCTTTTCATAGTTAGACCTCCATTTCAAGCTGAAGATCAAACTAAAAAAGGTTCAGGTTTTATTTGCCAGCTACCTGTATTAAAGCATTCTTTTGATGCATTTACCCATATTTCTTTTGAACACAAAAAATAGTTGCTTAAAATTACATTTTTATTGGAAGTGTGCTTTTGTCAATTCTTTTGAATTTTCTGTTAAAAATTTTTTTTTTTTTTTTTTTTTTTTTCAGCAGAGTTAGTATTAAGTATTAATCGCAAAAAGACAGTTGGTGATTTAAAGAAAAAAATAGAACCTTTAATTAATGTTGAACAACACATGTTTAGGGTAATGTTTTTATATTCTTTTAATGAAAAGCTTTAATTTTTTTGAACTAAAAATTTTAAAGTAAAAAAAAAAAGACATGTTTTAAGTTTTTAAACTTTTTAAAATTGTGTATAAATAGATTTATCGACTTCTAAATGATCAAGAAAATGAATTAATTAAACTGGAAGATACACTACAAAACTGCAAGGATGGTACAAAGGCGAGTTAATTTTCTTTTTAAACTATTACACTTGGTATTCAGTAGCAGAATGTTGAAGGACAGACATTCATTTTTTATATTTTCACAAAAACTTTTTAATGAAATATCAAACTATCATTTAATTTTCAGGAATTATAGCTTAATATATCGCATATCTAATATTGAAAACATGTTTTTATGTTTTCTTCAAAATTGCTAAACAAATATTTTCTTGAAAAGAAGTGGAAAGTCCACACCTATCCAAAAATGGTCCCAACCTCAATTTTGAGGACCAAAAAACGACCGATGGGGCATTAATCTGCAAGGTCTCAGATATTACCAGAAGTAAAATTTAAAATCTAATCTCTATAGCCAAAGGAGAAAAACACATTTAAAGTTTATAGCATTTTGCGCAACTCATCGCACTTGGAGCCCCGTTGTAAATCTATTTTGTTTTTTTTTTCACTTTTGGGTTATGGAGTTTTTAAAAAATATCAAAAACTCTTCACATATATGTGTTGGCTATAACCTGACAAAAAATCAGCACTTTAACACTTGTGGTTTGTGTACAGGGACCTAAAGTATAGGGTATGGCACTAAAAGCCTCTTTAAAAAGAGACAACGGATGCTTTACGTTTTTATTTTAACCTTATTATCGACTATGGAAGTTTCAAAATTTAGTAGAATGAAGCCTTGGCATTTATCTTTCAGGCAAAAAAAATAGAAGCAAGATATCTTTTATCTGTGCAAAGAATATAGCTCTTAAAGTAGGAATCTCGCCTTTGAAAAAACGGCCAAAATATAGCAGCTTTTTGTGGTTTTTATGCTTTTTAAAGATTCAAAGTTACATCAAGTAACTAATTTAGTAACAACATCATGTGACTAGTGGATATGGGATTCTAAGGTTGTTAGACTTCACATTTGTGTGTACTTTGTCTGCAAAAAGAGTGCTTTTTTTGTCCAAGTTTGTATAAAAATGGGGAAGAAAACACATAGTTAGAGGCATTTTTTCTAATTATTCTGAACTTTAAACACATAAAAAACTCTTTATATTTTAGTTGTTAAACCCACAGGTTTGCTTTGTTGTTTTTGTTTAAAATGAGTGAACAAATATTGGATATAATAAAAACTTTTTTTCATATTGTAAAAATTACTTTAGAATTGTAAATTCAAAATTAATTGGTAATTTATAAAATAATTTCAAAGTGAATGCTAGAATCAAGTTTTTTTTATTTAAATCAAATATGTATAACCTTGTTGTGCTTTTCTTCTTGTATTGAAGTATCTCCTAAAATCTTTCATTGCTTTGGCCAAGTTTTTTTCACAAGCTTGTACTGAAATTTTTTTTCAAAGATCAGTTTTTTAAGCACTGAAATGCCATATAAAAGAAAAACTCATCAAGATTGTCAGCAATCTGTATGCTTCTTTTGTTTTTCAAAATATGACAGACATATTCCTGATTTCAACAAGAAAAGAATACTAGATATTTTTTCTGGAAATTCCATTGATTTTAAGGATGATAGAGTTCCATTGGGGATGTGCAATTCCTGCAGAGCAATGGTACAAAAGCATGGCAAAGGAGATAGAAACTTGCCTCTTCCTAAGCTACATGACTTTAATAAAGTGATTATTAGACCACAGACCAGAGGATTTGATTCTTGTAATTGTTTAATTTGCCAGGTTGGCCAACTAAAAGGACACTCTACAAAGCTCTCTTTTTCAACCGATCAAGATTTGAAAGAATCATCAAGTAGTTTTGATAAACTATGCTCAAACTGTCTCAGTGCAGTCAAAAGAGGAATAACACATAATTGTTCACAAGCCACCAAGTTTGAAAACTTAAAGAAAATGGTATCAACTGATTCCAGAACTGCTGAAAAAATTGCGTCCTCTGTAATAACTCAAAAGGTATCTTCTCCACAGGGCACTATTAGGTTGAGCAGAGAAAGAGGTAGAGCTTTAACAATCACTCCAGGTCCCTCCAGAGCTCAGTGCATATCCAGAACTTCTCTAAATACTTTGGACATGGTTCAAGTTCAAATCAATACTGGTCTTTCAAATAAAAAGATGCAAGAACTGGCTGTAACATTAAACAAGACTACAAATTCAAAAATTGTTGAAACAAAATTTAGGGAAAATTTTACAATGGCTGGTGAAAGTTTATTCAAACTTTCCAAAATCTCACTTACAAGGCCATCAACAAAAACTGATTATTTGGCAAAGGTTGTTCACTACAAGAGTTTAGGGGATTTTTATAACACAATTCTCAGAGTTAGAGCAATCACTTCACCGCCTCTCATCAAACTAGGTATTGATGGTGGAGGAACTTTCCTCAAGTTCAGCTTGAGTGTTATCTCCAATGGTGGATGTCAAAATGTCAAAACAAGTTCAGCCTCAAATGACAAAAGCTTACTGGCTGTAGAACATGGGAAAGAAACAAGTGCCAAGCGCCAGCTACTTGTTGCTGTTGTTGAAAATGTTTCAGAAACTTATGAAAATGTCAAAAAAATTTTAAGTTTATTTGGGAAAATTGATGTGCCTTTCTTTATTGCATGTGACATGAAGTTAGCCAATATCAATAATATTCAGTCTCACTCAAGCAAACACCCTTGCTGTTGGTGTGATATTAAATCTAGTGACCTCAAAGAACAGGGAACTCCAAGAAACTTCAAATCCATTAGGATGCAATACAAAGCATTCATTGAGAAAGAGAATAAAAAAATGTGTGCAAAGGATTTTCATAATGTTGTTCATAACCCATTGTTTGATCAAGAAGATGTCAAACAAGTTATTGAGTTTATTCCCCCAATGGAACTTCACCTTCTCCTTTGAATTGTAAATCATCTTTACAAATCAATGCTAAAGATATGGCCTAAAGGCAAAGATTGGTCATTACTTCTTAAATTGAAATTACAACCTTATCATGGTGGAGAGTTTGTTGGGAATAATTGTCATAAGCTTTTGAAGAGTACGGATGTTTTGCAAAGAATTATTGAAAGAGAAAAGGCAGACCATATGCTTGGTTTTGTGAAAACATTCCAACATTTTAAGAGTGTTGTTAGCTCCTGTTTTGGAAGGACATTAAATACTGAATATGTTCAACATATCAAAGACTTTAAGAACTCATATCTTCAACTCCCAGTTTCAGTCACCCCAAAAGCCCATGCAGTGTTCTACCATGTTCCTGAATTTATTGCTCTAAAGGGTACAGCATTGGGGATTTTTAGTGAGCAATCAACAGAAGCCTTACATTCAATCTTCAGTGCTCAATGGGCTAGGTACAAAAGAAACCCTGATCACCCTGGTTATGAAGGCCAGTTACTGAAATATGTTATTGACTATAACAGCAAGCATCTTTGAAACAGATTTTTTAAATAACTCTTTTTTTTTTAAACAGTTAAACAGTGATTTCTAGAATTTCGTTCTTGTCTAAAATTTTTGTTTATATTATACACTGTATCAATTTATTTATATTTTCATAAAATATCATAAGTTTACAAAAAATTAATTAGAAGTATATATCTTATTTTGCAAGTACTAAATAAAAAAATCTCAAGAGCAATTTGAAGAAAAAGTAATAAACATCAAAACACCACAATAAAGTAATTTTTTTAAAGGAAATCTGTATGTGTTTTTACAATGGGAGATTAAGTTTAAATGGGATTTTCATATGTTTGATATCTTATTAAAACCTATTTCAGTAAAGATATATTTCTTTTTTAAATTAAAAAAAGTTACCATTATTGTGTATATTTCCAATATTTGTTCACTCATTTTAAACAAAAACAACAAAGCAAACCTGTGGGTTTAACAACTAAAATATAAAGAGTTTTTTATGTGTTTAAAGTTCAGAATAATTAGAAAAAATGCCTCTAACTATGTGTTTTCTTCCCCATTTTTATACAAACTTGGACAAAAAAAGCACTCTTTTTGCAGACAAAGTACACACAAATGTGAAGTCTAACAACCTTAGAATCCCATATCCACTAGTCACATGATGTTGTTACTAAATTAGTTACTTGATGTAACTTTGAATCTTTAAAAAGCATAAAAACCACAAAAAGCTGCTATATTTTGGCCGTTTTTTCAAAGGCGAGATTCCTACTTTAAGAGCTATATTCTTTGCACAGATAAAAGATATCTTGCTTCTATTTTTTTTGCCTGAAAGATAAATGCCAAGGCTTCATTCTACTAAATTTTGAAACTTCCATAGTCGATAATAAGGTTAAAATAAAAACGTAAAGCATCCGTTGTCTCTTTTTAAAGAGGCTTTTAGTGCCATACCCTATACTTTAGGTCCCTGTACACAAACCACAAGTGTTAAAGTGCTGATTTTTTGTCAGGTTATAGCCAACACATATATGTGAAGAGTTTTTGATATTTTTTAAAAACTCCATAACCCAAAAGTGAAAAAAAAAACAAAATAGATTTACAACGGGGCTCCAAGTGCGATGAGTTGCGCAAAATGCTATAAACTTTAAATGTGTTTTTCTCCTTTGGCTATAGAGATTAGATTTTAAATTTTACTTCTGGTAATATCTGAGACCTTGCAGATTAATGCCCCATCGGTCGTTTTTTGGTCCTCAAAATTGAGGTTGGGACCATTTTTGGATAGGTGTGAGTCCAAGGACAGCAGTAGTGACCAATGTAAATATTATTTACAATCAAAATGCAAAGTTTTTATTTTGTTGATTAAATTAAAGTTTGAGATTTTTATAACTTAAATACAAATGGGAAAAGCAAAAAAAAATTACTTCTCCAGTGAAAAAATTGATATCTAGTGCTGAGGAGTATAATATTTCAATTGATCAAATTTCAACTTATTTAAATATGTCCTTAAGCGTTGTTTGAGCCAATTTAAAGAAATATCCTGAAACTGGAAGTATTAGGAATAAATCACAATCAGGCAGGCGAAGAATAAAAAGTGAAAGAAAAGAGCCACAACAGTGGTCAAACTTTTTATGGAGAGATGAATCTAAGTTTACGTTATTCGGTTCAGATGATATTAGGTATATTTGTTGTCCACCAGGTCAAAGACTCAATCCAAGTACCAACTTCCAACTATTGAGCATGGTGTGGTAATACCGTGGTGTAGGGATGTTTTTTTCAAGATGGAATCAGTCCTATTTGTCATATTGGAAATATTGGTGATCAATACAGATGCAAGGACATTATTGAGAAGGTAATGCTAACACATGCAAAAGATAAAATGTGAGGAGGATGGAATTTTCAGCAAGACAATTAAAACATACAGCAGGCTCCATTAAAATTTTTTTGATCACAAGAAAATTTGAATTCTTTTTTGGCCATCCCTAAGTTAAATCCTATAATATTTTAATATTCATATAATATGATATTTTTATAATATTTATAATATAATTAATGATTAATTATATAACATTGTCAGAATCTATGTAAACAGATTTACCGGAAATTAACTAATCAAAAACCAACAAATGTGAATGAATTATTCAAATTCCACTTGATGCACTCAAATTAGTACATTCAATGTAATGCTGATACAAAGCAGTGATTAATTTAAAGGGTTGCCCTACAAAGTACTGAGAAAATAGAATCATTTGAAACACTTTTTTAAACCTTTTGTAATTTGATAAAAGTATGAAATAGTATCAAGTGTCCTTAAACTTTCTGCTACACTGTTTTTCAATAAAATATTATTATTTTTTTTTTAAGTATTTTTTAGAGGAAACATAAAAGTTTGTTTGTATTTTTGTAAAATATATACTTATAAAGTGCGCTACTTGTAAGGTTTAAAGGTTCAAAACCATTTAGTGTTAATCCATTTAACAACATCTCAGAGAATGAAGATTTGAAAAACACTAATGCTTCTTATGGAAGTAGCATTAATTTTAAAAATCATCTTTAGCATTATATATACCAGTGTATAAATTCCAGACTTTAAGCCATTTAGAAAGAATCAAAAATATTCCTTAAGTGCAAAAGCATTCCTTAAGAGCGTAAGAAGATGAAAATGGTAATCTGTGATAAATAGGTTTTGATTTATGTTGGTTATAAAACATTAAACTATTATTTTCAGTTAAAAGTAAGAGGTTGACTTGTACACCTCTATACATGGTATCTTTTTTTAAAAAAGTCAACTTTAATTTTAAAATCCAGCTATTCTTTTAATTGTGGAATTTATAACATTATGATAGTCTGATATAACAATAATATTATATTAATTTTGACTATGCAAATTATCATTCATGCAAGACATTGAGTAATTTTATTCAATCTTTTATTTCAGATGGTCATCAAATTAGGCAGAGCATTAATGACTGGTGAATCAAGAATTAAAGTTTATCTTTTTGAACCCAATAATGAAGAGGTTAAACATTTGTTTTTTTTTGTTCATAACATTTAAAAAAACATAAAAGTTCTTTTATAAAAAAAAACTACAGAAAATTTGATCTTAAAAAACTAATAATAGAACTTTGTACTTAGTTATTTTTGTTGTTAATGGAAAAACCAAGTGTCAATGCTTAATTGATTTTACATTATTGTTTGCAAGAATATTTCTATTATATTTTGATAAATTTTGATTAGTTTTGATTAATTTTTTTGTTTTTTTATATATACAGTACTGTGAATAAGTTTTAGCCCACTTACTAAAACTCGTGTTTTTTTAACAGATTTTGAATAATAGCTTCCAATTATTTTTTTATATAAAATAATGTCTAACTTCAAACAATACTAAACACTATTTTAACAAACAAAAGCAATATTTTTCAAAATTTCACATAGATTTTTATACTTCGATATCTAACGTGTTTATTTTTATTGTATGTTGATCTAAACCCAATTTGTATCAGCTCGTTTGTTTTTAGTTTGCTCTTGCATTTTTTTTATTTATTGCTGTGAAGACTTCATATTAGATGATAGTACAGTTTACAAAGATATTTCATAGAAACTGTGTGTTTAATATTATTTTTTGTTTTTTTAAGAGCGAAACTTCTTCTACTTTACTTTTTTTTTTTTTTCTTTTGTATTATTATTTTTATTGTTATTTAAGTAAAAAAAATGGGCAAAGTTCCACTACTGGAACGTAAAAATATTATTGTGCTTCATGAAGAAGGTTATTCTCAACGACAAATTGTCCAAAAAAAAAATATTCAAGGACAGCCATTAGAGAAATTATAAAAAAATTTAAAAACACGGGGTCTCTTGAGGATAAAGTTCGAAGTGGAAGACCTCCAAAGCTTACAAAACATGACATAAAGTATTTTAAAAATGTGTCTCTGCGAAATCAGAAAAAACCTCCAGTGAACTAGCCCAAGACATTCAGGCTGCGACTGGGACAAATGGGGTGCTGCAGTTCGAAAGCCTTTACTACGTCGTGGCAATAAAGAAAAAAGACTTAAATATGCAAAACAGCATAATAATTGGACACAAGAAATTTTAAACCGTGTACTATACACAGATGAATCAAAATTTGAGTTGTTCGATAGCAGAAGATAACAGTATGTAAGAAGAAGGGTAGGAGAGGCTTATCGCCCTGATTGTCTACATCCAACAATCAAGCATGGGGGAGGTTCTGTTTTAGTTTGGTGTTGTATTTCATCATCTGGAGTAGGTGATTTAATCAGAATTGATGGCAAGCTGACAGGAGAACAGTATAAAGAAATTTTAAGACATCATGCAATACCATCTGGAATGAGACTAATTGGTAATAGTTTCATTCTACAGCAAGACAATGATCCCAAACATTGTTCCCGAGTGGCCAAAAAATATTTACAGGACATGTGTGAGGAGGGAGTTCTTGAAGTATTGAACTGGCCTCCTCAAAGTCCAGATTTGAACATTATTGAACATGTTTGGGATTATTTGGATACAAAAAAAGAAGGCTGAATATAACCCCAAAAAGGTTGAAGAATGTTTTCGAATATTAAAAAGAGAGTGGGGCAATATTCCACAAAATTTCATTACAAATTTATATGAATCAATTCCCATGAGATTCGCTTTTGTGATCAACGCAAAAGGCGGGCATACAAAATATTAATTGTTCTTTCTTTTTGTATCATATTTTATCAAGTTATTTCTAGATATTTTTGTTTATAATATATGTGTCTATAAACCTTTTTTACTTCATAAGTCCTTTATATTTTTATGATAAAATCAAAAATAATTATAAACTTATGGTGGGCTAAAACTTATTCACAGTACTGTATGTAAATTGAAAGGAACTATTTTTATAATTTTATTTAAAAAGTGTTTTGTATTTCATTTTTTTAGTTGTATTTATATTTTATTTTTATCAATTTTTATTTTTATGTAATATATTAAGTCATGCTAATTTGATATAATTGCTGTAATTATAACCATCTTATTTGTACACTATTAATTACATATTGGCTTGTAAGTACTTAAGTACCACTTACTATGATCAAAAACATGGCTGAAGAACCCATCCTGTCATAATTATGACTAATTAATGGTTATAATTTAAGTTATGATTACTGTGTATGCATTTGCTTCAACCATTTTTGTGGTGATGAAAGTGAAAAATGTTTAAATTCTATTTTTGATGTAGCCTATGACATTCTTTATGGAAGCTGTGGTGTGTAAAGGTATGGCAGTTTATGAATTCAAAGAACAGATTCTCTTAGAGTTAAATAGATTGGGAAAGGATTATACATTAGAAAGGTTGTTGTTTTTTTGTTTTTTTTTCAGCAAGTGTAAATTTACTTTTGCTTATTTTGAATAAAACTTCCAAACATAGCCATCAAACGGTTTAAGCTTTATATAGATTTTAAATATTACAATCAAATTAATTATTTTTCGAATAACTATCAAATGGGTTATGATAAATTTATAGAAATTTGAATAAGTTTAATGGAAGAGTTTTTCAGAAAATTACTTTTACATTATAATTTATTCTGCTGTGGTACTTTTTGTTTGTTTTGTTTTTTTTTCTGTTTGGTTTTTTTTTTTTTTTTTTTACATTTAAGTTTATTTTACTTTGCTACATTTTCATATATTACAGGATTCGTATTCGAGGGAAATCTTATAAAAATCCTTCTCGTATTTATACAAACAATTATAAGTTTGAGATTGACATAAAAATAACTTTTGGTGCTGAGCTTCTTGTGGAGTTGCTGCAAGGTATCATTAAAAATCAGCTAATATTATTTATAATTTAATATTGATATTTAAAAAATTTAGCATGTTTAAAAAAATCGCTAATATATATCTGAAAGTAATATTACTTTTAAAAAAATATGTTAATCCTTTTGAAAAAATTGCATCTCAATTTTAAGATTTCCATAATGTCTTATATTCAAATCTATTTCTCTCATAAAAACTATTTGTATCATATTTCTCTCATAAAACTATTTGTATCATATTGAAATGAAATTAATCTCTGCATACAAAGAAACTGTTGCTAAATATTTCAAGTATTAAGATTGATTAAAAACTTAAAATAATGTTTATTATTTCAAATTCAAAAGCCTAAAGTATTTTAAAATAACAAAAGATAAACAAGAAAATATTTGAAAAATTTATTTTATCCATAGAATTTACTTGTGTCACTGTTATCATCATTTATGAGAAAAATTTCATGTTTTTTTGTTTTTTTCCCCACTTACAAATGGTAAAAATCACAGCCAAAACCTTTAAGCGAAAGTTTTTGTTAGTATTCAGATTTTTTTTTTTTTATTATTATGAAAATTTAATTGTAACACCCTGTTTGTTTTTTTTCTGAATGAGTTTATTTAAATTTTGTATTTTGTTTTAGAAAATGATATCATTGTAAATGAAGATTACTTAAATTTGTATGCACGAAGGTGGAGACCATCCCAATATAAACTTGACCAACTTGAAGAAATAATTTTGTATAAAGATACTACTCTAGATAACTTAAAAAGGAAGGTACCAAGTGCATTAAAATTCTTTTCGTTTTTAAACTATTCCAAATTATGTTGTAACTGAAATACAATAACAATGAATTATTAGTAACTTTCAAGTGTTGCTAATACATGGCTAATGAACAAGTAATAGTGTTTATCAAATTTGATTGCATAAAACGAAGTAAAAATGTCTAGGTTTATTAGTTTATCACAAAAGCTATCTAAATCAAACTCAATTTATATGTATATTTATATTTTTAAAAGAAATTATCTTTTATTATGATTATGTTTTGTTTTAATGCTTAGTTAAGTGAAATAAGTGGCATACCAACAGACCAAATTAGCATAGCAAAGGTATTTTTTTAAATTTTCTACATTCCACAAACAAAAATCAATCACAACCAATCTTTTGTTAAGAGATGAAATCATATAATTTTTTTTTTTTGGTAAGTAATTACTTTTTTTAGCAAAACTAAAATTACAATTATTATTTTTAGGCAAATGGAAATTTCCCATGCTTAGTTGCATTACCAGACATAAATTGTGAGCTAAATTGGGATCAGGTCTCCCAGAAGCTTGGCGAATATCCATTGTTAATAAATGATGATGGTGCTGTGATTTACTATAGGTAGAATCTTTTCTCACCAAGAATCTTCTCTCATAATAAATGGTAGGCTTTAAATAAATTGCCACACCCATTTTATTGCCACATCTCGTTTTTATTTCTATGCTCCAAAGTGTTTCAAACATTTATTAGTGATCGATACTAATGTTTATTTTTGAAAAATCAATCTATTTCTTAATTTGTTTTTATGAAGCCTGATATTGTTTGGAGATAAAACAATATAACAATGAAGGTTTCAATGATCTTTGTTTCATAGGGCATATTATGTGCCATCTTTGTCCTACAAGTCATCTTTGTCCTACAACTCAGAATTACATTTCAAACAATTTTTTTGTGCTTTTCTTTATTCAAAGGTTGAGTAGAACAGTTTTCTTGATAAACAACGTAACTGTTACAGAAAATTGTCATATAAATTGAAAATTGTCATCTAAATTTTTTTAAATAAGAAAAAAAAATACATTTTTTAGGTTTTGATAGTAAAAAAATGGGCTGAAGAATGGAACTGAGTGTAGAAACATGAGCAGTCATGTTTCTACACAAAAAATTCATTTATTTGAATCACTACTATGACTAATACAATTAACAGTTTAAAAAATCAGTCCGATTTATTTTGACATTTTGCATAACCTTTATAAAGTCCATTTGTAGTTCATATTTTTATTTTTATTTTCTATACAAACTTGAAAAGATATCAATGTAGATAATAAAGTGATAAAAGTTAAGTCAAAAATCCAGGTGTACCGTTCCTGAAGTTCCCCAAAACTGGCTTTCATCTGCTCAAGCTTTTGTGTATTTGGTGGGCCAGATTTGGAGTTGTTCATCATGAAGTGATTAGAAATCATTTAATTACTGCAGTGATTTACTGTGTGCAGCCCCCGCACATCTTTAAAACTGCTAAGATCTTGTCTGTTACTCCAAAATAAAGGAAGGTTCTTTTGCTCTAAAACAATACCAGACCACATATGGCAAAGAAGAACCAGTAGAAGTTGATTGAGCTGAAATAGGAAACCTGCCTCATCTTCCTTAAGAATAACCTCTAAAGCTATAGATTTGATGAATATATAATATTTGATGGCGATCAATTTAAATACTTTTTCGGTTTTAAGTCACCATGGTTTGTAAATTAGGGACCCTAATATCAATGAAATACTTTAAGGAAATCTTTTTGAGGGGGTGATGCAAATGGAAGTTCATAACTACTTAAGTTTAAATCCCACATCCAAAGAAGATATATATATTTTTTTATACATAAACTAAGGCCACCTGTTTTAAGTACAAAACTTTATCCCAGAAATTCTTTCATAAAACACAAAATGTTACAAATTTAATTTTATTAACTTATTGATTCAGTCTCAATCATTTAGTTACATTTGGTATATTTTATTTTCAATATTTTGGATCCTGATTATCATGGATTGATAATCAGGATCCAAAATATTGCCAAAGCATGCAGCAGCAACATCCTTAAAAAGTGCAAGTGATTGGATGAAGCCATGAGGCTGGCTAGATTTTTTGCATGCAGCAAGCTCTTTCAACTTGTTTAATTTTCTTAAGAGTTTCATGCAGTCATTCTAATTGTAGTGTTCTCCATGATAGGGCTGAATAGAAATATCAAGAGCTGATGGCTATTCCTTGACATCTGGCCAAAGTTTACAGAGATTTTAAAACAAATGGTTCACTACTTCCAGTAACAATTAGAGCTTCATTGCTGGGATAGCCTCAAAGACAAACTTATCATCTGGAAACTCAACCAATGGCAAGTGAATCACATTTGTGGACTCCTTTGACTTCCTGGTATCCTCTCCTGTACTGATGAATGTAGAATGTTGTCTCCTAATCTTACCAAAAGCTCAAGGTTGGCCACAGCTTCAAAGGTTTTATGGATGAAGCATCACATCATGGATGTTTACTTCTATGGGATTGAATACCACAAAAAATGTTTGCCAGTTTTAGGCTGCAAGAAATGACCAATGAATCCATGTAGTATTTTGCTTGCACTTGGATCAAGTCAAAAATAGCTTTCAGATTGTGATAGTTCTCTGCAGTGTTTTTTGAAAGTGCTACCAATACTTGCTGCCTGACACTTGTTGTTTTTGGGCTTTTGGAGACATCAACTTGATTGTCTTCTACATTGGGGTTTGTGGTGGTGTTTCATCTTCATTTACCATAATGTGAGTGAAGCTAAATTTTAGAAATGACCTTCCTACATCAATCCCGATTTTTAAAATTGATAACTCTGTTAGTTTTCTAAAAGCCAAGAAGATATCACTTATGCTGTTTAGGCTTTTACAGTGAACGACATTGCATTTCTGATTGCTCCCTCCCAAAGTAATGCTGCTGACAGTGAAGTAATCACTAAGTTTTTTACCTCCTTGAGTAAATTTTTGCTGAATATTTGGTTTCACCAATCTGACTGAAATGATTTGGTCCAGAGCTAATCCTTGTTTTCTCATCCCATTGTTTAAGAGTCCAGTATTCTGCTGAATGTGCACCATATTTTCTGTTGTTTGTGGTTCTTTAAACAGCTGTTGTGCTAATGAGGCTCTTATCAAGGAAAAAATTTCATTTAAATACCTGGTTGCAACAAAAATTTGCAGTGTAATATTTTTCTTTGTTAAAAAAAATTGAATAAAAATTGAAATTGAAATACCTTTTCTCAAGGGCAAGAGCTTTCCACTTGGTTAACTAAGCTTAATTGTACAATTGGGGAGATGTATCTTTTGATGCCAAAACTGCTGTTGTTATCCAGGAGTGCAGTAGTGAGGGAATCCATGGTCAATAAGTTGACAGGCACTCAGTACAAAGTTTTTCAGAAGTTTGTGAGATTTACTGTGTAACTTCTGGTGCTGAATCTTGAACTCTCCTCCGGGGGTGTTTTTCTTTTCCTCTGAGTTTTGAAATTTTAGAAATCAAACGTTCACAGAGAGTAGAAAAACGTGTAAGAGATTTAATTTCAATTGTCTCAAAGTTGTAAAGTTGAGACACAACTTTTGTTTTACCATTACAGTGCTTTGAGAGATTAGATCTGCAAGAAACACATGTTGCTAATGGTACTCTCTCGTCATTATTAATTAATCATTGTTAAATAGTCGTTATTTAGGCATTGTTAAATAGTCGGATGCAAATTTAAAAACAAAACAAGATGCTTTTCCATGAAAATCATAAAAAGTGGTTTATTTATATATTTTCGAAATTTTTTTTTTAATTTCAATTTCTTAAATCGCACAAAAAAAACGTTGTTTTGAAAAATATGAATAAGTTAACAAATATTTTCTGTTTTATGTATTACAAATCTTATTTTATGGTATTTAAGTGTACCCCTGATAATTATTTTGAATTTAAGATTATTGTAATTTGTTTTTCCTGTAGTGCTTTTTGTTTTGAAAAATAAAGTGCTTTTTTTTTGTAGAGACGCTAAGGAGGAAACAAAGCAATTAACTGTTGCCGAGAGGATGGAGTTGAGGAATGGCGAACGGTAATCCCTTTAAAATGTAAAGAAAAAAATTTACTTTTGCAAACATTTCAAAGTAAAGACCGTACACTTTGATCAATTATTATCTTTTATGTGTATTTACAAATATTGCATTAAGTTTGATTTTTAGAAAACAAAAAACTCCCCGACAATCCAAAGAAAAAGCATTAAAAATATGGAGAACCAATGGGGTTAAAAGTTGACGTAGTCTGCTGACTTTTTTCAATGACGCTTAATCTGTTTCTATGGTGATATTGGTTTGCGAAAAGCCCAATCATATTAACAATATGTTTTGAATGTTGAACAATTGAGAAGTACAAAGTGTGTTCTTATGCACAATTCATGCTCGCTTTTAAAAAAAATGCGTTTTTGTAAAAAAAAACTTTTTTCTTTATATTAATATTTTTAATTACATTTTGTATCGTAAAAATTTTTTGTATTTTTTTTGTTTTGTCTTGTTTTTTTTTTTTGCTTTTACTACTAAAAAAAAGATAAAAGTTTAATTTTGTTATTTTGATTTTTTATGAGAAATTTTGGTGTCTGTGTTGTCTCCATGTTTGCCTAAAACAATGATATCCAATATTACAAAGTGAAATATTTTATGAAATAAACCACTTTTATGATGATATTAAGATTTTTCTTTTAGAATTTTTCAATAATTCTAATTTAACGCTTTAATTGATAAAACCGTTTTTAAAAACAAAATGTAAATATAATTTAAAGAAATTTTTGGCGGTTTCGCTATTTATTTCTGGTCTGTGTTTTCTTCTCTTTTTCTGTTTTATTTGCTAGTTATTTATGTTCGCCCCTTTCATTAGCGAAAAAAAAAATCATAATAAAATGTCTGTGTTGGATCAGTTGAAAATCTTTACGACCGTAGTGGCTGACACTGGAAATTTTCAAGGTATGAATTTTAGTCGTTTATGATATTGATGGAGAGTTACATTTTATTATTTTTTGAGTTGTTATCAATCGTATGTGTTTCGCACTTAGCCATTGACCAATACAAGCCTACCGATGCTACAACCAATCCCTCGCTTATCCTGCAAGCAAGTCAAATGCCTGAATATAATTCTTTAGTTAGCGAGGCTGTCAGGTCTGCTATACTAGAAACAAGGTAGAATTTTAAGAGCACTTTTGAGCGAATTTTTTCGTACTTCACGAAAAAAATCAAAAACGATGCTAAAAATGTTAAACAATTTTTTCGTTGTATAAAAAAGGTGTGACGTAATTAAACATTTGTCATTTTCTATCATTTTAATCACGAAGGTATGTCGTAGTTTTTTTAATTGTGAAGTTTTTCCGTTATAAAATAACGTTTTCACGAAATTCGTTCACCTAAGGCGTAGTTTTATAACATTTTATAAAACAAATTTGGAAATGTCTTATTTCAGCGTAAAAAAGAAAGTTTTCGTAGATGTCAACGTTTTTAAACATTTCCTGGATTTCAAGAAATTTGAAAAGTAGTTAACAATGAAATTTTGATAAATAGACATTTAACTTTTAGTTTCTTATTTTGAATATTGAATATCGAAAGGTGCATTTATTTTAAGTGTTTCTAGCGACACTAGTCAAGCTTTCCCCCTCATCGTACTAATCGGCTTGTAAAAACTAAGGGTCTGCGTATCGTTATCGGTATATCGATATGAACCGATATTTTGAACCGATAACGATAAGAAATGATAACGATATCAAACGATATGAGTTTGTCTATGAAACGATAACTTATCGTTTGAACCGATAACTAAACGATATTTTATCGGTTGAAACGATAATATCGGCTTTTTTTTATCGGTTTATCGGAATACATAAAAATAACGAGAATACCGATATTTATCGGTATAATAACGATATTTTTTACAATATTCAAATTTTTTTTTTTTAAATGCCACATTTTAGTTCAAATATATTATAAATCTTCAAGTCGAGTCAAGATGTCGTTTTGCCTTTTTGATTAACGTTAATATCATTTGTGATACAAATGTATTTATATTATGGTTTTTTTGTAAATGAAATAAACAAATATAAATGGATTATTTTGATTACCATAATGGCTGACTGTTAAAACTTTGGAAGAAAAAAAGCCAAAAATTATGCGTTTTAATTTTGAAAATATACATATTTAGCACTTAGTTCAGATTTTTCTGACAACATATATTCTGTTTACTAATGCATATGATTGATTAAATGTAAAAAAATCAGGAGTGGGGAGAGTTTCAACCTGGCGGTCTATTTGGAGAACAGTGTTGCTTCACTTTTTCAAACGAGAGTTACCAATAAATACCGATATGAAACAATATGAAACAATACATTGTTCTATTTCATAATTTATTTAACTTAAGGAAATATAAATTCATAATAAATTTCTGAATTTTTGCTTCTGTTTAAAGTTCCAAACTAATAATTGCCTTCAACTGTCAGATCAACCACATTTGGAGTACTGGCACGAGAGGCAGCAGGAGACGGAGAGGCAGGTCCTTCAACGGCAGCAGCTTCATCGGCTTGTTCTTCAGCAGAAGTGAGCAACGATTTCTTGATCTTAACTTTGACATAGTTTTGCTGGATATACAGGAGTTTCTCTACTTGTTCTGGTTGCAACTTGGTTCGTTTGTAGGAGACAATAGCACCTCCAGCACTAAAAGCTCTCTCTGACAAAGCACTAGATGCAGGCACACAAAGCCATTTTCTTGCAGATTCTGCCAACAATGGAAACTTGTGTTTGTTGGTCCTCCAGAAGTCCAAGACATCCAATCCAGTTACTGCAGGTACCTTGAGGTACATTTCCCATTCAATAGTAATGGAAGACTGATCAGCTGGGGCGGAGGTAACTCTAACTAGGACGTCACTAGCCAAATCAAAGAAAGGGTCGTCATCAGGTTGGGAACCTTGAGATCTTGCCTCTTCTAGCTGCCTGGCCTCCATCTCTTGTGATGCCTGGATCCATTCTTGATGGTTCTGAGATTTTGTAATAAGAGCATCATAGGCCTCATCAAATCCACCAATCTTTTTCAAAGCCTGGCCCTTGTACAGAGGATTCAGTAAGTTGGCGACTGAATAGTGCAAGTTGGTTGCTCCATATTCTGGAAACCGGAAATCAATGGCTTTAACTAGTTTTTGGTAAAACATCTCAGCAGTAGGAGACAGGCCACCACGAATAGCTTGCAGAAGTCGGTATTTCAATCCATACAGATGAGAGATAACTCTGTGAATGGAGACTTTCTTGTCAGCAGAGAAGCTTTCCGAAATGTCCGAGATTTTCCTTAAAATTGGCAAAATTTCGTCAAAGAGGTCAAACTCATCCTCACTGGGAATAGCGGGTGCAAATTTGTTAGGGTCAGAACCTGGATTATCCCTGATTGAGCTCAAAGGTCTTCTCATCCTTACAATACTGTCAATCATCATTAATGTGGAGTTCCAGCGGGTTTTGACAAGCGAGATAATTTTCACATACTTTAATTCCTTCTTGTCAACTGTGTCGTTGTCATCCAACATGTTTCGAATCTCCTTCTTGATTCGCTGTTCTGACAAAGAGGACTTGTGGCATAGAGATGACAGTTCTGTGGCTTTTTTAATGGCTGACTCCAAACTTTTCATAGGACTCATCCTCGTCGTATATCTGTAAAATTAAAAAAAAGTTGTAAAATTTTTACATTACAATGTACACACTGTAAAGTGGCTAAAGCCTGCAATACATTGTAGTATTTCAACTTTGAACATTATAAATATAGAAATACTCAATTTAAAACTTTTTTTTCATAACTGTCATATAATACCTGTTCAAACTCATTAAAAGCAACATCAGCCTTCCTCTTCTTCTCTGACTTGTCTAGTTCAATCTGGGCAAATTCAAATGGATGCTTTCTAAAAAGATGGGACCTCATCCCAGAAGTGTTATGATCTGCAACCTTGACAACTGCCGGACAGAGCTTGCACTTTGCTTGGACGACTCTTTTACCAGCCTCACTTTGAGTCACCTCTTCTTCAAAGAAGTTCCAGATTTCCGTTCTTGGACACGGCATGATGCTGGCAACTGACTTATAAGTTCAAACTTCTAAACTAAATAAGAAAAAGAATCTTTTACTTCACAAAAAAAACAATTTTATGTGGGCAATAATGCTGTCCAACTAGTCACTTTGACTCACTCTCGAAAACTAGCCTTTTCCCAAAAAATGAGAAAGCTTTTAACAATAAAATTTCTATCGGACATTTTAAATAACTGTTATTTCAAATTTTACAACAATATCAAGTTATTAAAATAATATTTCAAAAATTTATCTTTTCTTTTACTACTTTGAACAACCTGTAGCGATGATAATTTTTGTTATCTAAGTTTAACCATATTTCACTTAAAAAGTTTAATAACAAAGTAAAAATAGACATTTCATACATACTGCTATATTGTAACAAATAAAATAAAACAAAATTTATCATATCTTACCTTCAAAATTGATTAAATTTCAATGTTTTTTGTGACTTCTCTGAGACATTAAAGAGTCACTGTTTTCTTTTTGAATTTGATATTATTTTTCCCATCTGACTGCGAATCATACAGTTTACAAACTACAATCCATTTTTATACAGTCTTTCAACCGCGCCATTTCGACACATTAAATACATTAAGACATTACATGCGTTAACACCGACACACTTTATTATCTTAAATACATTAACACGTTAATTGCATCTTGAAGACAATATTCCCGACATTTTTGACTTTAGTTGATCAACAAAGTTTTTACCTGACATCCTACTTAATTGGTCTGGAAGGATCAATGATATCTATTAACTAGATGTCTAACTTGCACTTCCGCAGTGAAGCAAATTTTTTGCCAACCAGGTTTGTTTTGTCAGACTGAAATGACCCAATGATAAATCAAAGCAAAACAAAACTGAAGTATTGCCAGTTTAAATAAAATGGATACCGGCATTAAAAACTTTAAAAACTTGCTTCACTTTTTCTTACGGAATTTTTGTGAAGTTAGACATCTAGATAATATATGCAATTGGGAAGGATTAACTTGTAAAACCGGTAAAGATAGGCAAAACGACATCTTGACTCGACTTGAAGATTTATAATATATTTATTTGAACTAAAATGTGGCATTTTAAAAAAAAAATTTTGAATATTGTAAAAAATATCGTTATTATACCGATAAATATCGGTATTCTCGTTATTTTTATGTATTCCGATAAACCGATAAAAAAGCCGATATTATCGTTTCAACCGATAAAATATCGTTTAGTTATCGGTTCAAACAATAACTAAACCGATATTATCGTTTCATAGACAAACTCATATCGTTTGATATCGTTATCGTTTCATATCGTTATCGGTTCAAAATAATAAAGATACGCAGACCCTTAGTAAAAACTGTACTATACGATAAGTATTACGATGAGGGGGGAGCAATCGTTGCAACTGCAGTCTTTTTTTTTTCTTCTTATAAAAAAAATTCCTTATTAATTAAAAAATAAATCTCTAAGCAATAAAAAATCTGAATTAAATCTCAAACGATACGAAAACTTGATAATGTTTTTGTAGATTACAGTCAAGTCTTGCTATAGAATTTTATTTACAATTGTAATTTAAAACTGCAATTGTTTTTAAAATTTTTGTAATTTACATCGAATTAGACAAAATTTACGCAAAGTCTTATAAATTTCGTTACTAGTTAGATATTGGGTTTAAATTTATTAGTGTTGTGGTTTTCGTAGTTCTATCACATTGGCGGTCCGGATTCTTTTTGTCTATGGTTCTAAATATGTGAAATGTAATAACTGATTTTATATTTTCAGCGAAGAGTCTGACCAAGTTACATTGGCAATCGATAAATTGGTTCGTTCTTTGATTTTGACATTTAATAAAATTTTTGTTAACAAGTTTTGATCAAATAAATTTATGCATGAGTTTGATACAGCTCTTGATGCTGTTGAAAGCAAGAACAAGAGTAATAATTAGGCAAAACTGTTCACATTAAAGGCTTCTTTAAGCATTTCTTTAAATGATGAGTTAGTTTAATTTTTTTTAATTTTTTTTTGCCGAATGAAAATTTTTAAGTTTATGAAATAAATATCTTTTAGTATGTTAAGTTTGGGATGGAAATTTTAAAAATTGTCCCTGGCAGAGTTTCAACCGAAGTTGACGCGCGGTATAAAGTTTTTTGGTTTATTTTTTTTAAATCCAAAATTAAATGTTGCCATTCAATTGTTATGTTCTTGCCATTTTATCATTATAGAAGGTTTTATATAACATTTAAAAAGGTAAGTTTTGAATATCTTTGTTAGGTTTTCATTTGATAAAGAAGCACAGATTGAGAAAGCTCTCAAATTAATTAGTATGTACGAAAAAGAAGGTATTGACAAATCGCGTGTACTCATAAAACTTAGTTCGACTTGGGAAGGTATTCAAGCTGCTAAGTAAGTTTGTTTTGTTGTTGGATTTTTGAAATAGTAGCATAATTGTTTGATTGAATTGTTCAATTGAATTGTTCAATTGAATTGTTCGATTGAATTGTTTGATTGAATTGTTCGATTGAATTGTTCGATTGAATTGTTCGATTGAATTGTTCGATTGAATTGTTCGATTGAATTGTTCGATTGAATTGTTCGATTGAAATGAAATAACTTAAATCAAGAAGAAAAAAAATTAACATATGGGCCCCAGTGCTTTTTTTTTTATTGTTTGCTAAATAGGTGCCAAGCATGCATTTAAAAAATGTCTATTATAAATCTACTATTTGGTAAATTCTTTTGCTGATAACTTTATTACCCCCACATCGTTTGATAAGACCTTGAGTGTATTAATTAGTTCTCTCTATTTAGGGTGCTTGAATCAGAATATGGAATAGCATGTAACCTAACCCTATTGTTCAATTTTGCGCAGGTATTTTAACTTCAGTGCATAAAATTCATCATTTCTGGTATTTTTTTTAAAAGGTAAATTTTTTTTAATATTAAAATTTAATAGTGACAATTTATTTATAGGCTGTTGCTTGTGCTGAAGCAAATGTTACCTTAATTTCTCCTTTTGTTGGTCGAATATTTGATTGGCATGTTAAAAATACTGGCCAGAAAATATTTGAGCCGAAAGAAGACCCTGGTATGATTTTAAAAGCTTTCCAGAGTTAGGTTGACCAACAATCATCAGCTTCTTGTTTTTGCGATGCAAGCCATCAGAGAATCTTTTTATTTTCAGTTATAGTTGAATTTACTTTAGGAATGATTTTCTGCTGACTATGCTTAATTTATAAGATATGTTTAACATAGACTTTAAAGTTACAAAAAGAAATTTGTAAAGAAGTTATAAGGAGTTACTAGGAGTTACTGATAAAAGATTAGATGTAAAATTACCTATTATCAAGTTGTAAAAATTATTTGTTGTAACTTTCTTTTTCAATATTGCTGCTTCGTGTAGGTGTAAAGAGTGTGACTACAATTTACAATTACTATAAAAAGTTTGGGTACAAAACGATTGTGATGGGTGCATCTTTTCGAAATATTGGGCAAATAACAGCTTTAGCAGGATGTGATAATCTAACAATATCGTAAGTTGTTGGTGTGTTGACATTGGAGTATATAATTATAATATCGTGGTTAAGAGTACTTTGGTTGAAATGTTTTAGTTATGTTACCATCATCTTTTAAGTAATTTTAATCCAATCCATCCGAAATTTTTTAAGACTGGATTCTTTTAAAATAATATTAGAGTTCATAAGCATTTTCAATTTTTAGACCAGAACTTTTAGACCAATTGAGCAAATCAACTGACCGTCTGACCAAAGAATTAAGTTTGGAAAAAGGTAAATATGCATCAAATTTAAACATGTCCATCGCTTTTTTTTTATTTAACTATGATTTCTTATATTCATTTTTTTTTTTTTTTTTTTTTGTAGCTCAAAACCTTGATCTTGTAAAAGTTTCCCTCGATGAAAAGCAATTTCGTTGGTTACTTAATGAAGACGCTATGGCAACAGAGAAATTAGCTGAAGGTATACGGAAATTTGCTCAAGATGCTGTGAAGCTTGAATCGCATCTTCGTGAACTGATCAGATCTCATAAATGAAAGTTGTTTGAAATTTTTGGATTCGTTTTGTGTTTTCTTGTATATTTCTAAACATTATTTATGATTTATTTGCACTTTAGTGTTGTTTAAAATTTTATTTATATTGAAAAGTTTTAAAAAACCTTTTTTTTTTAAAGAAAAATAATGAAGATTTTGTGAAATATTTATTTTGATCGATCTCGATTGATTTCCATTGCTTTAATTTTACATTTTACTAAAATTTTACTTAAACAATGTAAAATAACCCTAAAGATGCTTATAAACGAAAAGTCTACATCCAGTTAATCCCAAAATAGTTCATACCCAAACCAAATTAATAATTAAATTTCGGTGAATTTCTATTTGAAAAGTAGATATTTGTCACATGCTGTCCATTCGTTTGATATTTTTTCACACAAAAATAATATCTAAAAAAAATGATAAACAAAAAGAAAACAAATTAGAAACAATTAAAATAAAAGAACAAATAAAATAAGAGAAAAAAACATTTCAGGTATTTTCTTAGATATGCGTAAACATGGAAGTAAAGTAGGGGAGACCGGGGCAAGTTGGCTACAGTTTTAGTTTTTGAGCTTTGTGCATATCTGGGTGAAATTTTCTGAAGACATCAAACTGCAGTTCAAATGAATATGAATTTGGCAAGCATGTTTAAGTGTCAAAGATTTAAAAAAAAAAAAAAAAAAGTGGTGGCTCAGAAGGGGCCTCCAAAAAATAAAAAAACATTTTCCAACTTACCCCAGGCCGGGTTAAGTTGCCTATACTAAGGGTAAGTTGGCACACCATATTAAAAGAGACAAGTTTAGTAACATTAAGCATCTATTTCAAGTGGATCTTTTTTATGAAAACTCTTGATAATTTTTATCCAAAAATATTTTTTGACCTTAATTTTTATTGCCTTTAAATCGATCGAATAGACTTACCTTCTATAAAAATAGCATCAACACGATTCGTTTGTAACATTTTTAGAATTTACTGGCCTGTCTACTTTTCTTTTATAATTTCTCATGTCTGTAGATCTGTAGTGTTATATAACTTTAGTGAATTTACGGCTAATACGAAAAGTTGTAATCCCAAAAGCTTTTTGCTCACAAAATGGTTTATAAATCCCCAAAAATGCGAAATATTGAGAAACACAAACTGTTACTAGTTAGAGTGAACCATACAACACTTAAATCTATTCGAGTTTACTTGAAGCTAATGCTATTGCTTTTTAAATTTGAAAAAAGAATTATAGTTACAAAAGTTACAAAATTCGTAAAAAAAAAACACAATCGTTATAACTTCTAAGAGCATGCACTTGTAGCCCTGATACTACACTGAAAGATGAATTAGTTAAGTGGGAAGGTTCCATGTGAATTTCCAAAATTCACATGGAACCTTCCCACTTAAACGTAGTGTGTCAACTTAACAGTTAAACGCAGTTTGCTAACTTACCTTTGCAGCCAACTAGCCCCGGTATATCCTATCATCGAATATAGTATGATAATGGTAATTGCGCAAGTTCAACTGTTGTAATAAATATTTTAGTGGAATACTTTGGAAGGTTTACGTGCATTTGTAGGGCGTTCTTTTAACACAAATTTGATTAATTCAAACTTGAAATAAAATGAAAGTGATTTATAAATAATATATTTGACGTCAAATTGGTTTGACGTAATTTTAAGTATATATATAATGGTTATTAACTATTCGAACTAATCTATACTAACTCTCGTCATCAACTCCCACCATCCTCCATCATTTAATGCTACCATGCAGAGTGCTGAAAAAGTTAAAAAAGCACCTCTTATTGCAGCTATGTTAAAAGGCCCTGGACCTGCGAAATACAAACTTCCTGGAACAATTGGATTCATTGAACACGATGCCACTCTAACACAGATGCCAGCCTTCACTTTCGGAAAACGCTTCAATATCAAGGTATATTCAGTAACAAAAATGTATTTCAATTACTTTAAATATATTTTTTAGATATTTACATTAGATTATTTTCTGTTAACACAGGTTAAGCTATCTTATTATTATCTTTTATAGCTTTTAATAAATTTTTTCACAACAATCAATTAACGGTAAATAAAAAATTTTCATTTAGCATGAAAGTTGTTCTCCAGGTCCAGCATACATGATACCCCAATTCATTTTAAGAACAGGCAAAGCTACTGCACCAGCATATTCTCTGTATGGAAGACAAACTGATAAATCTTGTAACAACTATCCCTCCCCAGGTAAAGTTTTAAATCATGTAAAATTAAGTTTACTTTTTAAAGCTTCTTCGTTGAAATGACTTTTATTACAAAAGAATAAAAAATATTAAAATGTAAAGAAAAATATTTAGAATATTAACAAACAATGCTGTCGCAATTTTTAGGTCAGTATAACCCTGAAAAATATCCTCTACCACACAGTTTTAGAGCTCCAAGTTATTCATTCGGTTGGCGAGTTAAAGAAGTGCGTCTTTATGAATCACCAGCGCCAAATAAATACACACTACCTTCTTTAATTGGTTCTCCAGCTGTTGGGCGTTCTTCAGCTCCAGCTTACTCAATATGTGGTCGACCAAAGATAGGCTCTTATCAAGGAGATGCACAAAAAGTGCTTATTTTCTTTTTATTTTAAAACTGGTAACTGTTACCCAGTTAGAAAGTGTACAAAGGCAACTTTGAATTCTTAGAGATTTACTTTGAACAATAAGAAACTATTTCTTGATTATTTAGACTCCTGGCCCTGGAACTTATTCGGTTTGTGACCCAAATCAATACTTAAAACGTGGTCCAGCTTATACAATCAAGGGACGTCATGATCCTATCCAAGACAAAGTTAATGTACCAGGACCAGGGGCTTACAGACCCGAAAAGGTATAAATCGTTTTCTTTGATACTGAAATGAATATATATTCATATCTAAATAAAGTTGATGTTTATCTGCATATTAGCTGAAAGTATACTTAATAAAATGATTTAGCTCATGATCTTTTTTAATTTATTAAATATCAGGTTTTTATACTGTGGTTAAAATAGTCCATCTCTCTTTTAGTCATTTCAAGCTTAACATAAAACTTTTTTTAAAAAGGTTTGGTTAAACAAAAGAACTGGACCGAGTTTTTCTTTTGGTATTCGTCATACGGAATATCTTACAATGGTTAGAGACGAAGCCCTACCTCAATGGAAACAGCATAGTTGACTATCCGTTCGTGGCAAAAACATTGGGTTTAGTGAAATTAAGGAAGAAGAAAAAATGATGATTTTACTTGAAGGCAGGTCCTTAGATTTATACCGTCACAAAAATTGTTTAGAAGTAGCTTACCCAATGTAATTGAAAAATAAAAAAAAAGAAAAATATAAACAAGTAAAAAAAACATTTTCTTCAAACACAAGATTTTTTTTTATTTGCTCTCGAAAATAATACAAATAGAGAAAATTAATGGGGTGTAAAAGTTAGATAGAAAAAATTTACATGTTCCGTAATGACTTCTAAAAATTTTAAAATAATCTTTTAATGAGAGTTAAAGACTCTTTTGTATTCTTAACTCTCGATTGTATTTTTGAACTCTTTTGAGTATCTTATAAAATGTAACAGGAAGACAGCAAATGCAAATTAGGAAAATAACCAAAGTACATTACCAAAATATTAATCAACAAAAATTTAAAATCCATTCCACATCCTCATTTATGGGATTCCTTAAAAAGTCTGTTTTTAACCTAGTAAATATTTATTTAAATATTTGTGGGTGCTGTTTAGAAGATGTAGAAAAATATGAACTACAAATAAATAAACTAGGGGCAGATATATAAATTAACGTTATTTTTCCACTGACGTTTTAGTGATGTATCTAAGCAACAGTCTTAAGTAATTGCATCATTCAGCTGTTACATCAATCGCTCAAGTATATAACTTGATTACACTTTTACAATTTTACGCGGGGTTTAATCAAATGCTCAAAAATGGTGCAGCATATCTCAACTATTAGAGGTTCTCCAAAATTAAAAAGGGATATTTTTTAACATAAATGTATACGCTACAATAATTGCACTGACGTGGAGTACCACAGTTAAAGTTTAACGATCTACCAGAGCTATTAAAAGAATTGACATATATATGGTCTTAGAGCGTTCGAAAACCGTTCTGAATTAATTATTGCCGGAAACCGAGTCTTTCAGTTGTCAATCCAGAATCGGATACAATTTAAATTTATTTTCATCAGCTGATATTATTTAACGAGCCATTTTAGTAGTATGTTTAGGTTTCTACGCACGACATTACTAAAGCGATCAGGGATTCTGAAAACTTTCATTATTGGTATTGCCAGATAAACAAGTATCATTATCAGTAGTTAATTAGCTTATTAGTTAAATATATTAATAACTATTATATAAATATGCATTAAACCAAAACCTAAAGGAAATTATTCTCAATCTGATTGGCAAGGAAAGATTAAAACTAGTTTAACCAAAAAAACGAGTGATAGAGAAATGGTGACTTTAGAATGGTTAATTTATTCCTTGTCAACTAATAATGTATTCATGCAAATTATTTACCAAAACAATTTTTAGATACAATTTTTCAAAATGAGTTTAACGACTTATCACTAAAAACTCGCACAAAGTTTAAAGGATCATAACTTCCTTATTTTTTAATATTTTTTAAAAGTAAAAAAAGTATATTGTAGAGAATTGTTTATTTTGCTTAAGACAATTTTCAATTGCATTTGCCTGACACGGTCAATTAAACTATTAGTGCGTCTTACAGTTTATTGGATGACGTTGGGGTCAACTTCGGTCAAACAATACCTAATTTTTTCTTCTAGCTGTTGGATTGTTTTTGCTTTCTAATTATTTTTGTACACAAGTCCTTTCAGTAATGATCAAAAATCTTCAATTGGCCTGCATTCTGGTAAATTTGCCAGATTCTCGAAAATATGGTTTAGAGGTATTTTTGGACAAAATTGCGGTCCAGAAACTTTACTTTTTGACTGTATTTAACATTAAATGGAGTCAACAAAGTATTAATTGAATAAAAATTGGCCTTTTCATTAATCGAACTGTGACCTAAAGTAAAATACGATTCATCATCAAAATGATCCATTCAAAGTCCAGGTAATTTTGGTAAAATCTACTGCATTATGTTCGAACTCTTTGCATCACTTGATCATCTCGCTTCGGAATTTTTGTTTTTTACAGCAAACTTATTTCTAAGCAATTTATTCACCGAGCGATTGCGTAATACTGAATTTACGAGCTACTCGCCTTTGAGAATCTTGATGATCAAAATAATGATGGTTTTTTGCTTAATTGTTTTTCATCTTAATGGTTTTTAACTTGGTAACCTTACTTTTTTGGCATTTTTTGGCTAAACAACCACTCGCAGCCTTTCTCTTATGCCCAAATTTGTTTTCAGCACGTTTACTTATGTCATAAAGTGCCTTCTTGGAATATTTTCAGCTTGGAGATGCTTTTATTATGTTTGTTTTTTCAAGATTCATATTTTCCAAATAAACCTCATATACACGTTTCCGTTGTTCATCTTCGTCTTTTTTTTTGTTCACCTTGATTTTGAAATATTTAATACAAATTCTGAAAACTAGAAACTCTTTGCTTAATAAATGTATATAGAACGATGTGAATAGTCATTTTGAAACGAGGCAAAATTCAAATAAAAAATCAAATTAAACTTTGTGCGGATTTTTAGTGATCACCTCTTACTCATCTGCATTTAACTTAACTCATCTGCATTTAACTTAACTCATCTGCATTTTAAAAAAATTCCGAGTTACGGACAGTCGTAATTAGAGATTTTAAATTTCGAACATTTTCGTAACGCATCAAACTTTTAAGTAAAAGTTCCGAAAGTTAGAGTAATTACGAAAAACCAGGTGTAAGAGGTCTTTAACATAGAAAATTTGCAACACACAAAAAATAATTATCTTAAAAAGAATTTTTGTGGAAATGGAAATACAAAGAAAAAGTTACTTCTGTTAGCGCAAACGTTTTTCTTGATCAGTTTCTGGTAAGATTTACTTTAATTGAAACGTAGATAATCATGTCCACATTTTCTAGGCCTTGGACGGTTTCTGCGATGACAGACAATTTGACCACTTCCAGAAAACCAACTTTCACTAAACTTAAAAAATACTAAAGAAAACATGATTACCAAGTTAACACAGAAACTAAAAGTATGTAACTTTCGTAAAAAACAGATTACTTATTGGATACTTGGTTATAAGAAAGTAAAAAATATTACTTACTCCAAGACGATACCTTGCCAATCCTAAAGGGTTTTCTTCAACGATTTGGATCTTGATTTTGTTGAACATGTCCACTTATTTAGCAGCACGCCCTTGTAGATTGGATGAAGAAGATTTGCAACAGCATTGGTGAAATTGTTGCAGCCACAATCAAGAAACCTTTTCTCGATTTCTTTTTCAAGAGTTTTTAAGAATTCGTCAACTTCTTTGTTGTTGGTTTGTTTTTTGAGAATTTTCAGTTTGTACATTTGAGAAATTTTCTTTGGAACAGTAAGAAAGTCGGATGAGAGAATTCCTGAAGTATTTTTTTTCAAAGTCATTTGATGTATGAATTCTGTAGCTAAGTGAAGAGGTTGGATCTTCTTTAATGGCTTCCAGAGCAACTCAGACACGTTGTTGACTAAACTGTTGTTGAGTTGTGTCAAAAAGATTTTGAATGAATCAAGTACTTGCACATTTGTGGGTGGTTTTTTAAACTCTACCGCTTTGAACACAATTTACACAATTAGAACACAATTTGAATATAACTAGATTGATTTAATGGTCAATTAAGATATGAATGTTGGTGATTAGAAAGGATTTCGGGATTGCTGCATTGATCTTTGCTTCCAAACCATGTGTTGCAACTCATGCTGCATCTGGAAGATTTCTGGGAACCTCTTCAATAATTTTTTAAAGTTTTTTGAGATTGCAGCACTTTTGTGGTTTCCCTTAAAAAGAGCATAACCCACTACAACATTTTTCTGATTGAAATCCTTGTCGATGTATTGCAAGGTTGTTGCGACTGGTCCACATGTAACACTTTCGCATTCTGGAAGATCAGCCTCTAGCCTGGAATCCATAGCTTTGTTCACCTTATTATAGAAAAAAGGAAGTTTATTCCTGAAAAAGTTGTTGCCCTCTTGACTAAGAACTTTGGTAGATACTTTGAGGACCATTTTTGGAGTCTTTCATTCCATAAAGCTGAAGGGAACAGATGAGCTTTTCCATCGGTTATGATCAAACTCAAGTTGGCGGCGATAGAACAAGGGTGTCTCATCTCCATATGATGAGTCTTCTTGAATCTCCAGTCATCAACGTTCTTTTCTTGGTGTGAGGCTGCAGTAAAGTGCCCTGTGTACTGATATACACATCTCGTTGTCTTTCATACTCTTCTGCTTCCTTGACTGCCGATGCAAATTCTTCAGTTTCCAAGTCGTTTTTTCTATTTCTTCCACACGGCGATCTTCTATTTGACTTATTAAGTAAATTTTTCGAGATCGTCCGTGTTTTATCATTCGGTCTTATTTTTATAAGATTTTTCATTCCGTAATTTTAAGGTCTTCATAAACATGCCGCGACAGCTCATTTACCGTAAAATTAGCGAAGGCCGACTTTTTTACGGTTAAAATTATTTTTTATCCTTGCTTTTGTAAACAAACTTCAGAATCACATAAAGAGTTTTATAAGGACAAAAAAAAATTTTCATTAAATTTCGGAAGAAAATATTGTGGGAATTTTTTTTACGTTTATAAATAAGTTAATTACAATAAAAATTTAAAGAGTTTAGCTAAAAATGACTAAATCTCATTTTCATAAACTGCACGTTTTTTTTTTAGCTGTTTAACACTTGTGACAAAAATAATAATTTTTTTGATAAAAACAAACAAATATGTTAACTTTATTTTGTTAAAATTATTTTGACTTTTTTAATTCAAAGCATTTTATTTTGAAGTTGAAAGTTTTGGTTGTTTTATTAAATATTCCTTCCCAAAATCTTCAGTGTTTTTTACAATAATTGTTTTAAAAAATGTTTGCCAAAATGCAGCAAATTTTTTTAACACTTCGAACAAGCAATTGAACTTTACTATTGCAGTTAATAAAAATATCAATTAATCCTCTCTTGCACAGCAATGGTGAAACTTTATTCACAAGTGTCACTTCAAATATAAAAAAAACAATAAATAACAATGTAGACTAAATTGTCAGAAGGTTCTCTTAGTCTTCCCCTGTTTAAAGAACTAATCAAAGTTCCATATTTTTGAAACATATCAAAGGTGTCTGTTTCTTCTAAAATTAAATGTAATTCTGGAAGTTTGTAAGCAATAAAACCTGCAATATATAAAAGCCCTTGTTTGCATTCATTTGGCAACTAACCTCACAATTTTCACATATTGATATATCAAACTCCACATCAAGTTCACAGTTATCACAATGGTGGTGAGCAGGAGGAAATATTGTAAAATCTGCTTGCTCGTCTAGCAACTTTCCAGTTTTGTCGATTCTAAATTTTTGAATAACATTTTGAACAGTTATCAGATGTGTCACCTGACTCTTGCTGATATTTCCTAAATTGATTTTCTAGTGCATCTGATTGCATATGTCCTAGCAATATATAAGATACACCGCAATTCAAAAAATACTTGGCACAGCTTGCTAATCTTTTAGAAGTTTTTTGCAATAAGAAATATAGTTCTCTAAGAAATCTATTTGCCATTGACTGAAGTAATTGGCTTTCTTCGAATATCATTTATTCTAATCTTTACTGTTTCAATAAAAAGTGCAGTATCTTTAGCTTCAGGGATTTTTACACGTAATGCTGCAACTGTTTCATCACAAAAAACTTTGAGAACTGATCTAAAACTTTGTCGTTTAATTGGTTTTGGTGACTTGATGCCTAAAATAACTTGCTCGCTTAGAATCTGTTTCATTATTAATAACATAACTGACAGCATTCTCCAGTTGAGAATAATATTTAATAATTCCTTTGTTTAAAAAAGAAAATAAATATCTCCAGAATCTTCTGAAGTTATATATATTGAAAACTTAGGTACTGGTCCACCATGTTCATATGATATTAAAGATATTTTTTTTTCTTTTTCAACAAAATAAAATTTTTCTTCACAGTTATTTATCATTGACTTCAAATTTTCAAAAAATCCATTTTTTTGAAGTTTTCGAACTCATCAGGTAAACTATTCTTTCATAGCACATTAACCCAGTGACATCTTGTTTTCTAGACACTATTGGAATACAAGACACTGGTATACCTTTAAAGACTGATGGAGGATGCACTGGAACAAAACTACCACCTTTGACTTTATTTAATTCTGCATCTTTAGGCTAATGCTGAGCACAAATTCGCTTATAATCTGTTAACACCAAGTTTGCATTTGGAAGTTTTTTAATCCATAACTTGCGATCCTCGGATTCACAGACAAAGACATACCAATTTTATCTTCACCATTTTTTTAAACGCATTCAAACATTGGCTGACCGTTTCCTGACTCTAGATACTCCAATATTTACTACACTATCCCATAATAACTTTTTCATCTAAACGAGAAGAACTATTAATTACTATTAGTTAATTAATTCCAGTTATACTATTACAGCTCGAAGAACTATAACCTTATTTTATCTTCACTTACTTTGAAATTATAGAAAATAATTTCATTTTTGTAAACTTCGTTTACGATTTGAGTCTGATCATTTTCTAGCGATATCAAAAATTTACTTCATATTAAAGAAACAAACAGTAAAAACACCTAGTTTTATAAAACGAAACAAAATACAGAAAGAAATTATTTCGTTTTTATTTAAACAAAATACAGACATGCAATTATTTCTTTACAGTTAAATAATTTTGCTGACCTGGGGCCAATGCTATAAACATAAAAAACGAAGTTTTTTCCGTAAAACACGAAGTTTTTACCGTAAAAAGCGAAGAAAAAAAAAGTCCATTGCTATAAACATTCAAAAAACTCCGTTTTTAAGATAAAAACTTCGCTATTAAATCCAATGCTATAAACGAACAAGGGAATCGCCTTTTCAGATAAAAAATGCGTTTTTTCGAAAAAAAACTTCAGATAGATTTTTGATCTCAATTTTAGATATTTTCTTCGTGATTTTTGGCGGCCATTGTTGGAACAACGTTAGCGCTTCAAAATCATTGAACATTCTTTGTTTGTGTTTTTATGCAGATATTTTATAGATAAAGCTTAAAAGGATTTTGGTAACTTCATAATAAACTAATTACTTAAAATCTGCATTTAATCGATTATTCAGTTCCTTGTTGTGCTTCGTTAACAATGCATGCATGAATTTAAAATTCCATACTTATTTATGAAGGTTTTCGATAGTAATTCTGGTTAAACAAATTTTTCATAGTGTTTGACTAAAGAAAAGTATAAAGAGTTGATAAATATGCCATATAATACACAAATACACAACAAAATAATACACAAATACACAACAAAATAAAATGCTGTTTAAAGAACTTAAAATGTTACTAGCAATAAAGATCAGAGAAAACAAAGAGGTTCTTCTTGGGAAGCTTAGTATGTTTTAATTAGCAAACTATTTAAATAAAAATATGTATTGCTACATTATATTTTATATATGTATATATATATATTTACAAATGTTATAGTATAAGTATGTAATATATAGTATATATTAACATAATATAAGTATGTAATCAATCAATCATATTTCTAAATAAAGATTTTACATTCGAGTTTATATACAAATAGTTATAAACTAATGTAAAGTAAGCTACTAACAGTGCTAATGATATATAACAAGGGTAATAATAATGGCAATTTAATCATTCTATTCAAAAACAGCAGAGATATATTACAGTATATAAAATTAACAGTGATAACATGATGTAATGTATAGTATATATCAATTTTATATATATCTAAATATATATATATATATATATATATATATATATATATATATATATATATATATATATATATATATATATATATATATATATGTAAATATATATATACTTCCAATAGTTTTATTAACTTAATACACTAACATTGAAAATAGCTTCCCCTACACTGTGTATAATACGATAAATTGTGTTGGTAAAGATTCCATGACAGTCTCTGAGAACATGAAAAAAAACATTTGTGCCAATAAAATGAAGAAATGCTTAGTATAATGTTGCAAATTGCTTAGTATAATGTTGCAAATCATCTTTAAGCCTAGTTTCTAAAAAATCTAATACAGCTCTTGGGACTCGATACTGCTCTCGAAAAACGTTGTCAGAAACATCTTCGTTAAAAAAGCGACCATTAAACTAAAATGATATTGAAAAACAAAACAAAAATATAATTTCTGCGCCTATTTAGTTTGATTTCTGATTTTGTTCGATAAAAAATCATTATATATATATGTATATATATATATATATATAGTAATTTTAAGTAATGTTTTAAACACCAACCTCTCGAGGCAATCGGTGGCGAAGCTAATTTTCTGCAACTTCGAAATCTAAGTCTTCGCCCGAAAAAATTAAATTCATGTTCCTACTTTAATTTTACACAGCTTTTTTAAACACCAAATACTAGAATGTAAAAATATTCATAAAAGTAGAATAGACAGCACAGCATACTTAATGACTAATAAAATTCATTAATTAGGCCTAATAAATAAAAATTACAATAAAAATTACTATTATATAACTACTATGTATTACGGATAAAAAAGTTCGTGAATTTTAGTGACGTATACGTTTTATGCTTTATAGCAATGGCCGAAAAAAATACAAACAGCGATAAATTCTTCGAGATTACGAACTTTTTTTCGTACGTGAAAAATTGCGTTTTTACGAAAGATTTTTTTTCTCGAAAAAAACTTCGAATTGTTTATAGCATTGGCCCCTGGAATCTTGCGACGCATTCGGCTTAAAGTTCTAAAAAAAGACTGATTTTTTAAATAGTAAATTCTCCATAACAAAAATAACGAACTTTTCTCTTTTTACTTTTCTTGATAAAACAGGTCTTATTTTTCCTAATTGTCAAAAAAAAATTAAAATGAATTTTATTTGCATGATTTTGTCAAAACAACATTTTTTTTTTTTTTTTTAAAAACAAAAGAACAACGTTCTGACTGTATAACGCACAAGTTTATGTTTACAAAGTAAGGTGAATTCGCATTGTATATAACATTTCAAATAGGTTACTTGGAGTTGTTTGACTATTTGGTAATTTCCAGATCCACGGATATTAGGAAAATCTATATGCGAAAGATCGCCGTGCCAAGACAAGCGTGACTTCTTTCATGGTAAATTCTCATTCCGGCAGTGGTACTTTTTCTGTGTCAAATAACTTTAGGGAAAAACTGGCATTTGATTGGCCTGTAATCAGTTCCAGGGATAGAGTCATGCTTTTCAAAGTTTTTTCAAAATTCAACAGCAAAAACTCGATTTACTGTCTTGCTTAAAAAAAAATTCGACTTATCTGAAAAGTTTCAAATTTCTCCAAAATCATTTACTTTAATTAATCGCTGTTTATTAAGATTTTTCGCGTCATGCATTTTAGAAAATCTCAGATTTTTTTTTTTATTAATAAAAGAGCTAATATTTATTTAAGAAACACAAAAGACACTATAAACGACATATAGCTATAAACGACAGTTGTTAAAACATAAAGGATAAAGAAATAAAACATGAAGGATAGAGAAATATTGAATTGGTGAACTTCAACATCAGTTTGAGAGAAATGTTTTTTACGTCATGCAAAGAAGAAGAAAAAAAATTTCTTCTATGTATGGTTACTTTTTCATAATAATTTGAAATAAGAAGAAATAAGAAAAGCTGGACGCCTCTATTTTTTAAAATCGTTGGATGATCCACTTAACGTTTGAGATTCACTACGACCGTAGCGATAAATGTACAGATTGTTATCAACTCTGAAAGACTTATTAACATTACATAATACAAAAATGATCTCGTTATTTATATGTTAACAAAATTATAATTTATATATATATATAAAAATTCTCATTACGAAAACAAAAAACACGTGAAAATGCAACTTTAAAGAAGTAATTCATAGCGCGCTGTCTTTTTTGTCGTCAGGAATTACATTCACCGAACCGTAGTTGCAACTGGAAATTGTGCTTTCCTCGTGCTCAGCGCTTTCATCAATAGCTTCGAATCGAATCTAAAAAAATAATGTTTATTACGGATCTCTTAAATTTTATTGAAAATTTTGTTTATTAAACATTGCTTAGTTCACAAGCCTAACAACAGCAAATTTGCGGTGATTATAACTTTAACCACTTTTTTTTAAAAAAGTTTTTTTTTAAGATATAAAGAAATCATAAACGACACAGGTACGATAACTTTACCCTATCACTTTTTTTTATAGGAGTCATCCCACTGTCACTTTCATCTTCAGTCTTACTTCCCCCTTCGTCGACGTCGCGCAAAATTTTTCGCACAGGGCGCACAATATTTTTTCGGGTCCGCTGAACTATCAGTGGACTGTTTTCATCAATTTCTCCAGAAGACGTTAGAAACTGATGCGCTGTTCGCTCCTCATTTTCAGCCCATCTGTCAATCAGATGAGTCACGGCAGCAGTGTAATCCTATGAAAGTCGATTGTTATACAAATAGAGTCAAGTTTATTATTTAAGGTATTTTTGCTGAACAAAATAAATGTCTATGTCAACTTTGTAAATCAAAATACATGTGAATCGTTTTGTCTTATAAAAAATCAAAATACCTGTGAATCATTTTGTCTTATAAAAAACGGCATTAAATACTTCTTATCAAATCGTCGCCACCCGCGGATGATACTCATAGGAGATTTTCCATAACGCGCTTTGTACTTTATTGTTTGACTCGAAGCTTCGGAGGGCCCTACAATACGACCTAATTTCAATGACTTACTGAAGCCTGACTTAAAGTGCTTTCTTTGAACTTTTAGTAACTAAAAAAAAATAAATAAAAATACTACAAAATAAAAAACAAAAGATTTTAGTAAACGACTATTTAAAAACAAATAACTAAAAACAGAACATCATCAAACAACATCTACCTTAACTAAGGGTAATGTAGATACACCAAGTACTAAATTAGTAACTACAACAATAGCGAGCGTAGTGGTAATAATTAATTTCTGAGTTTCAGAATTAGCAAGAGGAAGATGTAGACTCTGAGCATACGCCACAGCCCCACGTAACCCTAATAGGTATCATAACTGTATAAAGTTCTACTATTATTTGTTTAAAAGTTTCTTCCTATAAATTTTTTTTAAAAAAAAAAACAACTTTGGAAAAATAGAAAATGATTATTTTATATAAAAATAAAGCGAGACACTCACCGCTGAACCAAATAAGAAACAGTACTTTAAGCGAGATTCTGTTTTCTTTCGGTCGGCAATAAATAAAGAAAAGTGATAACGGAAAAACCACAACGGCTCTTGAAATCAGACATGTCAGCTGGTGTCAAAAAAAAAAAAAGTTCTCATTTAAAAAAATTTTTTTTTTGGTTTTATTTTAACATTGTAATAATAAATGTATTAATTTTAATGTGAGTATTAAAATTTACTCTATTATTTTCAAATTTCCCCTTCACTTCACTTATATGCTTTGAAATGCAAGTTTACAAAAAGTATAAATTCAAAATGGGTTGGTGGAAACATTGACAACATTGAAAGCTTTTTTATTTGTTGACTTAAGATTATCCATTTAGTTATTTTTATAATCGAAACTGTCAACTTGAATTGTCAACGAATACGAAGTCATGAAAAAGATCTAAATAAGCAGTGCTCATAATTTTGGGACTGTACTATGTAAAAACAACAAAAATGTTTTGCTATTTTTTTGAAAAAAGTTTTAAGTCTACCAATGACCAAGAGATGAATCTTATATCAAATAGGTGCGGTCCATTTAAGATAGCCATACCCAAGAACAGGAATACGATTGTTTCTAAACAGAATAATATTAGAAAATGATAAAAAGTAGAAAAATAAAAAAAAAAAGTTCCATTTAGGAAAAAGATGAAAATTATATGAAGGATACACGTCCAAACAATCCAAACGTTCAAAAAAGTTTTTAACTCAAAACCAGCTCTCATACTCATACAAATATAAAATACTCGAATTACATGAGTAAACTCTTTATTTTTCTTTTTTTTTTTTTTTTAAGTACAAGTAAAAAGGCCCGTTATCTTTTTTTACATAACCAGCTCAGTCAAAAAGAAATTTAGTTTTCCTAATAAAAAAAAACTTAACAAACCTGTAACTAGAGCCATCAGACGAAAAATTTGCTGAACAGTTATTTGGGTGAGGGGAGATAAGTTGAAGTGCGTATAATGAGACATAGTAATTCCACACAATAAAATTGCCATAATACCTATAAGAAAACGTAAAACAAATTTGAAGTTAATAAAGTTAAAATCTAGAAAAGAAACCTTACAATGCTCATGGATTCACCCAAAATAATTTTTTTCTAAAGTAATTATTTTTTTCTTTCAGCTAGAATGTTGCCCCTGGATCTGGATGTTTTGCCCCCAAATTTAGAGTATTTTGAAACATCTAACAACCTTCAGAAGTGTAATTAATATTCTTAGACATGTATTTCAGTTTGAAAAAAACATGCTGGAATGGATGTACCAATCCATGAGCAATAATCATATTAAATATTTTGATTTTGGGAAGTATGTAAATAATGGGAGGGGGAAGGAGGGGGATGAATATGTCTGAAAGTATAAGAGTTTATGATCAATCCTCTTCGTTCTTTACACCTTTTTGAAAGTATATGATATATCATTTTCTTTTTTTTTGCTCTTTTTTGAGGGTACATGACCAATGCTCTTCTCTCAAAAGAAAGAAGTTTGAAAAAGTCAAGTGTGGAAATTCTACTCTTAAACACTTTCAGAGATTCTACAGATATGGCAAAGTTTAGGTGCTAACATTTGAAGTCCTGTAACCCACTTTTAAAAAAATTTTTTACACAATCTATAAAATTTTTACACAATTTTTACACAGGATATGGTGTGTTTTTGAAAACTTCAGCTTATCTTTTTTTAAAAGTTTAAAAAGAAATTAAAAAGTATAGTTTGACCTATACTTTTTAATTTCTTTTTAAACTATGTCCCCACTTTACCCCATTATGTGGGCTTTTTTTACTTTTAATTGCTTTTTCTTTTAAAACTTTTACTTTTGAAATTTACAGTGATAAAAAAAAAAAAAAAGATTCAACTGAAAAATACTTTGGACAGCTTAAAAGTACAATTTAACAACGTAACTCTTTATTATTGATAGTTGATTAGACAGAGAAAAAATCTTTTAAAGTAAGAGTAACTATTATTAGTACAACTTGTATGGTAAGAATTTGAAGGAAGAAAAATTGAAAATGATGGCTCTTAGCCACTCCCTCTGGTGAGTACCAGTATAGTGAATAGTAAAGTTAATTCAAGTCAAGCAGACTGGTTTTAAAAACCTAAAACCTTTAAAAGAAACCTAAAAAATACTAAAACTATGTTAACTAAGCATCGGCGTTACCGCGGTAAAAGTGCGTAAATCTGCGTAAAAAAACCTGCGGTAAGTTTGCGTAAAAAAAACTTTTACTGGAACGATAAGTTTGCTTAATTACCGCGTTAACTTTGCTTAAAAATGCGTAATACACAAATTTACCGCTTTTATCACTATTAACCACTTTTCTTACCGAATTATTAAACAAGGATACGAAATTTTACATTTTAAGTTTTAAACAAACAAGTTATTAATAAAAAATTAATCACAGATAATTCATCATCTGATTGTAATAAAAGACTTGCAACCTCAGATGCTTTGTACTTCTTTTTCTCATTCCTCTTCTCCTTTGAATTTATCATGTCACTTTATTTTGCTTTTTTTGCTAGTAATAAGACTTGTACCAGAAAAAATCTGCGCGGACTTTATAAAGGATATTTATCTAACTATTGTATTTCTATATTGAATGTTATGTATATTTTGAAAGTACATATATTAATATTTTTAAATTTCACTTAAGAAAGTTTGTGAAGTTTTGTACGTGAGAACGCACGCACTTTGCGTTTTACACTCGACATCAGCTTTTGCACAGTCTTCGGCTGGACATTCTTGGTAGCTCTCATCCATTTATTTTTGAAGTCTTTAATGTTTTTGGCTTCTTTTACATTGAACCATAGTTTTCTTTTGACAAGAGCCCAATATCTTTCGATAGGACGTAGTTCGGGACAATTTGGTGGATTGCAGTGTTTTTCAACGAAATCTACTTTATGTTCTCTAAGCCAGTTTAAAGTTGTCCCAGAGTAGTGACATGATGCTAAATCGGGCCAAAATAACGGGTTACCCGTGTGTGTTCTTAAAAACGGCAAAAGACGTTTCTTGAGACATTCCTTTATGTATATTTTGGTGTTAATTATTCCCGTAGTCACAAAACAAGAGCTTCTTTCACCACATTCACAAATTGCTTGCCAAACTAAGAACTTTTTAGCAAACTTTTGCATTCCAATGCATTTATATTTGGAATTCAGTTTCTTGCGATTCATTGCTGAATAATATTGGTGTCCTGGAAGAGATCGGAAATATGCAGCACAATAAGTTTCATCATCAATAATCAAACAAGATTTTTTAGCACATAATTTTTTATAGAGCAGCTTTAAACATCGAATTGCGACATTTTCTTGCTTTTCTTCACGAGGAACTTTTTTCTTTTTATAAGATTTATAACCACAATTTCTCTTTACTCTTTGTATAGTGTAAGCTTTTGTCTTAAATTTATTCGCTAATGTTCGAACAGAAATCTCCGGTTTTCTGTCTAAGGCATCTTTTACCTTTTTACGAAGATCTCGTCTAACAAAACATTTTTTTCTTCCACTTCCTGATTTTCTTATGATTGTACCAGTGTCCTTAAATCGTTTCACAACGCTCTGCACTGTTCTTTAGAAATAGTTTTGTTTGATACACCAGGATTTTCAAGGAGAAAATTCAAAATTTTTTCTCGCTTCTTATCTTGATTTGATGACATTTCAATTAAAGCTAATTGTTTTAATAACAGAGTTGTTTAAATTTTGAACAACATTAATACAATCACATTTTAAAACAATTAGCTATTTTAAATGATGTACGGTTTCCGTAAACACCACATCAGAACACGCGCAGATTTTTTCTGGTACATGTCTTACTAGTACTTTATCTTTGTTGGAGTGTCATTGGAATCAACAGAGAGAGACTTTGAGTTTGGTCTTCACTTTGAGTCCCATCATTCCCTTCTTGTTGAACTAGAGTCTGTTAACTGTCTTAAAGTGTCATTGCTGTAGCTGTTGTTGCTGTTTAAGTTCAGGAACAATTTGAGTTTCTGGTACTTGACTTGGAGAAAACTTTTCAGGTGCACCTCTTTTTTTAGTTTAGTTAGACTTTAAGTCTTGGTTTTAGAGATTTCTTACTGTTTAATCTCTGGTAGTGATGGTGGTGTGAGATGAGGTAACTCATGATTCACCTTCATACGTTTTCTCCCAATCTTTGAGGTTAGAAGGAGCCTTTGTGTAATTTTTACAACTTTTTAAACTTTGTGCATAGTCACCTTTTTTGTGAAGACCAGAAACCAGAGCATTGTTTACATTTTGCCAGAAAAGGTAAAATGTTGTAAATACTATTGCACTCTAACTCATCCAGAACCAAACTTTGAAGATCTGGTTTGTCTAGGGTTTCAAAAGCAACCAATAAACCAACCTTTAGTCTGAGAATTGACTTAAGCATCATGAAGTTGGAATTCCATCTTGGTACCACAGACTAAATGATCTTGACTGGTTCTATATTTGCTGCCGCACATAATTTCTTGATATCCTGTCAGTCCAGTGAACTTTGATGGGTCCTTTGAGCAAGTCCTTTACATTTTTTGATTATAGCATTAAGTACTTCTGATTTTTCTATAACTTTTGTTAAGCAAGTATTGAGCAGATGATCAGCACTAGTTAGATGATCATTGATCACTTTGTTTTCCATGATTGCTTTCTTGATGTTGGCTGCAATATCATTAACAAACTATGTAAAGGTCTTCCCTCTGAAGAGCAGGAAATCAAGAAATCATGTGTTCTACTCCTTGAGCCAAACCCCTGTATGTCTCCCAATGAAGTTTTGGAAATCCAAAGACAACTTTTTTAGTTCAAAGTCTTTCATAACAATGCAATCTAAGACTGACTAAGGGATCACATTTTCTTGCAATCCATCTATCTTTTGTGAAAACTCCAATGTGGGATGTCTCTCTCAAATTGCTTTTCAACATCATGCCTTAGATTGCAATAAATAATTGGCATCTTGTATTTGGATAAGGCAATTGGACTTTTTTGGGTGACTTGTGGACAAAGATTTTAAAGCCAGCATTTTCAATAACGTGAAACAGGAGGTTAAAGAGGACAACTGCCAGGGTTAGGATGATGTCAAATTCCTATTATTATGTACTTTGTGAAGGCCACTTTGTTGATTCATTAAAGTCAGCAATTTTTGTTGACTTGATGATGCACCTTGGGGGAGACTATCAAGTCTTTTATTTTTATTAATAGACCCAAAATATCCTCTTATGGTGTAGGACTTATTAGCCACTGCTAGAGCATCCCTCTTTTCTTGAAATTTCTTCTCTTTATTTTTATTATCAACTTTTTGCACCTCATAAAAAGATAGCAGGTGGTAGAACCTGAAAGAAAATAGTGAAGTTATAAAAAGATACAAGTTACAATGTTTCAATAGTAGATAGTTCATAAATAGTAAATACATGAACCACAAGACACAATGATACATTTTAAGTGATTCGAAAAATATTTTTTCATCAAGTAAAGTTGCATTTTACTCAGAAAATTTCTGGTTTTTGTGCATTAAATTACTGGGATTTAAAATACACTAAATTAAAAAAAAAGTAAAAAGCAAAAGAGTAAAACACTTTAATGGAACACTGATGCTTAACATCAAATTTACATATTGGATACTGACTTACTATTGTGACTGTTTATAACTCACCAACATTGTCTAGATTAGTTAATCTGCTTTAGATGTAAAGGTGACATCAATATTTTATAAGGTTGCTATGCAGCTCCATACATATGCAATAAATATTACCAAATCTGATAAACAATGAACTTTTTGTGTGAGCTCCCCAACATTTTTTAAAGCTAGTTCAATCAGTCCTTAGTAACAATAAGTTTAGTTTATAAATGCTTTCTGGATGGTTTCTTAAATGGCAGAGAACATAATAAATTACTTTTACTTTATCCAAGTTAACAATTATTATTCTAATGTGAGCAAACAACTTTTAACCTTAGAAATAGGAAAAAAATGAGTACAATTTTTAAATTTGCACTCGCTTTTTCTAATAAAATTACCAGATAACTCAATGGCTTCACAAAACCCATAAGGCATAAAAGCAAATATAATCATGGTCACACATTCTAATGATGGATGATTATGCATTCGAACATACTTCAACAACTAAAAAGATCATTTAATTAAAGTTAGTGCTATTAAAATATTAAGCTTATCAAGAAATGCATGAAATTTAAAAAAACTGCACTCACTAAAGCACTAGCAAGTCCAAAAAAAATACCAATAATAGAAGACAAAAAGAACATCATGCAAAACTTTCCAAGAGAATGAACTGCTAAACTGCTGAAGTGAACAACACCAGAATCTATCTGTACAGCAGCACTCATTATTGTTCTAAACAAAATAGTTTTTACTTGTGTTACTTAACTACATAAAATGCTTTTTGTGTTTTTGACACTTTTTACATCGAATTTAAAAAAGAAATCAAAATTTTTCATGCAAGAAAATTTTTTAATAAATTGGCTTTCCAAAATTTTGGGTATTTTGCAAGTGATTAATTATTGTGCATAAAACAATACTTTATATGATTACTACTTTGTGTGTTTAATTCTAATAGAGAGATTTAAACAAATAATGACCCTCATGGTGCTAAAAAAATAGCCTGTACAACTATACAGAATGCTCTTTATAAGTATGACAAAATTGTGAAAGTAATCACTGTGCTTGCACCTAGAAAGGTTCACTCGGTTTTGTTTAGAAATTACAGCTATTCTGTAAATGTGTATGACAAGGTAGTGTGCAAATTATTTCCATTGCAGATAATCCTTATTGTGTGCTTACTGTGTTCTCATTGTGTTCTTATTGTTTACTATTATTTCTATACAACTATATAACTTCTAAAATAGATCAAAACACTTTACATGCTACAGAGAGTATTGGTCTTAAAACTGTTAAATATTATTATTATCATTATTATTATTATTATTATTATTATTATTATTATTATTATTATTATTATTATTATTATTATTATTATTATTATTATTATTATTATTATTATTATTATTATTATTATTATTATTATTATTATTATTATTATTATTATTATTATTATTATTATTATTATTATTATTATTATTATTATTATTATTATTATTATTATTATTATTATTATAACTATATTTATATTAATATTATAGTAACTATATTTAAAAACTTACTTTGTTTTAAATTTTAATATTAAAAAACATTAATAAAAATCTTCACTTACAGAGTTAAAATAATAGACACTGCATCATTTAGGACACTTTCACCAAACACTATTGCATATAAATCTTGGTCTGCATTCATTGCGCTAAATAATGCTAGAGTTGAAACAGGATCAGTGGCAGAGATCAAAGAACCAAAAGCAAATCTAGATATAATTTTACTTAAAATGATTTATCTTTAATGGTATAGAGTTAGATGCAACTAATGGTACAACTAATTCATTTTTATCTTACTATTGAAAAACATCTTTTAGGTTGTTTTACTGGATATAAGGTAAATTATTTGAAGAAAAAGCTTATGGGACAACCAGTTTCTTATACACCCTTCTGATTACATATTTCTGCTTTGCAAATGTTTTAGAATATTTTTATTTCATCTTTTTGCTCCCAGTTAAAGTAATGGTTGCAAAATGAATGTTAACTAGTGTTTATTAAAATTACTTTTTCAAAAGAAACTTATTTACAAGTTTACTTTTATATAATAAATTCTCAGCAAAAATGCAAAAGTTTTAGTTTTCTTTGTGGCTTAAATTTTGTTTGCCTGTAGAAACTTAACAACTAGCAATTCATTTGTTACTTACGCTTCAACTCCAGCTACTTCATAAACCCAACCTAACTAAAAATAAATGTTATAATTAACAGCTTAAAGATGCATTTTAAAAAATCAAACAATAAATGAAGTTATTTTCCAAATACCTGACCAAGTCCATACATTGAAAAACCAACTATTACTGTAGACACTGTTGTACCAAGAAGTGCATATGTTAGTATAGCCCCAATATTACTGAAAAAATCTCCCTAAAAAAAGAATGTCAATCTTTTTAAAAGGCCAGAAAATAAAATAATCGTTCTGTAATTAAAAGTTTTTATGTAATGATTACTACCAAAATGATCACTAAACCACTACTGTTTAACTATTTTACTTGTAATCTGAACAAAAGTGTTTAATGAACACGATCCAACAATTATTACAAGTGCTCTTTTGAAAGGCTAAAATATACTCACTCTACACATAATACAATATGATATCTTCACCATTTATCATAGGAATACCTTCTCCAAATATACACCAGTGTGTGTAATGTAATACTAAACTAACAAATTTATCTAATTGGCTGAATTTGAATGTTTAGAAACCTGTATAAATTATTTACTAATTTGAGTTTGAGAATAAATAAACATTCACACTAAAAAATAAAATTTGTAAAAAGTATTGATAAATAAAATAATAACGGACCTTTTGCAGGGTGTAACCTGATTCAAATATCATTGGAGGTAGCAATACTAAGAAGAAAATATCCGGGTGAAATGACTCCAGGTTCTGAAAAAATACAAAAAAGTTTTTGAAATATAGTTAAAACTTTGAAAATAACACAATGCTATACCATTATTATCATATATTATACATCACTATATGCATCAACATCAGTACTAACATAATTTAATGTAGGGATTATATAGAAATTGATTTATTTGCAACAAATCATTAAAAGATTACATTTAATTGATCGTAATTTTTTACCTTCCATTTACTCACATCAACACCAATATTTGCTAAGAGAAAATTTACTACAACAGCAATAGCTACACCTAAGAAAAACAAATACTTTACATACAGTTTTAATTTGAATTGCTATCAGTTGTGTAATTTTACCAAAATAAATTTTCTTAAATATCTCAATCTGCTTCTGTCTTATATATGCAAGCCAAGAATGAATTTTAATCATACATCTTTAAATTGTTTGAATCATAAAAAAAAAAAAACATTTACCAAATATCATGACAACAAGTGCTTCTGGTATAAAATGAAGCTTGTTGTTCAGCAAAAAAGTGATGGCTATCACACAAATCACTAAAAAAGTTAAATATCAGTAAAAAAAAAAAAAATGCTTTAAATTTAAAAAAAAAGGTTGACATATTTATTAATTGAATACTAACTAACCTACAAAAATAGGTTATTTTATTCAGGTTATTTTTAGAATACTGTTTTACAAACAACATGAAGAGAACCTTGCAAAAACAAAACCATAAAAAATTTAAAGCTAAATATTTTAAAAAAAAACTAATTTTTTATATAAGTTATTGACATTGATGAATGATTTGTTAATGATTAACTATAAAAAAAAAAAACTGATAATTTTAAAGATTATTAAATATACAACTTGATAATTAAACTAATACTTATTTGCATTACAGTTAAGCTTTAAATGAAACAAGCAAATTGGCAAAAGTTTAGCAAGAATGTATATATGCAAAAGCAAATCAATACAAAACAACTCACATAAAAAAATAAGAACAAGAAAAAAAGTTAAGGCTTGTTCTTCAAGGAGTTTTGCAACTGGGTCAAATTTTACAAGTGTAGAAGAATTTTTGAATGTTTCATTTGTTGCATTTGATCCCATTTCTATGCTTCTCTAAAATATAAAAAAAATGTTGCTGCTACACTTAGTCAAACTTTTGCAATAAAAAAGAATTCACAAAACACACCCAAAAACAGTTTTTTTGACTAAGCATAATGTTTGCTTTTTTTCTTTTAAAACCTTAGGTAATTAATCTTTTAATTATCTGAATTTTAAACTATGAACTAACATTAACCAGTACACTAAATAAGGTTTAAATCTTAATATTCTTGCAAGATAAAAAGTATAGCAATAATAAGTAAACGATCCGGATATGCTGCTTTAAAAAAATAATTCTAATAAAATCAATAAAAATAAATTAAAAATTATGAAAATAGTGTGGAAACGCATACCTTATATTTGTCCCCTAAGGTTAAAATAGTCTCTCACATGCTGATTCCCTTGCGTCAAAGGGAATGATCTAACGGTTAGGGAAAAACCAAAAATAATAAAAGGGTATTTTCAAAATGTATCTGACAGTTTTATAACTTCTCTAAAAGGGTGAAATGACTACTTTCTTCAAAAGTTTCCTTTTGATCAATCACACAACAAAAACAAATATGAAGCAAAAACAACGCGACTTTCTGTAAGATCAATAGAAACAACTTTTATATCGCTCCGCACAGTATAAAAGTTCAGTATTAAATAATAACTTTTCGTTCAGGAAAATTCTTAAAGAATATTGCCCGTCAAAAATAAGTCAAAAAATGATATTTTTGTAACCACTTTAAGATGACAATCATTCCGCTCACGCCTACATAAACTAAAAAAAGGTGTATTTTATTGTCATCTTTTTAGTGTCATTTTTCCAAATATTAGGAGTTTTGTTAATTGTAAGTTCAATTGGTAAATAGATAAATAGACTATAACCATTTCAGAAAAGTGCCTCGAACTAGTTTCCAAGCCGCTATGTTAAAGTATGAAAAATATATTGTTAATCAAAGCTCGCATTCCAAATTTCATCAGTTTCTCCAGTAGTCAATGTTATAAACGTGTTACGCTCGTGATTTACGCAGTTCCTAGCGTAAAAACAAAAAAATCGATTTCATAAAACTTTTTTGGCGTAACTTACGCTGGAAGCATCGTAAGTCACGCTCAAAACTGTACGACAAAAAGTCCAGCGTTAGTTCAAATTTTTGTCGTAATGATATATGGCGCTGTGCAATATCTATATGTTTTTTTTTGTTTTGATTAAGTATTAGAAGGTAAGTGGCGTCCTCTAACTTTTTTTAACAGAAGATAATACTAATAAAACAAAGTTTATTCTTTGCCATTTGAGATTCAAAGTAAAAGTATAATTGGTTTATATTATATTATTTTTAATGAAAAATAAAAATATTTTAAGACTTAGAAATTGTCTATTTTTAACTACCGATTTTGAATTCCCAATTAGTTTGACGACATCAGGCGGTGGCATTAAATTATTCCAGTATTTCCCAAAGCAGGGCCCAAGCCAATCAAGGGAGGGGGAGGGGGCAAAATTTGAAGTAAAATTTTGAATGAAAGTATGGGGGTTCTCATTTCAGTGAATTAAATTTTTGAATATTGAAACTTTTGTTAGATTAGGGGAATTTGAATTTTAGAAATAACAAGTAATTTTGAAATCAGAATCAATCATGATCAACAGGCTAAAATTGTCCGTAACAAGTAATTTTGTCCGTAACAAGTAATTTTGAAATCAGAATCAATCATGATCAACAGGCTAAAATTGTCAAGCTCAAGCTTGGCTTGAGGCTCAGGTTCAACTTTTGGAGGGTCAACCCGAATCAAGAACTTATTAGAAAGTCACATACATTTGGAAAAGTCTATATTCAACCAAAACATTATGAATTAAAAAAATATAAGTTTAAGATTTAGTTGGTATAAAAGATGAAGTGTTAAACATTTATCTATGATGTTAGATAATTAAATAAAATTTTTAAAAATTATTACCTTTTCAATTTATAAATTTTTATTGTTATTGTTATTGCAAGACCAAAAACCTTGTTGTTTTGTCCGCCAATTTGAATCACAGACATCTAAAATATTCAACTCATAGAGTTGAAATCTTATGACACACTTGAAACAAATGACGAAAAGATTACGATACGATGCAATACGCTGAAAATTATTTATAACATTGAAAAACTTTGTCACGCTGAAATAGTCGTAGCGTAACATTTCCATCGTAATTACGACATTTCTAGCGTTAGGCTAGAAAAAGTTTTATAACATTGACTACAGGAGTAGCTTTTGGAAGAAACTTACTTGTCTCGACGTAGATCTTAAGATAGTTTTTAAAGAAAAATGGGAATTAACATACCAAATTAATACTTGCAAATATTGAGGTCACATTAAATAGTAAAAGAATTTATAAGTTACCTCAAGCTGAAGCATTTTTTAGCAATATTTTCTGGAAAAAATATTTAAAATGCTAATGCTTATGAAGATGACTACACACTGTAGTCAATCGGGTTGAGATTCGAAGAGAAACTTACGGTAAAAGGGAGAAAAGCACTCTGGTCGCTGCGACCGTAGAGCTTTTCTTCCTTTTACCGTAAGTTTCACATCGAGACAAAACTCCTTAAACCGGTTGATGATGTTAGAAACAATCGAGGGATGTTGAGCAAAAAGTCCATCGAAGGATGTTGAGCAAACGCATTTCGGTATAAACACTGGTTGATGGTGTTAGAAACAATCCATCGAGGGATGTTGAGCAAACGCATTTCGCGAAGTTTTCCTTGAAAAAAAAAGTTCCACTGCGAAAACAAAACACAAGTTTTATCATAGCAAAAATATACTAAGTGAGGTTTTATCATAGCAAAAGTATGCTAAGTGAGGTTTTATCGTAGCAAAAATATGCTAAGTTGAGGAGAATTCAATAAAACAAAAATTAATTGCGCTAAAATAATTTTGTTACAAAATGCAGCAAAAATTAAGCCAGTATTTTTTTGGTCTCCCTGTATAAAACTTTTAATGGTCGTCTGCAATTCTTACAGATTTGAGATTGGAAAAAGAGATTACTTAAAAAGGGTGGTTATTTGCCGAGTACAAATTTAAATATTAAATTTGAATAACGCAACCTATGTTATTTCAAAAAATATTGCCACAAAAAGATTTCTCGATGGTCATTGGAAATCAGTCATATGAAGCAATAAGATAAAGAAATAATATTAAGTTATAAAATTTTACAACAAATAAACATCAACGAATATTTTAAAATATATTATCAAGAGCCTGCCCAAAAAAAAAAAAAAAACGCAAAAGATCGTTTAAACACGGCCCTTTTTTCCAGAATGTAAGTAATAATAATTAAAAAATTTATTCAAGTGAAATTTACCTCAACTAAAATGTACTTAAGAGACATTATATCAGGTGCTACATTTAGGTGTCAAAAAATCTTAAGAGTACTTTGGTATCACGAAGTTTCTCAGAGGAAAAAAGAGGCACAGAAGTGAGATCAATAATTTTATTTTGATTGTCTTAGTACAAAGTTGTAGTAATATATAGTAGTACATAGTTGTAGTAATATATAGTAGTACATAGTTGTAGTAGATTGCTATTCATAGTTGTAGTAATATTTTAACAGTGTTTTTGATAACAAAGTAAAAATTATGTTAACAAAAATAGTATTATTAATTGTAATAACAACCACCAATTTGCATTCAGTGGAATTTCCATGATTTTTTAATTGTAAGCACATTGATGTTTGGATATTTTGCAGTTGAAGGAGGAGTCGGAAGAAGAGGTTCGCTTGGATTCTTTACAAATTATTTAACTAAATTAATTGTTTGTCTTTCTGCGTTTTCTCATTATTTACTCTTGATAAATTGGGACCTCATAACTTGTTTAAATAATTACTCTAATTACTAACAAAGTATAGCTTGAAAAGAATGATAGGTAATGTAAAACTGATGGTAATGTTTTCACTTCAGAAACGAAAAACTATCCCATTTTTTAGAAACTTCAGATAATGCTTAAATTAGACTATTTCAAGTGTATTTAATTTAAGTGTATCTATTTCAAGTGTATTTATTTTGGTGTTAAAGTCCTAGAGCAAATATATATCAATTTTTAAATATAAAAACTGCGTATAAAAATAACTCGCGCATTTATATTTACATACGTGTGCATATCCACACATGCATGTATGTACATATTTGTATAAACACACTCAGATTTATTTATACATAAAATCATAGGCGTCGAGTTCACGGGGGCAACAGGGGCAGTGCCCACCCCCCCAGAAGTTTATACTAATAATTGTCAAAACCAAGTTGAGGCCACTACCCCTGTTGCCCCCGTGAACTCGGCGCCTATGCATATAATAAACTAAATCTAACAAACTTTTCGTTATCATTTAATGTAGGAAACGGAACTAACGGTAGACAACGATTTTATTCAATTATTTTAAAAAAGTTATTGTACGTTATTCTAAACAGACGCAATTGTACAAGCACACACGCTTTTGTATATTTACGTTCATTCTTAATTCAATCTTTATTGCAAATTTATTTTTGAATAAAAAAAGGAACTGAAACAGAGAATCATTCTTGTATTTAACAAGCTTTACTTTACAAGCTTTATTTGATATGTCGTTTTACAGTCCCAACACACATAACACGTTGTAATTACCAAAATCATTTGTTATAAAAAACAGAAACTACTCTTGCGTGCCTAATACACGGGAGGGGACGTTTATTAATTTTCGGAAAACTTTTCCACCCACCCCAAGCTAATTAAGATCCCCCCCCCCCCCCTCTATTAACTTTTACTTGTTATTAACAAAAAAACTCAAAACTCAAAACTAAAAAAGAAAATTAAGCGAAAGAATTAGAAAATATATGTCACTGATAAAGTAAAAAACTTTCAGTGTAATCAGGTTTTAAAAATTGTCGACTAATAAAAAATCTTGTAAAATTCGATTTGTCGAAAATGAGCTTTTGGTCTATTCCTCACCAGACTATAAAACTTATATAAGCATATTAAATCCTATTGAAATTATGATAAAACAGATGTTAAAAAAATGCACATTTGACCGTAAGCCACCTCCCAAATAGTGAACTATAATTAAAAAAGAAGAAAACACGTTAAAACATTGCCACGCGGAGGTGATGTTGCAAGAGAGAGTTTTATTCAGATCTTAAAGACGTTAAACATGATAACCCCACATTAACAAAAGCCCTAAAACTTGGGAAAAGATGTCAAAACCAAGTTGAGGCAGATAAGATGCTGTAACTGCTCCTCCAAGCAAATCAAATTATTTTCAAGCAGGAGAAGGACAGTTAACCATCCCAAATATCAGACAAGTTTTATTTGAGTGGTTTGTAGATATCCGTGGAACCTTTAAAGCAAGTTTACCCAGGAAAATGTTTACCAAGCAATGCAAGTTTTTTTTATGAACAGTGGCTTGCTCAACAACCAAATGAGGTGCCAGAGGATGAGAAAATTACTTTCTCCAACCGTTGGATACATAACTGGATAAGTGAGTATGGTTTCAGTCTGCGCCATCCTAACAAACGCTTTCAAATAATGGAGGTAGATTGCGAAGAAAGAATATTTGAGTACCTGAAAAACATTTGGACTGTACGTAAATATTTTACTGAAAAATTTGGAGTTGATCCACCTATGCTGAATGGTGACCAAATGCCTCTCCACCGGAGAGAAAGTTTTACCCAAAAGACCTTGAACTTCACTGGTTCGGACACATACGTCAAAGATAACTTATTCTCTTTCAAGAGAACGAATTACTGTTTACACCCAAGTTTTCGGTGATCCTAAAGTCTCACTTAAACCAAAATTTGTGTTTAAAGGCAAAGGTGTTCGAGTTAAGCTTATTCCTCCTCAAGATATGAATTTTTAAAGGGCGCCTAAAGGTTCATATCGCTTGGAACGTATGCTGAGAACAATAGCTAATCTACCAAACAGGTACAATATTTTTACACATCGAAACTACGGGATTTATGTTCTAGATGACTATAGTATTCATATCATGCCAGAAATCAATGCTGTCTTACTGAAGAAAGACTATATTTTCGTTGGAATAGGTGGTAGTGTCACAGGTGATATTCAAATTAACGATACAGATTTCCACAGCCCTTTAAAAGCTAAATACCGAGAGTTGGAGCAAAACCTTATGATGGAGCAATTAAGGCTTAACCCCAAGAAAATTCCAGGGATCAGATGAAGCAAATGCTGCTAGAAAGTTGGAATTCGCTGGAGATTGAATGTAACTAGTCGATTTAAGGCCCTGTAGGTAACTAATGCTCTGGACGGAAGCGAGGATTATCTTGTTTCAGAAAGAGTTTTTGCCTTAATGGGAGAAAAGTTTCAAGCATTTCGAAGAAACCTAATGCTAATCCGAAGTCCAAGAAATTTGAAAGATCTCCAGGGGCTAATTATACCTCCTAAAGCAGTGAAACGAAAGCAAGGAAACAAAACTAGTGAAACAGAACCGGTAGATGAGGGAGATAAATTATATGATTGTGAAGATGACAAATTAGTAATAAATGAACACGATGAAGAGCATCAGTCAGACGAGGAAAATGATGCAAATGTGGAAACAGGCACTATTGAGAATCAAGATGAAAACGATCAAGTTAATGTAAATACTGTTAGCACTTCCAATTATTTATTAGGCGATTTATGTCGAGGCAAAAATGGTTTGAGAAAAGATGCTGTTTTCATTGATAAGTTAGGAAAACTTTTAGGTAATTAAGAAACATTTACCCAATTTATTCCATATCTTACAAAGTTTAAACAAAGCTACATAACATCTCGCCGTGCCATAAAGAAGCGTGTTGAAAGCATGGTAAACAACAACCTTGATTTAGAAGCTGGTGACGATGAAAAGTTGGAAAACGAAGTAGAGCACCGCGATGAAAATGATTAATCAGAAACGCTTTTGAGGATCTGTTTCAATAAATGGATCATGTTTATATATTTATTAAATGTTGGTAGTAAAACCTGTTTTAAAAGTCATTCATTTTCTTCTGGGAAATCTTTTTCGTACGTTCATTAGAACTTGAGAGATCTCTTTCTTAAAGAAACACCATCTATTACATTTTGAGACAAAATCCTTCGCCCTTCTATCAATACAACCTCCAGTTTATTACATTTGAAAAAAAATTTAAGTCTATTGCAGAGCATCTGGACAAATAATTTTTCTTGCAGTACAAATTTTGCGCATGTAAATATAATAATAACAAAGAATATAGTAATAAATACATTCACAAACGTTATACTATTTTGCTATTTTATTTTTGTTCCCTACATCTCATACTCATGGCCGCCGAGAGAGGGGGGGGGGGTGGACAGGGAAGATTCCCGGGGCCCCGTGTGTGTACAAACGATTTTTTAAAATAATTTTTAAAAGATTTAAGTAGTTTTGACTTTCAAAAGATTTAATTAACTTTTGTTTTTAATTTTCAATGACCAGAGCACGTTTCTTTTGGTCCTAGGTATATAATTGATCATAATGATGGCCCCTCAAAAAAACTTCCCCGGGGCCCGAAATTTCTCTCGCCTTCGTTAGTCTTTTTTAAAAATAAGTTTGTCTACAAAATATCACAGCTCGCCACTGTATGTCTAAAAAAAGGTCACAGATGAGCCCAAGAAATATTATTTTGACTGTTATGCGGGTTAAGTTTCTTATATAGAGCATCAAAAAAAATGTGAATTAATGTGTATTGTAACATTTTAAGTTGCGAGGTTTCTCTCACTGAAGCGATCAATTTAAAAGCCAGAAACTAATTTTAAATTTAACTTTTAAAAAATTGACCTTTGAATGCGATTAAGTGGCAGGCTTAAAATAGTGAAAATAATTTTATTTTTCTTTTATTTGAAGTATTCCGTGCGTGAATTTGAGATCGACAGAAAATAAAATTTCCACCAAAGTTTGATTGGTAGGCTTTATATACGCGCATTGTTTTTCATTTTAAATAGATTTAGAATATTAAATAGAACAATACACCAGGAGTCTATTTAACTTGTTATTTTGAAAATGCAATTAGAAATGTGTTGATTACGCGTATTCCTGCAATTGCTTTGTGAAGCTGGAGAAAGTTTTGAACCATTTTGCGCTGTTTTGTTAAATTTTATCTACCGAAAATGTTCTTCGCGCTTCAACATCGTTGAAAATTTTATCGAACTCTAACGTTCGAAATAAAGGACAGGCGAGGCGACAAAACGGTAAGATTTTTTTCTTACAAACTGCTTATTCAACTTAATATGCATTGCCTAATTCCATTTCTTAAAGTTTTGTAAATGGAATTATCTAAGATATTCGCTCAGCGCATTTACAAAAGCACCACTCTTAATAAAACTTTGATAATATAAAAAGTAGAAAGGAATCAATAATCGATTCTTTTACATTTGCTGAAAAGATATTTAAAGAATTTCTCTTGTAAAACGTGGTTTGTTTTATCAAAATATAGTATTATGCTGCCAGGTAACTAAAGGGGGAACCCTCTCACTTTTTTTAAAATGAGAAATGAAAAAAAATAAATAAATAATAAAAAATAACTTAAAAAGAATGCTAATAAAGTCACTCTAGCAACAAATATAGAAAAATATATTGAAAATTGTTACTTGTTGTCATAGTTATTACACAAAAATAGATAAATTTGCTAAAATAAATTTGCTAAGTAATATGCTGATTATCTGAATTTCTCTCTGCAGATTTTTTTTCTTTGATCCTTATATTGTCCACTGCATAAGCAAAAGTGGATCAGTAAAAACCATAAGAAGTTAGATTTAATTACTTACGAAAAAAAAAAACTTTTCAAACTGTAGCTCACTCAGATCACTGATTTGCTGTCCTCACTCAGATCACAGATTTGCTGTCCACTGCATAAGCAAAAGTGGATCAGTAAAAACCATAAGAAGTTAGATTTAATTACTTACGAAAAAAAAAACTTTTCAAACTGTAGCTCACTCAGATCACTGATTTGCTGTCCTCACTCAGATCACAGATTTGCTGTCCACTGCATAAGCAAAAGTGGATCAGTAAAAACCATAAGAAGTTAGATTTAATTACTTACGAAAAAAAAAACTTTTCAAACTGTAGCTCACTCAGATCACAGATTTCTATAAATAGAATATTTCCTAAAAATGAGAAATGTAGACAAACGCAATCAAAACGATAATATAAAATTTGAAAACTTTTTTTATCTATATGAAAGTAAAAAAACTTCCAGACTTCTCCTAAATCTTTTTCTTTTTTTATCTTTTTAAAACGCAAAAGTTTTCATTTTTCTTTTTGGTATAATAACAAATTTTTAGCAGCTTCATTCTTCCATTTATGGTAAATTACCCAGGAACAATTGACAGTTTTTTAAATACAAGGACAGATGACTTCATCCTATTGTGAAATGCAACTACAATCAACCGAGTTCCAAGAGTGATAATGACACAAAGTTTGATTTTGGGATCCGCTCTCATATCGTACTGTTTAAAAGTTCGTTATTAATCTGTCTTACCATGAAAATATTTTACGAATTTTTTATTTTTATTCAGATCTAAATGTAAAGCCATTACTTTCATAATCATATCAATTTACAATCCTGCTTTCTATCTTACTTTTTTTTTCGTTTTTATCAATACTGAACCTGTACTAACTGTTTTTTTTCATTTAGGTTCATGTTAGTAATATGTTTTTGCTACATGAAAGAAAATCACATTAAAGGACGTAGTTACTAAGACCCAAATATCTATAAAAAAAAAAAAAAAAAAATTCATTCGGTTTTAGATTTCAAATTCTGGATAATTTATGCGTAAAATGCACTCATAATAACTTTTTTGAAATTTTTATAAAAATTGGGGGGGGGGGGGGGTAAAGTTTACTTCTTAAAATAAGTGTTCATTCAATGCCAGTTTATACTCCACTCTATTCCTGAAATTTTGTGATGCAGTGTTCGGTAAATTTAAATGATTTCGTCATGCTTTCAATTCTTACATTACAGACAACAATCTAGTATCTTAAGATGATATTTGTGTGTTGCACCCTATTCTCGCAATATGAGTTAAGGATGATTCTTAGGCTTTCTACTCAGACTACATTTCTGTTACTTAGCCTTTTTTCTTTCTATGTTTTTTCCCTCTATTCCGTAAGACCTTCCAACGGCTTTATTCACTCTCTTCTTTTTTAAACTTGAGTAATTTTTAATCACTTTAAATTTGTTATTGTAGTTATTGCGATATAATCATTGGAGTGGTCACATTGAGAGAAGGGGGAAGCTGCCCAATTAACCTTTTACTTTTAACTGGTTTTTATAAACCGCAAGTTCATTAAAAATGATAATAATGATAAAAGGTTCTAATAAAATCATCGAAAAATAGTTTCTGATCATTTGCAATAAAAGGTGATGATGGGAAATGTGCAATTTAAAACGACCAATAAATAATGCATTTTTTAGAAACGGTTTTCAAAAGTAATACTTTATTTATCAGGGATTTGAACGTTGCATAGATTTGGGCTGATTTAAATCGATTTGGTACATAAAATTAATAATTTAGTGAGTCTAAGATTAACTTACGCAACCTAACTTATGCAACCTTCAATTTAATAGGAAAAAGCTCCGAAAAATTCTATGTATATATAAAATCAATTCAAATAAGTTGTAAATATTATGAAATTTTTCATGGAATTCGATACATTTTGATTACGTTGAAATCATCATACCAGGACACATAAATAATTATCACTTGAAATTCTTAGAGCAATAAAATCAATGGCATTTTTAATATCACGCCTGACATATTTCATATTAGTTGCAGTAAAACTAGTTTCACCCTTTCTACCGTTTCCACCCTTTCCGTGGCTTGCAACAAAAAGTCCCAGAAAAAGATTTTCTTCATTTTGCATTAAAGACACGTTATGTTTATGATATCTTTGTTTTTGAATTGCGATGTCACATTGTCGATGAATATATGAATTTCATCAGAAATCACAACAATGAATTAAAGAACTTTGTTCATGTAAATAAAAAATTACAACTAGATGATGATGAGCCCAGCGGCAATTACTGAATCAGAATAAGATTAGCCAAATACTTATTTTAGCCATTTTCTTTAATCTACATTCTTGACATATTTATTATCTTTTTTTTAATTTTTATTACTTACTGAAATTTTAACATTTTCATGTTGTTGTTTTTTTTTTTGAATATTTTATTTATAGTGTCTCAATTTTACATGCAGCTATATTGCTAATATGTTTTATGCAGTAATTCATTTGGAGCAATTTTGTTTTTTTACATGATGTTAAAAGTAGTAGTATTTTTTTCAAACTGGTTTGAAAAAAATAATACTGGTTTATACTGGTTTAATATTGGTTTAATGTAGTAAAAAAACAACAGAAAAAAACAATTTGAAAAAAATGGTTTTTTTCACAACCCTTGATATAGATTACTCATACCACATGACAACATTTCTAATCGAGAATTGATTTTGACCATAATAACGCTCATTACGTGAAAAACAATTTGCATTTTCTGACCAATCAAAATAAATTATAGCCGATGTTGATGATTTCTTTAAAGCTTTTTTTTATAAAAGGTCCTTAAATTTTTGCAGATTTTTCTTGAATGTACCTTAAACTACTTGAGAAAGAAGTTCATTGAACATTCGTTTGATAAACTCCTTTCTCAGTAATTTAATGTGTTCTACCAAAGTTTTTCCATTCTTGCAAGTTTTTTTTCTATGTTCACGTGAGACTTTTCTTGGGCTTTAGCCACTTGAATGTTGAAAGTTTCAGCTCTTTGCAAGTGTCTTTTAAATAATGAAGATGCGATGATTACGAGCAAATGAAAGATCGTCATCTTTTAAGCATATATTGTTCAATGTCGTAAACAAGGTCTTTTGATCATTTTGTCACCGAGCTAATTCTTATTTTTTTAAAACCGATATAAAAGATTGTGATATAAGTTACGGACAAATGTTGTGAGAGGGGAATTTTGTGACTGAAGAATATTTTTGGGTTGAGATTTTGAAACCTAATTTTATTTGTCAATTTTAAACATTGTCAATATTGAACAATTTTAAAAAGGGTAAGACTTATTTAATCATGGTAAAAAAAGCGAAAAAAAAAAAAAAAAAACGACACCAAAATCTCAAATTCATTTTGAAAGGATAGTCATTAAATTACTAAGAAAGGAGTTTATCAAACGAATGTTTGATGAACTTCTTTCTCAAATAGTTTAAGTTACATTCAAGAAAATTTCATTATTACATCAAAACTGAGAGGCGTAATTGGATTTATAAAATAATACAAAATCACGTTAATTTGGACAAAAACACAGCATTCGTCGGAAAATACGGAAAAAGCGTGTTTTTTTTTCTTTCTCTTAACATCTTTGATGATGGACTGCAGGTGCCTAATTTGTTGTTTATTTATTGTTTGCTATTTACATAAGAACAAAAATATTTTCTTCGGAGAAATTCTATTTCATTATTGCTGTAAAACTTGGTCACTTCTAAAATTTAACTGGATATTTTCCTGTCTGTCCGCACACGCAATTAAACAAAAATTTAGTGCCACTTTCTGAAAACAAGCAAGCTATGCAAATCTGGTCTTAGTTTTTTTTTTTTCTTTTATATATATGCGATTTGTACAAACCAATAAACTAAGAGTATTATTAAAATTTCATCTCGTCACTGTTAATACTTCCAGTGACAACCTTTGTCAAAACTTAACTGGCTTTAGTTTTAACTTTCACAAACTGCCATCATGGATTTCAAATATTGCCAATAAAATAAGTACAAATCAAAAATAAAATTTTTACAACATTTACAAATTTTTAACAATAGTTAACTATAACATGTAATAATATGTAACAATAGTTTCAAATTTTTACTCATGTGGGCAAGAGTTCGTTATCAAAGAAAATTTAACAAAGGTCGGTGATCAAAACCAAAAAAAGTTAAGTATCAATCATCTTTTGTATTATAAATCTCCAAGACCAGCAACGCTTAGCAAACCAGGTTGTTAAATACATTAGGCATTCTGACGCTTTTTTCAAAAAAAAAGCGTCAGAATGCCTAATGTATTTAACAACCATATCTTAGTTAACGTAATATGCTTCAAAAAGCATATTACGTTAATTTAGAAAGAAAAAACTGTGAAGTAGTTGATAAGTAGAGAAATTTTTTATTTTGTGTAGGTTTTTTCATGTAGATTCTTCTTACTTGCAAATGGCAAATAAATTAATGAAGCATAACTTCGTTATTTTTCATAATCTCGTTATCCCTGGTTGGAAAATGTGTTACATTTCATCATATAACTCAACATCAAAGAACCGTATCAGCTGAAGCAAAGTCAAAAAGCATTAAATAAATTGGAGAAACACATTGCAACTGATAGAAAAACTCGTATCACAAGAATTGAAAGAATATAAAGAAAATCTCGCTACATGATGGATCAACTCATCGCTAAGTAACCAAAAGTCAAGGAAGTTATTTAAATAACTAAAAGGGCACGCTCAGAACAATAAATGAATTATTCTCGGTGACTTTGCTGAGAACTATAAATACACCCTTTGACGACATGCAGTCATGGCAAAGTTCTATTTACCTTACTATATTTTCTATCAAAAAAGGTTATTGTTAAAAGATAAGCCAGAGACCTCGATCCATTCTTATAGTTATGATCTAATGGCATATATTTAATTCTATATTTAATGTAGTATTTTATCAAACTAAAATTTACATAAAACAGCAGAGAAAATTTGAGGTCTTTTTGTCCTGAAGCACAGACCTTGGTTGCGTCACTCAGGCCGGGCTTCATACTTACCAATTCTTAATTCTTGCAACAAAGCCTTTTTTATTTAAAATCTTGAAAATCCATTATGAAAGTTTTAAAAAAGTTCAAAAGGCTCAAAAATATCTCCAAAAAAATATAATTTCTAATGTATTAGAAATTATACAGGGTGGCCCAAAAATCACAAAGCCATTTTAAAATAGAATAGTTTTTTCATTTCTTATTAAAACACATTTACTCTTTCAAAACCAGAACACGCACTTCTAGGAAATAAATTTTATTTAGTTTTGAAAATTACATCCTTTAAATAAACCACCAATTTGCTTCTCCACACTGACTCACTCTTCTGAGGTTTAAGTCATCACCTGCCGTAATGTTTCTTGGCTTATTCCTTTAATTTCTTTACGGATGGTGGCCTTTAATTGATGAATGGTTCGAGGATTGTTACAGTAAACTCTATCTTTCAATTACCCCCTTAAGAAAAGGTCTGGAGCAGAATAGTCAGATGAGGGTGGCGGCCGAGCAATTTCAACTGTTTGCGAAATTATCCTTCTCCCAAAAATTAATCCGTAAGAGTTCAGTTGTTAAGCAAGCTTTATGGGTAAAAACACTGTCTTGCTGCCACTATACCTTTGGTGTGTCCTAGGCTGCAGGATGCACAAAATTCTCCAATATTTCTCGATACCTTTCGCCAGTGTTGGTTAGTACGTTTTCTCCCTCAAATAAGAACCCTTCCTGCAGTTACACCACGCCAAATCGTTACTTTTACGGAATGCAGAATATGTTGGTGGACTATTCGAGGATTTTCTGCCACCATAAATTGCATATTTTGTTTGCTAACAAACTCATTTAGGTAGAAGTGAGCCTCGTCGCCCATAATGAAATTGTAAATGAAATCAACTTCTTGCTTTGCCAATTCCTGGATCTGAACAGTCTACGCTAATCAATTCCGATAATCTGGCGGCTTCAGTTCCTGCACTAGCTGTACTTATACGAGGTTAGGAACATATCAAACTGCTGGGACCGTTTTTCGAGTTGACATTGAAGACACCTCTTCAATGCTTCGGCGTACAGACTCAATGTTTGTCTTCTTCCTAGAATTTGAAACCGCCGGAAAAAAAAAGAAGAAAGGTTTATTTATACGGTGGCTTTCTGACCAAAAAATGACGAATTTAGATTCTTTTTGCGTTACTAGATTTGATCGTTAGTTTTCTATATACAAATCGATTATTTTAACGCGTTGCTCAGTCGTGAATTTCTCCATAGTTAATTTCCAAAAGTGACGCTTAAATAATCTAAAATTAGATTTTTAAAGATATTTAGTTGCTTAGAAAGTATTTTGAATTTTAAATAGTGTTGCGACTTTTGGACCATCCTGTACACATGCGAAATTTTTAAACTGTTGCACCAAAAGAATGTTTAAGTTTGATTTTTTATTTAAAAAAAATTAATAACTCATAAAATTATTTATTAAAAATGTTATATCGTTATCTTCCTCCTTATCGCTTCCTTCTTTCATGGTTAGTTTGGAGCCTTAAAATTTGTCTCAAACTTCTACGCTGAAAAATGATGTCAAACTTTGCAGCTTCGATGTTTGGCTCTTACACAACAGTCTTCTATTTTCTTTGTCGGCCGTTCGGATGTTGATGGTTCTGGTGTCTGAACTTCACTACCATTCTCAGAAAATTCTGTTTTTGACTCTAACCATTGTTTGGCTGACACCGATTTCTGTCTCTTTTTTATGATTTCCAACATAATTCGATATTTTTAATGAATTTTAAACCTACCGTGTATTCCGCTGATTTCTAACTCTCAAATAATACTCTTCTAATCCAAACAAGCAATCATTTCGTTTTAAATCTTTCAATTTAAACCACTCATTAAAAAGCTCCAATCGGGTGAAATTCTCAAAGGCATTTTGAGACACTTTTTATCTTAAGTTAAATTTAAAACAATAAAGTACTAAAATAACATAGCTTTAACACCTGCAAATAAAGAACAACCTACATAATGATTTTTTATGTATTGTCATATGAGCTTAATCTCATTTAAACAAACAGTATTCTTTGATTCCGTTGTTAAATATGCATAATTTATTCTTACATTTAACAAATTTTAGGCTTAAATTTAATAGACGAGTTTAGAACTATGTTACACTACGATTGTAAACTTGCCCGGAGTTATTATTGAGTCCCTTTCAGAGATGTTAAATGTTAAGAGATAAAACTGATTGGAATATAATTTAAAGGAAAAAAGTAAATCCAAGGTTTTCTAACTTTTTGCAGTTCATTTAAAGAACACAGTTTTTTTTCTTTATTTTTTATAGTTTTTTACCCCTCAGTCTACCTTAAGAAATTAATAAGTTTGTGATAAAAAATTATCTTTAATGTGACGACCTTAGAAAAATGAAAAAACTATTGAAGTGGTGAGTTTTGAAAAAATTAATTAGTTATTAATTAGATGTATTGTTTTATTAATTAGGTGAACCTCAAATGTTTATTTCCTTACTCTTTAGTATGTAAAACTCAATAGGAATTAAAAAACGCCACAAAAAATTAAGTTTTAAAAAATGAAATATTCAATTCTTCCGTGGTTGATTTAGCCATATATGGCCTGCAAATAGCAATAACGATAAAAATAAACATAATATAAAATTAATAAATGATAGTTTGCCCACCCTACACACATCAACCAAAATGTCCTGGCCACCCCACTACGATGCAATTCGCCAACAAATTGTTGTTTTATTGACAGGTTGACAGTTTGACGATTAGCTGATAACACAGGCCAGCAATAAAAAAAACAATTTTTTTAACGTTGGCTGATTCTTGTGTTTTTGGGTGGCTGAGTCCAAAAATTATAATAAAAAAAGTCGTGTTCACACTCTATTTTTTTAAATATACGGAATATGAGAAATTCATTTATATATTAATTCATTTATATATTAATATAAATGAATTTCTCACATTATAATTTCTCACAATACTAATATCTGCACATTTAAATATCCTGTTACAGGTTAATACTAAATAAAATTTGGCAGTTGATTTAAAATGAAAATGAAAATTTGGCAAAAAAATTAAGTTGGTAGTTGGTGGTAAATGGCACCTTCAGTACTGGTCTTTGAACGATTTGTTCCTCTTCGCTTACAACTGTTTTCACTCAGTAGACACAACCTCACTTTCAGCTTTTTGCTCGTGTGCTCTAAGTATGGCTAACCGTGGTTGTAAAGAGTTTCTGTTTTTTATGTAATGACCTTACAATTAAAAAACGTGTGTTAAGTTAAATAAAATCTGTATCTAAACAAATGTTTAATACCAACTTGAGTAATTGATTGATGATCAATATATATCTACCATTTAATGAGATCGCCGTTTCACGAGGTCTCCGTCTAATTAAAAAATGCTTTTACCGAAATTCAGTAAAAGCATCTTTGAAATAGTCAGAGACCTAATGAAACGGCGTTTTCAAATGAGAGAGGAGGGCAATTTTGGTGATTTAAAAAAGTATTGTTATATCGATTTTTTTGCAATTCTAAAGAAACTTTTTTTGAATTCTTATTGTTTTCAATTTAGTTAGCACAGTTCAACTGATTTAAGATTTTCTTTTTATTAATGGGAAATTGTAAACCAACAGTCTCGCTCATCTTACAGATGAAGTGTCGCTCATCTAATATATAAATTGTTATTCTAGTGTTAATAGTGTATATTCCTTCCTTTAACTGGGTGAGAAAAAAAAATAACAACTTGAGGTTAATTTATTATTTAAACAAAGTTTAAATTTAACATTTGTTTAGATTTTATTAAGGTTTAATTATGAAAAAAATTTCTGGCTACAAATGAGCTTTAATAATCTGAATTTTAGTAATTTACTTATGTTTTTTTAATCGTTGTTTGATTTGTAAATAACGTGTTAGTATTATTTTTTCGTATAGAAAAACTCTAAAACATGAGTCGTAAGAAGGTAATCTTTGACCGTTTAGAAGGGTACATAAAACAAAACGATCACGTGAGCGTTTCTTGCATCTTAAAGTGGGAGTATATGAAAGAGACACTTTTTGAAATGACAAACGATAATGGACTGACACTAACCCACATTGCTTGCTTGTATGGCGATTTAAAGAGTCTGGAAGTGTTGCTGAGAAACGGGGGAAGTATACATACAAGAAGCTCACAAGGCTGGAGTGCTCTTCAAACTGCGTGTATAGGTGCTATAATATAAATAAATTGATTTTGATATGAAGGAGTCTTAGAATAAAATAAATTTTTAAATAATTCAGTATTAAAAAATGTAATTTTTAAAGCTTTATTCTTTTTTCGACTTAGGACACTGTTAATAAAAAAATGCTGAAAACGAGAAAAACCTAAAAGGAAATCTCAACACTTTGAATGAAGTCACCAAATTTCTTTTTTTAAGGGAGAATACTGTTAACTGTTATCAAATAAAATTAGTAAAATGTGATGCAAAATAGATATAAAAAACAAAGTAAAAATTGGTAAAATGTGACTGCAACAGAACTACACTTATGAAAATTAAAAACAGAACTACACTTATGAAAATTCATTTTTCTCATATAGGTGGGAGCATAAATGTCGTCGCATACTTATTGGAAGAGTGTTCAGCCAACCCGCTAGACATTGATGAAATAGATTTTGCATCTGATCATCCTATCAACGAAGAGATTGCATCACTATTAAATCAGCACAAAGAAAAGTACAATGCAAAAATTCAAAAAGAAAATTTGCCAAGACAACTAAATGAATTGCAGAACATAAAAGAGTGGGGAGAAACAAACCCCTCAAAACAGAAAAAAGGAATGTTAGAGCGATCATCAAGCTTGTGTATAAATAGGGAGAAAGCAAATGAAATGCGTAACTTACACCGAGGTCACCACACTTCCAAAGACGAAAGCTTTATTCAACATAAGAAAAATGAAATTCGCAGGCAATCGCTATTTTTCAATGAGAAATTATCCTTTAGAAACCTTGAGAAGCATAACGATGAAGTAATCCGTCGGAAATCTTTGCCTTTTGAATCTAGCCCTAGACCTTTTCCGAGAGTTAGGTTTTGTGCGTCATCTCCTTTTTCAGGGTTTCAAAATCAAACTAAGAGTACGCGAAAAAATTGCGACTCAGGAATTTATGACGAAGAGGAGATTGATAATTATCCTTAATCTCATACCAAAATTGAAAAGTAATGAATACAAACTGATTTTAAAAAAATCACTATAAATTTACGTGACAGACGGAATAGATAATTACTTCGGGGCGATTCGAAATAAAGCAGCAGTATGTAATGATTCGAATCATAGTAAGACAAATATAAAGTACAAAAAGACCGTAAAAATGGCCGAAAGATTGTTACTATGTATTACTTTTAAAATGATAGGAAAAAAAACTTCAAAAAATCAAATTCGAATAAAAAACAATTGAAATTTTGTTTGTTAAAAAGACAACGCAAAATATTTGAGTTTGGTACGGCATATTAAACGCTTTTGTTGGTAATACACAGACTTCTATACGCAGCTAATAAAAACTTAACAAAGCTCTAATCTCTATATCATGGAATTAAAAAACTCAATTAAGTTCACACAACTTATTGTTGTGTAAAAGAAAAAAACAGCATTTACAAATTTTACATATTAAAGCAAAAATATGAAAAAAGATTCCTAAGAATGTTTCTAATAGTTTCGCAAAAAGAAATGTAAATTATTTTGAAGAACAGTGTAAGAGGTTTCAATTTATTTACAACTGATCGGTGAATGAAATAACTCTTTAGACATATACACATAAAGTTAGATAATATTAACAAAAACAATAAAAAAGAAACATTTCAGAATTTGAATTCAGACCTAAAAAATTAAGTAACACCTAGCGCTATATAAATGTGTATTTGTAGTATACTCTATACACACAAACATTTAAGTAGATACATACACACGTATGTGCATATATATATATATATATATATATATATATATATATATATATATATATATATGCATACATACATTCCATAATTACATATACAAATACATTTCAAGAGCTACGAAAAATTTAAGAAATTTACTGTCGAATATTTTTGATTTTTAATTAGGATAAAATAAGGCATCAACTTGTAACTTTTCAATGATGACATCAGAAAATTTCTATCATGAGCTTAAAAGAACTTGAATTCTTGATAAGATGAATCAAAAAAATTGTTCTGACATTTTGAACTGGTACTGAAGAAAGTTGTAGATCTAAAAAGATTCTTACGCTTTGAATTTCATCAACAAGTTGCAAATTTTTCAACGTAGCAATCACTATCAACTCATAATACAAGGCCCAGATATTGATACAAGACTGGGTTACCATAGTATACTACAAAACCAAGACCTATGTAAGTGAAGAAACGAACGACATGACTTATATTCCATGGTTCTTGTTGCTTTAAATGTGAAATATTTCTTAATCGAACATCATGATCGTCATCATTTTCTTTCTTCTAAAATAATAACAATGTAAGCGTTTTAAATGATTGTAAACGTAAATGTTAGAAATCGACATATAACGAGGAATATGTTTCTACACAATGAAACAAATATGATTATCTACTACTTTTAAATTTTAACTAAGAAGCATACTATTTGACTTACTTTGTTTTGCCAAACAGGAGGAAGCCTGTAGTTTTTTGAAAAGCCAGTATAATAAACACTGGTTTTAGACTTGGAGTAATATTTTATATCAGTCAATTTTAGAGCAATCTCAATTACAGCTTGTATCAAAATTTTTAATACCACACGTGTAACAACTACTACTAAGATGCCTATAATAAATAAAAAAAAAATTATACAAAATATAAACTAAATATGAAAACTAAATTTTGTTTTTTAAATGACATCCTAGCAATATAAAAAGAGAAATTGCAAAAAGAGAAAAAACGAATTATGAGAAATAAATTTTAGTAATAGCCATACTGAAAATAACTGCTTACCAAGAACGAACCGACATACACCAACAATAACAGCAGTCATAACTGGTGTTTCACCTAAAAAAATCTCCTATGATATAATCAAAATGAAGGATAAAGATGTCTACAGTAAATTGAGTTCTAAACTCAAACATACCATACTTATACATTTCCATTAAAGACTTTAGAGGTGCAGAGCGCCCATATGATGCAGCTCGACCAAGAATGACACCAACCATACTGGAAACCATTGCAGTCTAAGAAATAAACACCAAAAATTAATTTGTGTTCAAACAAGGAGTCAAAGTATTAGGAGCAACTGAGAGTTAAAAACATCTTTGGTTGCTCCTTATACTTTGAAAAATTAAATAAAATTAATAATTTATAGGGAGGATTTATAAAAACTAATACAAAAAAAAAATTATTATTTTATACAAATCGTTAAAACTATACCGCCTTTAGTTCTAAATAATCAGACATTTCCTTACTGTTTCAACAAAAGCTGCCAGTCCAATTTCATTAAAGGGATGCAGAATAATAAGTATAGCTGAATAAACTGGGACAAGAAGAACACCTTATAGTGAAAAAAAAAAAATCTTTTAGATTGTAATCAATAATGCTCAAGAACTGAACCTCTGCTTAAGAATTGGATAAAATATTCAGATAATGTAAGCAAATGATTATTGCATTAACAAACTGTTTGCTAAAAAATGTGCAAATGTTTTTACTTAAACATCAATACATAACAAAAGAATTTTCTTGTGTATTAACATTTAAATAAAAACATTGGTGAAAGACTAACACTATTTATATTAATACCTTGGCCAGTCATCATACTGGATAGATCAAGCAGGTTATCAAACCTGTTCATAAAAGTAACTATTAAGCAACCAATTAAACTTCCAGTAATTACATCAGCAGGACTATGGACACCATTGTATATACGACAAAACATCACGTTAAATGACCCTAAAAAAATTTTATATACCTTTCAAATGTAACTCTAAACTGGTTTGCAACCTTAAACTAACTTCTTTTTTTTTTTAAGAATGTAAATGTTTATCATTTACTATCTTTAAAAAAAAAAAAAAAAAAAAAAAAAATTAATTTCATTAAAGATTAGTTGTTGCAATTTTCGTTAAAGATTATTCATTAAATATTATTTAGATTTATTTTCACTTTTCAGTAGCCTAAAACAAGAATAAGGGGATATTTTATATACTAACTTTGATGCTTATTGTTGAATCATCAACTTTGATTTATCAGTTATTTAATTATTATGTTCAATAACAATTTAAAGTATAATTATGTGTTTTAATATAAATCAAAATTAGGTCAATACCTTTTTTAATATTTGTTTTATGATTTTTTAAATAAGTTTCAAACAAAAAAATGTCTACTTTTTTTAAAAGCACTGAAGTTCTGTACCAAAAATTACTGACATGAATTTTAAACTACTTTAACATGCCCCCTCCTCTTTTTTTTTAACAAAGAAAATCTTACATGCAGTAATGAGCATAAAAAGGCAGATTAGTGTAGAGAATTGTAAATGATAATGAATCCAACAATAAAACCACAAATACCTAAAAAAAAAAAAAATGTAAATAAAGCAGAACTACACAGAATACTGACCCTGACCTCCCTCAGAAAGGCTTAATAATGAATTAAGAATAAAGATACCAATTAGCAGAGCATCATTTCTATGATAAAGTTGCAATCAGCTAATAAAATTTATCTTGACTATAAATTTTTCTGCAGATCAAGTTGTTTCTTTGAAGGATATTTATTCTTTGATAACAGTACAAATCAGAGTCTAATTCATTGTAATTAAATTAATTCTTTTATATTCAGAAAAAAAGAAAAGGTGAGGAAGAGTATAAATAAAATACTTATAAATTCTTATATAATTTGAGGTTTTTATAAACAAAAAGATTTTTTAAACTCACCATGGACATACAACAGCTAAAACAGAATGATGACTGGGCAAACCCCTAAAAATTAAAAGCTTAATTTAAATAAAAGAAAATACTATGATAAAGCAAACTCTATAATGTGTATTAAAAAAATAATTTCAAACAATCACTGCAGAAATATTTCAAAAGAATATATTTTGTCAGGTTTTTCTAATAGCTCCTTTTTTAAAATAATTAAAATATTGTGTGCTTTCACTGTATTATTAACATCCCAATTATAACGATTAATCGGATTTTTGGTTCTTTTGATTTTTGTTCATCAAAACCAATCTATTTGAGTTCATTTTTTAAAGAAATTACCATTAAAAATACTATCTTTTAAATTAACACGCACAAATCTTTATTGTGACCTATCAATTCATTACTTGTTTACAAGACATTTGAAATAGCGTTATGGGATTTTTTAACAATAGAAAAAACTGAATATCATGCAGTGATAAAATTCTTTGTTTTGGAAGGTTTATCTGCAACTGAAATTCATACAAAAATGGTGAACATGTTAAAGGAATCTGCTCTTTCATTTCTGACTGTACATCTATTGGTTTTAGAGAATAAATGCAGTCATACAATGATTGAAGATAAACCACATAGAGGTTGACTAAAAACTGCAACAGTCCAAGAAATCATTGAGCAAGTACATGATCTTGTTATTGAAGATCCAAGTTTAACTAAGCATAAAATTGCTGATACCATAGGCATCTAAGATGAACATGTACTCAATATTTTGCATGAAGAATTGCATATGAAAAAGCAGTTTGGAAACTTAGTGCTGCATTTGTTAAAAGTTCAACAAAAACTGGATTTTAAAAAAATTTCTCAGCATAATTAGGGGCATTTTAACCCATTCCACCACAATTTTTTTTACATATTTTGTTAATTAAAACACTATTTAATTTTTACAAGTTTTTATTTCAAAGAAACCTTAACACTAAATTATGAGTAATATTTACATGAATAAAATTGTTGACAATAATTTTTTATGCATAAAATGACCACGTAAAGACAGACCGGTGAAACGCCGGTTTAGTGTTTCAATACCATAATGTAGTAGACCAGCGATTCACCGGCTTTGTGTGTCAATGAGTTAAGCACAATAAAACCAATTTCTTGTATCATTTTACAATTATGGATGATACTTGGATCAACCACAATGATTCTAAATTGAAATAACAAAAATTGCAGTGGACTGAGGCTGGTTGTTCAGCTCCAAAGCAGGTGAAGTCAGTACAATTTGCAAAAAAGGTTATGGCATTAGTTTTTTGGGATGAAAAAAGGATTTTATTGATTATCTTGAAAAAGATAAAACAATTAACTCTAAATATTATTGTAACCTTTTGGATCTAAATATTATTGTAACCTTTTGTATGCTAAGAATTGTGAAAAAAAAACTGGTTTAGCAAAGAAAAAAATCATTTTTCATCAAGACAGTGCACATGTTCACATAAGTGTTTTGACAATGGCTAAATTAAATGAATTAAAGTACAAATTGCTTGAGCATCCACCATACCCACCAGATTTGGCTCCTAGCGACTACTACCTCTTTAGAAACATGAAACAATTCCTTCAGGGAAAGTGTTTTTCATTGAATGAAGAAGGTATTTCAGTCATAGATCAGTATTTTACAGAGTTTTCAGAAAATCATAACAGAGATGGTATAAAATTATTGGAGGATCATTTGAATAAGTGTATTAAAGCTGAGAGAGATAATATTGAATAAAGAAACTAATTTCAGGTAAAAATTTATATTCTTTCACTTTTGCTTTCAAAACTTTTCAACTAATTTATATTAGGGCTGTGGAGTCAGAGAGTCGGAGCTCATTTTGGCTGGAGTCGGAGTCAAAAAAAATTGTACTGACTACAACTTCAGCTTAAAAAAAATCTTTCAAGGTTTCATAATTTTCATATGGATTTTATAGATGTTACTCATTAAAATATTTTATTTTCTGTCAGCCTAAAGCACAAGCGTCAAACTCAAGCCCTCCAGTTGTTACAAAACTACAAGTCCCAGGATGCTCTGATAGTTGTAGGATATCCAGACATAATGGGAATTGCTGTTTGCAACAACTGGAGGGCAAGGAGTTTGATATGTTAGTTTAAGGCCTTTAAAACAGAGATTAGCAGCAAGGCATTTTGCTGCTTATCACTGAGAATCATAAATCATCTCCCCTGTGCTCTCCTCTACCATCCCTTAAACTAGATAACTTCATGATGCCCCAATCCCCAACTTAAACTGTCTGACACTGTGCTGCATATTCTTAGTAGAAAGCTAGGCATGCCACCACCAAACACAAAAGAGCTTCTTCAAAAAACAGAAAGACTGTAAGTATTCAATTAACTTTGCTTCTCTGGAGAGAGAGAGTATTAGAAAATTAGTGATTGAAGAAGTTGTTAAACAAAAAGAATTGCAATTTCTCAAGGGATGCTTTGTGTTTCTTAATAGAGTGAACTACTTTGCAATCAATGTCTGATTTGTTTTTGAAAAAAATGAAGTAGCTACCAAGATATTGGCAGTAAAAGACACCAAAGCTAATCACACCAGTGAATTTCTCTAGGTCTTGGTGGAAAAGATTCTTCAAGAACATGAACTTAAAGAAGAACAAATTCTTTCTGTTCAACTGACAATGTTTCAAACATGATTTTGACAAATTCATAATTTTATTAGTGACTGCATAAGAGTTTATTGCATAACAAGAGTTTAGAAAAGTTGGATTATTTGAATCATGGTGATGAAATAGCCAGTATTAACATTTTACTACAGTAAGTTTGTTGTTACAAATTGGCTACTTATGAAGGAGTCAGAGTTGGGAGTCGGAGTTGGAACAGAGGCTTACCGACTTCACAGCCCTGATTTATATATAAAAAAGTTTTAATTTCAGTCTTGTTTGTATACATTTTGTTACCAGGTCTACAGAGGTTTTACCAGGCTACTGAGGTTTTGCTCACTTTAAACAGCATGCGAAGATATAACCAATAATCATTAAACTCACTATCCCAGTACCGAACAAATTATGTAAGTCAAAAACATCAATGTATGTGTTTGCTTGGTAATCTTTGTATCATTAACTCAACTATAAAAATAATGAAAATGTTTGATAAGATGATTTTTTTTTTTTTTTAAATTATTGCAATACATTATAAGAATTTTTTTTAAATTATTAAATAAAGACTGTCTAGAATGATAATGACCATAGTGTTTTTGAAATATTTTAATGACTTTTTAAAAATTGTTTAAAGCAAATTTATTTCCCTTTCAAATTATATAAAGGTAATAAAAAGGTGATTGTAAACAAAGAAAATTTATTTGCAAGTAGAAAAGAGAAAATTCATTTTTAATGAGTGGCTAAAAAACTGTAAAGTTCCAATTAATTCACTAGGCAAAAAGAATAGAGTTCAAAGGAAAATTGTCAGTTGTGCCATCAAATCATGAAGTGAAGCTTACAGATTGGAAAGAAAGCCAAAAAACGAAGAAAGAGCTCAGTTAAGTTTTATACTTGAATAAAAAGTGATTAGGGAGATTGATACAAATCCAAAGTACTCCGTTTGGGATATCGAACTCCGTTTGGGATATCGAAAAAACTGGTGTTCCCAAATCAATAATCCAAAAATTCCAAAGGAGATATGGCAAATAGATGTATAAGAAATTTCTTGAAAAGTCCTAACAGTATTTCAGCGAAGACCAAAGACATGGTTGAAAATTGCTAAAAGAAAAGCTTCAAGAAAATCAAAAGTAAATTATATTGGATGATAAAACCCATTGCAAACTCAATTGTTTAATGCTCCCAGGCCAGCAGTTTTATGCAATCTTAAAAGGAAAAAAGCCTGACATTTAGGAAAGAAAGTTATGGTTTAGCAAGCCATCTGTTTATGTGAATTCACAAATCAGCCATTTTTAATGAATGGAAACAAGAACTCCAAAGTTTACATAAAAAAAAGTTTAAAAAAGCAACTTATGCTTTTGATACAAAAGCAGGATGATCAGGTTGCTTTCTGGTCTGATCTTGCATTTTACAATTACTTAAGAAGTTTTATCAAACAGTATTAACAAAATGGTGCCAATTATGTCCCAAAAAATATGAATCCAAAAAACATACCACAACTTTGTCCAATTGAAAATCTTGGGCTAGCATTAAATCTGGCTTGGTCAGGAAAGGCGTGCGATCGCACTCTAATCTTGACCACGCATACAATATTTAGTTACAACAACTTGCCTATAGCTTCATATACTTTTTGAAATGTTCTCAAAACATCTTAAGAGCCGTGGCCAAGTTGTCGCAAATAAATATTTTATGCGTGTACAGTTAAGTACAGTTAAGCTTTTAGAGCTGATCAATATATTAAGAAAATATTTTGATCAGCTCTAAAAGCTTAACTGTACTTGGTGAAAAACTTCCCTTACAACGAAAAAAATATTAAAATTTATGAAGTGGTTCTAGAAATAAGTTAAAAATCCCATGGTCATTGTCATTCTGGACCATGTTGTACTATGTCAATCTTTAAACATGTTATTTCTAACTGAAATTTAGATCTTCATGTGAATATGCATTACTAATAATTTTTTGCATAGTATAAAAAAATTTCAAAGTCATTTGCTTTAAGAAAAACATTTTTGTAAAAAAAGAAAAAAAAAAAAAAAGTGCATCAAATTATTATTCTAATTGTATAATGATTTTCCAATTGACAAATATTTAATTTGCTTCTATTTTATCTCTGAGGAGTTGACCTGGTATGTGACTCAATGTAGCATTCAAAATATTTCATTAAAATGAAACAAAACAAGATTCAATATTACCAATGGTGATCATCCCATTAATAAAGATTACTTACAGGTATGTATATAAATATTTAAAATACCAAACAAAAATTGTCTGGATTTAACTTACTATTACTAACTTCAAATGAAATTGTATAAAAACAATAAATACTGATATAAAACCAAAGGTGTAGAGAAATGTTACGCCCATGACTAAAAACAAACATTTTCACTTTTAGGCTGTCTGGCTTAAACCCTATAAAGGTATATATGTCAGGGCTTGTGATGAAGCGGACGCACTCGCGCCGCGCTCATGAAACATTTTCGCCCCTAGGAGGTTTTAAAATATTGTTCACGGCCGTAAACAATATTTTAAAACCTCCTAGGGGCGAAAAACAACACTCGATTAGCTTATAACAAGAGTATAAAATCATGCTCGTTCAAAAGTTTGGGATGGAAAAAAAAAATTTAATTACAAATATTTTTTATAAAATATTTGTAATTAAATTTTTTAGGTAATGATAAAACTTGTTGATTTAACAGTAAAACTCTGTCTTCCTTATACTTATATCCTTATACAAAGTACTTATATAAAATATAAGCATTATGTCACTCGCTTTCTGCACGTTTCTATTTTGTTATTTTGTCAGAATTTTTCCGTTTTGCACTAAACATAATGAATGAAATTTCAAGATCGCTCTCACAGACTTGACCCTGAGCACACATAATTGCACTCGATGACAACATATTATAATTTTACGAGCGTGATATAACACGCTTGGCAATTTTCTTCATCACAAGCCCTGATATGTGTTCAAAAAGCAGCCAACTCTTTAAACTTTTTTAATACTTTTTCTTTTGTTTTTACAAGAAATTTTTTAATGACAGGTCATTCATACCAGAAATTTTTAAATTTTTGGGTAAGAATTGCAAAACCTAAGGAGTAAAACTTTTCCAAAAAAGGTAAAACAAAATGTTAAAACAGAGAAACTAGATACAGCTACTTATTTGTGCTTAGGGATACTCAATTACTTCTATAACATACTATACTTTATGCCAGTATTATGAAATATTACAGAATTCAGAACTCAAGAACACTGAAAGTTTTTTATAGATGAAAAAATTTTTTAATTAAAAATAACTCACCATGTATAATAAGCATTTTCTAATGGTTTCACAGGTGGACTTGGGGGACGAGGTAAACATAATGAGTTCTAAAAAATATAAAACACTTTACATCCGGATATGCAGCTCTTAAACTACAATTAATGATATTAAATATAACTAAAATATGTTAAGTATCATAAAATCAAATATCAGGAGTTCTGTAAATTCTTGTGTATATAGCAAAGTTAATAAAATAATTGAAATTGAGAAAAATTTAAAGCTAAAGATATTTATATCATGTTTATGAAAGATTCATAAGCATATATAAATATATATATATATATATATATACATAAGCATATATATATATATATATATATATATATATATATATATATATATATATATATATACACACACACACACACACACACACACACACACACACACACACACACACACACACACACACACACACACACACACACACACACACACACACACACACACACGCTATTTGTGTTTCTTTAGATAAACTGGCTATTTGCCATTTGACTTCTTGTGATACTGATTTTCATTGCATTTTTCTGTTTCAGGCGTGCTAAGAATTTACTGATTGAAATATCTCTTGAAATTCTAGTTAAAAACTGATTTTTGTTTGAAATTATTTGTAATTTATATTGATCAAAGCGAGTTCAAATTTTCATGATTCTCGTATAACTAATTTAAAAGTTATTAAGTTTAAATTAACTGACCTTACAATTTTGATTAATTTTTGGTAATAAGTAAATAATAGGGTTGCTTGAATTTGTCTTTAAATTTCTCAGAAAGGATAAATAGGACCGAAAAGTGTTATATATCAATGTAAAGCTAATTGAAAATCAAAAATTAAAAAAGTTTTTTTTAACTATTAATCATTTAAAAAATCATTTAAGGGATAAGTAAATAGCTATCAAAAAAAAAACTGCCTTATATTTTTGAAAGCCACTGTATTTTAGTTAAAAGAATAGAACAGCGCTGGTATAGTTTTGTACCTGCTTTTAAACTTAATTGTACCAATAAAATGTACTTATTAACTTTATATATCCAATAAATGAAAATAGGACCCTGTAAAGATTCAGATTTTGAATAGAATAAGAAATGTGCTTTAAGATTCTATTTGAGCCTATTCTCTATAATTGAATCAGAAGAATTGTATTTTGAATTTTTATGTAAACATGTGTAAAATTGTTTTTTAGGTAATTCATCAAGTTAGGTGGATAGAAATTCAGCATTATTACAGTTTTAAAAAATGCACCATGGTTTTAAATCTATTATAAATGTCCATTGAGGAGGTAGGTCATGGGAATTGTGTATCCCTTCTGCTGTTGATGGTCTAAAGAGTATTCACCAAGATATTTACTTTGACACATAACTAAAATATTTAATGGTTGTCTCATAAGAATTAAAACAAAGGTACACAAACACTTTTCTATTATGGAGTATTTCATAGCAAGAAACAACACTTAAAAAGTGGAGCCTGAAGCTATAAGAACCCCCTAACTGACCTAAAAAAATGATAGGTTCTAGGCCCCCTCTTTATTAACTAAAAATACTCTTCATTAACTAAAAAAACTCTTCATTAACTAAAAATATATAAAAAAGGTTTGTACTAAGTAATCCTAATATTTCTACTGCATGGAAAGTTTATTAAATTTTGCTGATATTAAAACACAATTTAAGATTCAATTTGATTTCAAACCTATACAAGATTCAAATTGCAGCAAATCAATCAATTTCATATTCAATATAGAATAAATTTGTTGGGGAAAAAATAAAAGTATTCTGAGAAAAAACAATTAAAAATAAAGTCCAAAAATTAGCACTTCTTACTTTTACTGCATTAGCTATATAGAAACCCATTGCCATTGCAATACAAGATAATCGAGCAAGACGCATATCAACAATCCTAAAATTATATGCAATTCAGAACAGAAAAAACTTTTTAATTCAGGGTGGTAAATATTGGAATATGCCAAATATGCTTTAACGTTTTTAAACACAAATATTTTGCATATAATATTGAGTGTAAAACAATCTATCATTTTGGATGTTTTAGAAATATGGTAAACAGTGTTTGAAAGAACTTTCATGTTTATCCAAATAATTTCTTTATAATGGAATTATTTTTAGGCAAATCGAAAAATATATCTGAATTTAAAGTATTTTTATGAAATATATTTTAGATAAAAATTTTAAATAATAAACTTAGCTAATTTACTTACCATACAAGAAAACAAATATATAAAACATAAAACTCTTCACAACCAAGTAAACTAACAATCTTCATTAACTGTGTCACATGTTTGTTACGAAGATGCTAACAAAGCAATTAAAAAAACAGTTACATAAAAATCACACAAAATCATTTTAAAGCATTTTTATTGCATCTGATTATTAGAAGAAAAAATTTATTAGATTATTTTGTTATAATTTTATTACAATAGCTTTAAAGTCCAATTAACATAAACTTGATTATTTATCAGGTGTTACTAACTTTTATATAAATGGAATCCAGTTAGTTAGATAGAATAACAAAAAGAAAATGGAAAAATTTCCATTCACATCAATCACTATCCTACCATAATATAACTAGACAGATGTAACACTGAATTAGTTAAATGATTTTTATAAAAACAAAATTTTAATTTATGTCACATTATGTCCCAAACTCACTTGTATAGCAAGCAATACAGGTGTTCCATAAAGGATGCTTTGCAACAATTTGTGACGAATCCAACGACCAGGAGGACCAAGAGCATCTATAATTAATATATATTAGCATATAGATATATTTACATTTGGTGGTCATCATCTATGTCATTGTCATCATTATTGTTGTTATCACTATCATCATTTTTTCAGTTAATTTTAAAATTTGAACATTTTTGATGGCTTTGAGATAATGCCACATAAATATCTTTATTTCTTTTTCTATCATCATATAGTACAAACAGCATAACATTTTTATTATTGACTTTTAACTTACATGCAAAAAATTCTAAGTTATTTAGCATTTTCAAAAAAATTTAAACTATAGTCTTATTTATGGTATTTCAAAGAAGGTTAGATAACTAAATGCCTATAACTTCAACATTTAGTTACAAACATATGATTTATTAGTCTAAAATCGAACATTAATCAAACATAATAGAAAAAAAAAATTAAATTTAATGTTGTTTATATAATTATAATAACTGGAACTTATCATAAAAAATAGGAGTACGTAAATAATAAATAAAAGCTAGACAGTTACATTTATAACAATATCATACCAATAGGGGCTTGAACATATCCGATGTCTTCATCAACACCATCCGAACTGTTTTCTATTTCTCCTTTCATAATCTGTTCAAGGAGAATAAGTTCTTTCTCGGTTTCTTCATCATAGTTAGCCCACTCCTGAGTGTCCTGAGCCTCCATTCCTTAGTCTATGAAGATATCAGATACAGAGAGACATAACCCTTTCTTACTTAAATAGAACTCATTCGGAAGAACTTTCTTTTTTGTGACTGTTATGACATGAAAACATTTTTATCTTCAGCCCAGTTCTCCGTTTAGAAATCAATGTAAATACGAAGAAAAGAAGAAGGAAAAAAAAACGAAACCAAATAACGAAATTAGAATCGAAAAAAAAAAAGATGTTTAATCTAAACATTTCGATGAAAGGCATCATCATTATTTATTCAAAAATATTTATAGCGCAACGTTTGTTTTTTTTCGTTTTTTTTGTTTCTCAGCTAAGTGAAAAATTATGCTGCAAATCCTCTTACATAAATATTAAATTAAAATTCTTGACAAATTTAAATGATGAAATGACAAATCAACTGATTGAAAATTAATCCAATTATACATAGCCTACCTACAATAAAAAAAAAAAAAAAAAGAAAAAAAAAGAAAATAAGAAAATAAGAACCTATCTACTAGGCGTAGCCATTTAGAGTCTCAATCAATCTATTGTAGAGTAAGATAAAAACAGCATAATAGGTGGAAAAAGTTTTAGCGTAAGATTTTAGCAAGTATAAATGCGAGTGAGAAGATTTTTTTGTTTTAAAATAATGATTTATTGACACGATAAAAAATAAAAAGTGCCTTCTTTTCAGCCTATATTTAAAATGCAGTAAGACTATTGAAGAAGCATTTGATGTTAATCAAATCTCCTCTAAAAAACAGGAAAAAACAACTGGGTGTCTCTCCGATAAAGGTTTACATTAGAGACCCTTTTTTTTTCAGGCCTGAAAATACAGACCTTAACAAAAATCTTTTTTTAAAGTTAAAAATTTTCTCTGTAGTCACAGAAAATGGTGAATTTATATCTTTTCCTAGGCAACTTATACAGACTCAAAACGACCAAAATTTCAATACAGTTTTTTGGGATAAAAAAAATCATAAAATGAAACTGCTAAACTAAAAAAAAAAAGGAAGAGCAGGTAATGTCAGTTTCTGACCTTTGTAGAAAATCTAAATCATTTTTAAAAGATCTAAAACCTTAGTCTTTGGTTATGTAGGTTGTTTGATCTTGGTTTTTATGAAGAATATCTAAGGTGTAATTTTCAAAAAGCTGAAATAAGATTAGATATTTTCAATCACTCTCTTCAACTAATTGTCTTCGGTTTTAGACTTGACGAAAGTAAGTATATCATGTGTGCTATATGCAGACAGCATCTAAAAATCCTAAAATAACGGCATTCTTTGTTTTTCCCTTGATTTATTTAGTTTTTTGAGAAATTAAAAAAACCTTATTCTGTAAAATTCTCAGTTTTTACTGGCTTACATTGTCTATAATTTAGTATTTTAAAAATCGCTTAGATAACACGTTACTCCAATATCCTATATAAGAATCTATTTACAAATATTAGATAAGATTTTAAATGACAGCTTGTTGATCTAGTTGAAAATGAAATAGCTAATGTAGAATATAATTTTTAATTATATAGTAAAAATAATAAAAGGAAAGAGGCCCCCGTGGGTTCCGTTTATAAATGTTAAGTGGCTGTAATTAAATGTGATAAAAATCAAATGAATCGGTGAAAATGGCGGATCCCATAGCAGTAGCTAACGTCGGACCCATTTCTGCTGAGGAAGACGAGAGTTACCTATATTCAGGTAATAATCAGTTATAAGTGAACAATTTTCTAATTATTTACTAATAAAGTAGTAAATTTAATTTAGAGATAGTTCCTTTGCAACAAGAAAGAATTTGTCGCTGGTTTCAATGATTTATTTAAAAAAAGAAATTTCAATTATAGTTTTTATAGTTTATTTAACTCATCTATATTCAAATGGTAAAAGTAAATTAAATTTAGATGATAGATTTCTGTATTAAAAAAAATATTTATAGGATATTTGCTATCATATGCTTTAGTTAAAACAGTTTAAAGTTTATTCTAAATTTTTAAGTTCTTTTTGTTTGTTGTTTGCAACTTAGAGCAAGTATGATTCTGTCACTCTTATACTGGTTTCACTATTATGTTGCATTAGATATCTGTAGAAAGAAAAAAAAGCCAAATTTAATTTTTGAATTTTTGAATTTTTTATAGCACAACTGCAGATAAGTATCTAAAAGCCATGCTTTAATTGAGTTTGAAAAATTTATGCAGAGCATATAGCATCAGCACTGTCAATAAAGCTGCTTAGAATACTTATATCAATATTAAAATTTAAAAATTTTCGTAGCAGAATTAGCCTAGAACTTGCTTGAAGAGCTTGATGTGTTTAATGACAAATTTTATTGGGAATGGATTGAAATGAGTTTGTCATCAAAGTTAATTAGCTTGTAAATGGAGGCCACAGAATGCAGATTTGAAATAAAAGAATAGTATTAAGCTTCCAAACCCAAATCTTCAGTATATTCATTTTAACATGACTTGATAAATCCCTATTTTCACTACATTTATAAAGTAATATTAGAAAAAAAAACTAATTTGAACAACAGTTCTATGCAATTAAATGGCAATATCTTCAGTTTCATTTAATTGATTTTTATGTCAAATGTACTATTTATAGTATGCACTCATCTTAACTTTTGTGCATAGGAGAGGGAAGGATTTCACTGCATACTTCTTTTGTTTATGTTTATTTGTTTCTATATTTTTCAATATGATTTTGGCTCTAATTGGTGAGAGGGAAAGGCAGAATTATTAATTACACTAAAATACTGCATGGCTCACTTATCCTGGCACACAATCTAGTTTCTAAAAGTTAATTATTTAGAGAAATAAGTAAGTTTGATTAAGTTTGATGAAGTTTTAAAACCAATTGAGGTTTTTTGTTTCAACGAGTTTTTAACTTTTTAATTTCTGTTTCTTATATAGAAGGAAGTCAATCTGCACCTACAGTAAGGTAATAATCAAATGTTTATGCTTTGCTTTAAGTACAGATTTCTGTAATAAATTGTTATGGTAACTTTATTTACAGTTTTCGGGGTACAGTATTTGAGCTGTTCGCTATGTTCTTATGTGGACAGTGTTTTCCTTAAATTTTTTATTCCAGAAACTAATTTTTACTGGAAGACTTGAAAAAAAGCTTGTTTTTAAAAGATTTTTTATTATAAATATAGAGAGGATGAAAATTCCGCTCGGTTAGAGTTTGTTTCTGATGATCATACTGTAGAAGATGAGAAGAATGCAGAGGTAAACAAATTTTTGTGTGCAGGTTTTACAGTGGTTTTTGCCTGTCCTTATTTTTAACCTCAGACAAGGTTTGCGCACAAATTTTTTAAAATAAAAATTCTTCATATAATTATGTTCATTTAATTAGGAGCAAAATGATGAAGAAGGAGAGTTTGAGGAATCTGACGATGATGATGATGATAATATTCAAGTTCATATTGGTGAAGTAAATGCCAGTGGAACTACTCCTGGGTTAGTACTGTATTTAAGTCAAGATTTTGAGCTATTTTAGAATAGGTAAAAAACAGACCTTAACCTTTTCAACAAGTTTGTTTATCCAGTTGACTTGTTTACTAATTCAAGAGTTTTTTTTTTATATACATAATTATAATGATATTTTCCAGGTAAAAAACACAAGGTCATTCATTAATAAATGTATGTATATATATATATATATATATATATATATATATATATATATATATATATATATATATATATATATATATATAAATTAAAATCTGCTAAATATACTATTCTCCAAAAATTCCTGTTTGGGATAATAACCTACTTAATTTATGTTTAGTGTTTATGGTACACCTGTTAACTGGAAAAAAGATGCTACAGGCACTGTTAAATCTGCTGTTCTGCCTACACAAGGTCAGAAGAAAATTGATGTCAATGCTGTTGGGTTGATTAATGGTCAGCCTATATATGAGTATGACATGGACAATGATCAAGATGATAAGCCTTGGAGAAAACCAGGTTGGTGAGTTAGTTAATTATAATAGCCTTCTACTCTTTAAAACCTGGATTTTCTCCTGATAAAATGTTTTTCTACCAGAAAATAATTCTCCTAACCAGTTTATATTTTTATTAATGTAAAATACAAGAATAGTTGATTTACTTGTTTAAGCATTTTACATAAATGAAATGTTTAGCAATAAAGTTTTTACATGGTTCATAAGTAGATATACATTCCCACAGAGGATTTGTAAGATTACTTTAGAAGATAGGTTCTTGATAAGAATAATATTCTGAAATCTTCTTACCGCACATAGATACAGATTTGTTTTCATTCTTATAGCATCTTTCTCTGTTGCTTGTTTTTACATAACATTGAGGAATTTAATAACTAACTAGAACAATATTGCAAAGTTGTAGTATTAAATTTTCTTTTTAGAGTGTCCTTCTGATCTCAATGCTACAACTGTTTAACATTTTTTTGTCAGGTGCTGATATTTCAGACTATTTTAATTATGGCTTTACTGAAGAGACCTGGAAACAATATTGTGAAAAGCAAAGGCGCATGAGACTTGAAACTAATCGTGGGTCTTATGTAAGTATTTTTTGTTTATTGTTCAAAAGTTATCACTTGTTGAAACAAAATTTTTTTAACATAAGAGATTATTAGTTAATGTGAGTGTGATTATGCATAAATAAGTCAATTATCTTCTTTTTTTTAAGATAGTAACAACAACCCCGTCTATAACCCCAGCTCAAGTAGAAATTGAAGTGCTGCCTGATGGTAAGAAAACCTATTTCATTGAAAATGTTGTTGTTTATATTCCTATTGAGTATTCACTGCAAACATGGGTATTGAGAAGGCAGTGCAAAACAATCCAATTGTACCATATTTTTTTTAATTGTACCCTTTTTTTTTTCCTCAGTGGGGTCCTATTATTGATATAATAATTAGGATCAAAACTCATAATTATTAGCACTAAAACTTAGTCTTAGCATCAAACATAGTAATATTGTTCAAGCATAGCAAATTTTAAAAGTAAAAAAAGTAATACAGATCTTGTAAAAAAGAGTGTCATTTTGTGGTTGTATTTTAAAACAAAATGTCCTTTATATTATCCCTATCATAAGACTTGTCATTTGTGAATGTTATGAGTTACACAAAAGAAATGAAGTGCTGTTTAAAAACCAGTTGTAGTTAGTTGTAGTGTGTAGAATAAATCTCGGAAACCAAACTTAATTTAGTAGATGAGTAAATTAGTTTTTTTAAATTGTTCGTAAGTTTTTTAAAAGTTTTCTCGTTAACTGCTGTCAATTTACAATTTTCATCAAATCTATCAGATACTATTAGGCTTTTTATGAGACTGCAACCTCATGAAACTTGTGATGTTTAAAGCAAGAATGTATGACAAAATGTCCTTGTAACTCATACTGAATCATTATAAGTTACACGGACATTTTGTATTTTTATCAACTGACTTTTATCACTGTCAAAATGCTTTTGTGAACTTTTGCAGTTTTCTTGATTTAAAAAAAAAAAAAATGAATCTTTGATAATTTTACTTTTGATATTTTTATATCATACATTAGTTAAAAAATTTTAAATTTAATAATGTAAAGATTATGTTTTTATATATAAATCTAAATTTTAGATTACTCTGATAAACATAAAATAAGCCTGCATTTTATTGAACCATAAATTTTTTTTAGGGGATGCAGAGTGAAATTACTGTGCTTTCTCACTAAATAATTTTGTCTGTCTCTGTCTCTCTATAAATATTTAATCTGTTACCATGTTTTCTGTAATGAATTTTTATTTTATAAATAATTTTTATAAAAAGGGCGTACTCGTGTTAAAGCTGGTCCACCACCTGATAGGAAAGTAGAGGGTTCCATTCATGTCATTGGATCAGATGGTAATAAGATTGAAATATAATATTCTTTGCAATATTAACGAGAAAAACATTCAACTAGGTGTTTTTAAATGAATATTTGTATTTAACTTTTGCCAAAAACATTTTCACTACATTTTAAAGTGGAATCCTTTCAATGCTTATTTTTTGTTAAACAGCTGATGCACGGCGTAAGCAAAAAGAGGATGAATTATTAGCATTAGCTTTAGGATCTACCCGTGTGATGGCTCCATCAGGTTTTCCTGGTCAGCGTCCAATTTACACTGGTATTTATTTTACTTTAAATTGTTTTTTATCCTAAATTTAATTTAAGTTTAACATTTTTTGAAATCTCCAATTTTACAAGTTTGATAAGTATGTACGACAAATTGTTAAAATATTACGATTGTAATCTGATCATCTTCATAATTTTATCTTTGCAGCATTTCAATTGTCTTAAATTTAGTTTATATTCAATATTTAATTTATCTTTGCAGCATTACAGTTGTCTTATATTCAATATTTATCTTTACAGCATTACCAGCTGGCACAGTGATGTTTAATCCTGAAACCTCTCAGCCTCAACAAATTCAATCGATTGGTCAGTTCGTTTGTTATTATTATTCTTACTTTTGTTTTAAAATTTATACAAATTTTATATCTGCAATCTCTCATTTAAATATTTTAATTATTATTTTCAATTTGTTTGAATACAATTAGAGTAAGTAAGCCAAAATTTTTCATTTTTTGCTTGGTTTGGCAGGTGGAGGTCCAAGTGGTTTACCTCCTGGCCTTCAGTTCTTACCTCATGTATCTCAATCGGGTTAGTTAAGTTTTCAATATTGGAGATAATGTGAGTTTAATATAACTACCAAGTTATTCTCTATTTAAGTTTATTTTTCATCAACCTGGTGAGTTTTTTTAACACATGCGTGACTTAAAATTAGTTACTTTATTTTTTTTACAACTTTGAGTCTTACACATGAAATTAATTAGGAATACAAAGCATGAGTGGTGCTCCTCAGATATTTCCTCCGCCATCAATAAGTCTCGGTGGTATGTAATTTTTTTCTAACTGTAAATTTTTCTATATTTTATAGGTAATAATAATCTCTTACTTTATATTTTAAAAAAGTTCGTTAATTTTTTTGACATCATCCAAATCTATTTACCTTTTTTTTTTGTATTTAAATCTTTTTTCACTTTTTATACAGATCCATTTCTTCATCCTGGCAACATGGTGCCTCCCGGAGGCTATAGTTTTGCAGCTCCAAATCACTATGAAAGTGACAGTGAATATGATAGTGATAATGAAAATAGGCGGCATAGAAGCAGTCGTCGTGAAAGTTCACGTCATCGGTATTAATCCGATTTTTTTCATGAACATGGCAATTTTATTAAGCTCAAATTGCCTTTTTTTCTGGATAGCCTAAAAAAAGGAAATTTTTAATAAGTCTATTTTTCTTCATAATTTTAGAAGACACAGAGATAGAAGTGATAGAGATCGTAGTGATCGTAGTGATAGAGATCGTGATAGATCAAAAACACGAAGTGATCGTGTAAGAATTTAGCTATATTTGAGCCAAAAATTAACTGTACAGATAAATGTCGGCAATTACTGCTATTCTGGCATAACAATTTGACTCTTATTTTGATTTCCTAGGATCGCTCTTCATCAAGAGTAAAAAGAGAACATTCAAAAGCATCTTCAGACAGGTACTTTTTATGTATTTGTTTTTAATGACTTTTTTGAAATTGATATCTTTGTTAGTATATCACTGAATTATCGAGTAATAAAATTCAGTTTGTTATTGTTTTTTAGGAAAAAACGATCGTCACGTACAGTCAAGCAAGAGGGAGCTGAAGGAAGCGAAGAGTCCTCCGAAAGAAAGAGTCGATCATCACGTCGATCAAAGCAAGTAAGCGATGAACCAGAAGAGAAAAAAGATGTTACGAAGGATGAAGGAGCTCCGCCGAGCGTTAAACAAGAACCCGTTGGAGATTGATCAGAAGTTAAAGAAGTTCTTCGCGTTCTTACACCTTGATCAAAACGTTTCTAACATCTCATCAAATGTTAACCTATTAATACGGCGCAGCGTCTCAAAGACGTTGAAGATCATTTTTTTGTAAATAAAGTGTTGAACAATTGTCTATTGTTCCATTAGTAAATTTATTTACTGAAAGTAAAACGATTTTTTTTTCTGATTTGTTGCTTTTACTCAAGTCCCAATCCGTGGCCATTCTAAGAATACAAATTGCAAATTTTGTTTGCTTCAATATAGTTTACATACCCTAGAGAAAAATTTACGCGAAAATTTGGTTGTGGTTATAAAAACATTGCTGTGCTGAAATTCTATTTAAAAAAAGATTTTTCAAATGCCTAAAGATTTATGATAAAATAAAAATATACCTGACGGAACTCTATGAAGATTTAACTTGGCATTAATAGCGGCAGCTTCCCCGCAGTGTACTATTAGATAGGTAAAATGCTGATTTTAAACATAGTTACAAAAAATCCGAACGAAGTACTTTGACTAGTGTCGTCATCTTTAAAACACTTAAAAAGTTGGGAGTTTCTATGTAACTTTAATTTTTGTAACTTTAAAACTTCAATTTTTTTGTTAAGGTTAAAGAACAATGAAGTTAACATCGGAGCAACTCGTTTATAAAATGGGTTTTTCTCTTTTTAGTTTAAATATCGTCGATTCAATCAAAACCATGGTTATTCAGAAAAAGTAAAAGAGTACCAAAGAAGTTAAGATGTTACTTTTTTACTTAAATAGCTGGTGGATCTATTGGAAATAAAAACCTTTTTGCTTTTCAGTTTTATGATATACCAAGCATGCTTAATGTTGCTTTATTTTTAGATGATGCACAATGAGATCTTTGGAATAGGTCAAATGAAAACGGAGGTGGTCTGGAGGCTACTCACAATTACGTCCAGTAATGCACAAAATGTTAGTACGCTGGCAACAATTTCTTCAAACTTACCTTTTAAAAAATTTTGGAGCGGATAACTGTATGGCTGTTTAAAAAGGCTATTTTTACAGACACAGATCTTTTAAGATAATTATTTTTCACGAATATATGACACAAGTTTTATGATAACTTAGGGGCTCGCAATTTCTAGTGAACTGTTTGCATGTTTTAATTTTAAAATTTTTTATAAATATGAAATACCATTTTGCAATTTAAAATACAATAGAAAATTGCAAAAAAAAATCTTTTTAACCTCAATTTATTTCAAAAGTAAATTTATTTTTATTATATTTATCATGATCATCATCATGATCATCATCATGATCATCATCATGATCATCATCATGATCATCATCATGATCATCATCATGATCATCATCATCATCATCATCATCATCATCATCATCATCATGATCATCATCATCATCATCATCATCATCATCATCATCATCATCATCATTATTCCAAATCTTTTCGTGCTTAAATTTTAACTTTAATCAATCGCTAAAAATTGCTTAAATTTCATGAAGATTGTTTTAAAACGACTTTTTTGAACGAGTTTAACAAATAATATTTTTTGCTCTGGGAACAACACATTTATTATTAATACTCCGTATGATTCACTTTGTTCCGAGTTATTCACTTTACCTTTAGTGTTAAAATAAATTAAAATTTTTAAAATTTAAAATTAACTTAAAGATTTTAAAGCAGAAATAAATGTATTTTATAGTCAATAGGAGATGCTTGCAGATTAAGATTGCGAATATTTACTGGCCATTTGGAAAGTCCACTGCTTTCAGAATTATCTATTTATGGTTGTAAAAATTAACCATCTGCAAGAAGTAACGGGATTTTCTTATAACGCCTGATAATTTATATTTTACTATACTGTGAGGTATGCATTTCAATCTAAGAATCTTTTTTATGATTGGGCTTTATTATTGTTATTAAAATTTTATCATTGTTATTAAAAATTTTTGTTCTTAAAATTATTATGTGCTTTATAAGGTTTTATGAGTTGGGAGTTTTGAGGGTTGAAGGATTGGAAGGTTAGAGGATCAAAGGATTGGGTGTGCATGGTTGTGGAGATCTCTCAAGCTAAGAATATTGAAGCATCTCTGTATCCATATTCATTGTGATGGTTGCACTTAGTTCTATAACCGAACGTATTCTTACTTCTGCGCGATTTTTTTTTTTTTTACTGTCTAATGTTAATTTTCTTTTCCAACTCAAATAAAAACAAAAATCACAAAAATCACAAATTTTCAAACAAAATAAAGTTTCTCACTTTTTCTCATTGATTGTTTATTCATCTGTATATCTCTAACTCTTTGCTGTGCTTCCTACTCTTCTCTGATTTTTCTCTTTTACTCTTCCTTGCATCTTCTTATATCTTATTATACTCCCTTGCATCTTCTTATATTCGTTTCTTTATGTTTTGGCGTTAGCTTCTTTTTATTATCGCAGTTTGGTGTGTGAAACACTAACTTTTGGATTGGATAATTAAACAGCTACAAGTAGCTTCTTGTTTACATTAACGATTACATTTGGTTTTCTCACAACTTTAACTAATTGTGTAACTAAATCTCACAACTTTAACTAATAACTAAACTCACAAATTTAACTAATAACAAATTTAACTAATTTCTCACAACTTTAACTAAATGCTATTGGTAAATGGAGTTCGTAAAAAATATGTTTTTTAAATTTAAAGAATATGTTTTGAGCATCTTTCAACAATAGAACCCATTTTATTGGTAGTAACTTTTACTTAATTGTTAAAACAAAATTTTTGTTTATTTATGAGTTTGTTAGATTGAAATGCATAAAATGACGAAAACATGCTTTTATTCGATTTATATTTATATTTGCTCCCTATTATTAAGTGTTCATATTGACCGATATGATTGAGAATCGGTAAATTAAAGTCACAAATTAAGGTTAAAATAGAATTGTTTCCAAGGAGAGATTCAAAGCAATCCAAAAGCAATACCTAGAACTATCAAGTCTGAGGTGTAATTATTAAAGTATTTTATTATTTTAGCGGTTTTTAAAAATATCTTAATACACGAAAATTTTACTTTTTAACATTGACAAAAACGAAAACATAAAACTTCAAACAAAAGTGAAGACAATTTATTTTCATTAAGGTTTTATAAAAACCTAAAATAAAATTCCGGACTAGTAGAGTTACCCATCTTTAACTTTATGCAAAGTTCAAATCGTTTTTCATAAAACTGTTATGTATACTATTGATGTATAAAACAAATCGAATAGTGTTTGTTGTAAAAGGAACCAGTCAACAATAAGTTACATATATATATATATATATATATATATATATACATATTGAAAAATTATAATCTTGTTTCTTTTTTACAAATAAAAAATATACTGATACAGTACTGTCGCATTGTTTGCTTAATCTATTAGTATGCTATTTTCTAAAAGAGTTATTTCTTTTTCAAAAGCGTCCGTAAGCTCTGCAGGTTCAGCAATGATAGTCTCGTCTGTCATGATAGCTAACTGCAGTTTGCCATTATAGCTAAAAACAGATACCACAAGACCTACTCCACCATGAAGTGGTGGTGTAAAGACGATAGATTTCACGCGAGATCCAAGTATACCTAACGATGTGGTTGGCCCGGGAACATTTGAAACAATAAGCGTTGTATTCCTTCGCAATGCGAAAGCTGCGAATCGGCTAAAAAAATCTGGAAGCACGCTCGTTACGGTATAGAAAAAGAAAGAAAACATTTGTACGTGGGAGAGCTTCTTTAACAAGTTAATGCGATTGTTTGTCACTTGAAGTCTCTGTACAGGATCTGCAATGGAGAGCGGCAAATTGAGAAACAAGCCACCAGAATTGTTTCCCAGTGGAATATGGGTTTTCATCATTTCTGAGGCCGACCGTAAATTAAAAGTCATCGCAACAGGTTGGTCATCAGGAAAAATACTCCGATCTTTTAGATATCTGCGAAGAGCCCCAGCCAATGATGACATCATTACATCATTGACAGTTGTATCTGAAAGTACGTGATAATCATATTTGTCATTAAAACATTATTATAAAACATTATTATAAAACATTATTATAAGGCAGTAAACTTTCGTTTTTGGGTCTAAAAAACTCTAAGCAGTAAATACCAAAGAAAAAGTCCTCTTTTTAATGTTTGCTTTAGTTTAAAATGTTGTTCGACATACTGTATTAATGAAAATACATTTTATATAGATGAAAAAAGCTGAAAAACTGAAGTTTTAAATAAAGTAACTTTAACTATAATAAAGTCTCCAGAAACTTAATAAAGTTTCCAGAAACTTAGAAAGTTTGAATCAATTGAAATGTTTAAAACAATTTCAAAAAGTTTACATAAATTTACATAAATTTTACATAAGTTTACATAAATTTAAATAAATTTACACTCAGTTGAGTGGTCCCAATACAAAACATATTTGGACGTAAACGTGACTTTTGGGACGTAAATCTCACTTTTTAGTGGAGAAGAGAAGATTTGAAAATGGATGGTTCTTTTCAAGTTTATCTTAAATAGAAAATATTTTTGATTGTTTTTGTGAGGTATTCAATTATCTAAAGCATCATATTAAAAAAAAAATGGATAAGAGATGTTTTGAAATTGGACAACTCTTATATAAACTTTGGATTAAAATGGTTTATATTAATTTGAAATGTTTACATAAATTCAAAAAAAAAAAAAAGTATTTCTCTCAAAAAATAACAAACTTACTTGTTTTAGTTTTAATCTTCTTTATCGTGTCCAAACTTATAGGATTAGTCCAACTGATTGTCTTACTAGTTAAAGCCCTTGTCGCTTTAAATGGATTTCTAAGATTTCTTGAAAATGCTATTGCTAGAAGTGCTAATGGTCCAGTCAACAAGATTGTCAAAACCCTTAAAAGTTTTTTTGAGAGATAGCTTTGAGGTTTTGGTGGTACATTCATAAATTGAGGTTTCTGATCAACAAGTTCAGACAATAATCCAATTAGTGCAAATCCATCTCCAATGACATGATGTACTTTGGCAAAAATGATAAACCCTGTTTTATCTTTTTTGGGAATAACTTTAAACATCCAAGGGGATATGTCTTTAGGAAACGGCTCGGCAGTTAATCTAGAACACAGCTGCTCAATATCCTTTTTTGTTTCTGGCAAAACGCCCTTATAAATTGGAATATGTTGTCTAATGTTAAAATTCGATTCGTTTTCCCATACGTATGAAAAGTAGCGTTTCGTAACTCTTTGCGATAGACGGTCGTACGTTTTATCTAGAAGGCGGCGTCTATCAAGAAACCGAGCAGTAACCCACTTTCGAATTTTTTCGACATTTGGTTCACCCTCAAGCTCGATAACACCAATGATAAAATTTCTATTTTCTTCACTTTCGTGGATGAACGCTTTGTCGAACGCTGTAAAAACTGTGCCCAGCTTTCTATACGTAATAAGATAATTTTCAAGGCTACTATATAGCCGAAATGTAAGGATGACGGGAATGCACACCACACCAAATGTCAACCAAACAGCATATGCTAACGCACATAAAATACCATGTATTAAAAAAGGAATACTTCCTTCAATATATTTAAGGTATAAGACTGCCATTTATGAAAGTTTCCTGAAAAAGAAATTTATATTAGTACTTCAGTTGATAGTGATCATTTTAGCGAGTTGTAACTTTTATGCATGCATAGAGCTTATAAACAAATCCTGGCTTGAGAAAAATTACAATATTTAGCTAGTCACAGTGGGTGAAAAATTTTTATATAAATAGATTTAAAGTTAGCTAACAAGTAATTAAAATTATCTGTAGGAGAAAACAACAACAAAAAGACTTTTTTTGCTCGGTGTTGCTTTTTGGTAAAAAAAAAAAAAAAAAAAGTTTTCATAGAAGCTTAATTATCTAAAGATGATACAAAAAACTTTAAGTATTAACGTTTGGGGGATTTTTTCAGAATTACAAAATGAATAAAAATAACGAAGGCTAAAAAAATCAATGAAAGTGATAAATATTCCGATATTTGCATATGATTTTAAGTTGAATAATTTTGTTTACAAAAGCTGAATAAAACTTAAGTGTTTCTATATTTCACGATGAATCTCGAAATTTGTGGGTGGTCTTAAAGCAACCATAAGTCAGTGGAATCTGTAAGTAAATACTGTGCCTTTATTTATCAACGACTTTTACTTAATAGCCTAAAAGATTCTAAACTCAGCGAGTTTAATGTTTCTTTAAATTTAGAACTCTGTCTCTGTAACTTATAAAGCCAAAAAGGTATTGAGTTATACAAACACTTCGTAGCTGTAACAGTAAAACTTATGATTGAGTTAATTATAAATATCTATCTAATTTAGTTAATGATAAATACCTATTTGAACAGGCACTCTCCATTTAGTGGTAAAACACAATTAGTCATAAAAAAGTTTTATTTGATCCACGTTATATTATTAATAATTTTATTAGATTGCAACAACAAGTTTTAGATAAAAAGTTGCGTTTATCGTAAACCTAACATTTTTTTACTTATTTGGTTTACCAAACGAACCAAATCAATATTTTCTTATGAACGACGCTATGAATGTATTTTTCAGTTTTTTTATCTTCCACCGAACCAGTCTCTTGAAACTTTTTAGTAATTCGACAAATTGTGCTTTCAGACGGACGATTATGTAAACGATAAAATTTACGTAATTCTCTAAAAATACTTTTTACACAACGTGAAAAAGTGTACACAAAATAACGAAGCCATTTTTATAAAAATCATACATCACACTTTTTAAATATAAAAAGTGTGATGTATGATATTTATAAAAATGTTTGTACATTCACGAGAAACATTCACGAGAAAATGAATGATTTAAAACAAAACATGGCTGAAAATTTGTCCTCTAACATATTTCTCTTTTTATATTTTCGCCACGTTTTGTATGCATGTATGTATGTATGTATGTATGTATGTATGTATGTATGTATGTATGTATGTATGTATGTATGTATGTATGTATGTATGTATGTATGTATGTATGTATGTATGTATGTATGTATGTATGTATGTATGTATGTATGTATGTATGTATGTATGTATGTATGTATGTATGTATGTATGTATGTATGTATGTATGTATGTATGTATGTAATGTACACATATAGTTATGTTTAAACATATATATAAATTCAATGGAGGCTGGGCTCCGATTAGATGGTTATAAAAAGTAATTGGAGAGAATTAAAAAGTCTTCGTTTCAAACTCCTGTGAGCGGAGAATTATTTTTAAAAAATTTTAACCAATAAACTAGGGCCAATGCTATAAACAATTGGAAGTTTTTTTCGAGAAAAAAAATCTTTCCTAAAAACGCAATTTTTCACGTAAATTTTTTTTACGAAAAAAAGTTCGTAAACTAGAAGAATTTATCGCTGTTTGTATTTTTTCGGCCATTGCTATAAAGCATAAAACGTATACGTCACTAAAATTCATGTACTTTTTTTATTCGTAATACGTTATTGAAAACAACAATTTTTTTAAAATTTTTATCAAGTAGGCCTACTTAATAAATTTTATTAGTTATTGAGTAGGCTGTGCTGCCTATTCTATTTTTATATATATTTTTACATTCTAGCATTTGGTGTTTAAAAAAACTGTGTAAAATTAAAATAGGAACATGATTTAATTTTTTCGGATGAAGACTTAGATTTCGAAGTTGCAGGAAATGAGCTTCGCCACCGATTGCCTCGAGAGGTTGGTGTTTAAAACATCACTTAAAATTATTAAATTTTGATGTTTTTTTTTAATGATTTTTTATTGAATAAAAACAGAAATCATACTAAATAGGCGCAGAAATTATATTTTTGTTTTGTTCTTCAATTTCATTTTAGTTTAAATGGCCGCTTTTTTAACGAAGATGTTTCTGACAACGTTTTTCGAGAGCAGTATCGAGTCCCAAGAGCTTTATTAGATTTTTATAAACTAAGCTTAAAGATGGTTTGCAACATTATACTAAGCGAAATAAAAGCATTTCAGTACGTTTCCAGATAATGATATTTCTTCATTTTATTGGCACAAATGTTTTTTTTCATGTTCTCAGAGACTGTCATAGAATCTTTACCAACACAATTTATCGTATTATACACAGTGTAGGGGAAGCTATTTTCAATGTTAGTGTATTAAGTTAATAAAACTATTGAAAGTATATATATATATATATATATATATATATATATATATATATATATATATATATATATATATATATATATATATATATATATATATATATATATATATTACATATAATAAAATTGATATATACTATACATTACATCATTTTTTCATTGTTAATTTTATATATTGTAATATATCTCTGCTGTTGCTACTGTTTTTGAATATAATGATTAAGTTGCCATTATTATAACCCTTGTTATATATCATTAGCACTATTAGTAGTTTACTTCACATTAGTTTATAACTATTTGTGTGTAAACTTTAATGTAAAATCTTTAGTTAGAAATATATGATTGATTGATTACATACTTATATTATGTTAATATATGCTATATATTACATACTTATACTATAACAACACTTGTATATATATATATATATATATATATATATATATATATATATATATATATATATATATATATATATATATATATATATATATATATATATATATATATGTATGTATATATATACATGTAATTATACATATTTTTATCTAAATAGTTTGCTAATTAAAACATACTAAGTTCCTAAGAAGAACCTCTTTGTTTTCTCTGATCTTTATTGCTAGTATCATTTTAAGTTCTTTAGACAGCATTTTATTTTGTTATGTATTATTTTGTTGTGTATTTGTGTATTATATGGAATATTTGTCGACACAACAAGGAACTGAATAATCGATTAAATGCATATTTTAAGTAATTAGTTTATTATGGAGTTACTAAAATCCTTTTCAGTTTTATCTATAAAATATCTACATAAAAACACAAACAAAGAATGTTCAATGATTTTGAAGCGCTAACGTTGTTCCAACAATGGCCGCCAAAAATCACGAAGAAAATATCTAAAATTGAGATTAAAAATCTATCTGATGTTTTTTTTCGAAAAAACGCATTTTTTATCTGAAAAGGCGATTCCCTTGTTCGTTTATACCATTGGATTTAATAGCGAAGTTTTTATCTTAAAAACGGAATTTTTTGAATGTTTATAGCAATGGACTTTTTTTTTCTTCGCCTTTTACGGAAAAAACTTCGTTTTTTATGTTTATAGCATTGGCCCAGGATTAACTTTTTAATTGGGAATTTTTCGCATTTGATTGCTGCTTGGTTGAAAGACGAAAATTTGTTTTAACACAACTTGGTTGTGCTAAATGACGCGCATTCAGAAAACATGATGCTTAAAGTATAACTTCATGGAAATGTCTTTTAAATTTTTTTTAAAATATAAATATCTACACACGAAAGTATAAATTTATTAGAAATTACTTACCTGTGCTATTATCCAACTTTTCACCCTTAAAGTATGTCTATACCAACTTTTTTTTTTTTTTTAACGAAATGACAGTTTGAGAACGGATGTTTATTTAAGATGGTTGCGAAATATTTACTAATTTTTCAAACATCTTAATTATGATAGACTAATTATAAAATAAACAACAAATTTAAACCGTTAATAGAGCGACCAAGAAAAATCGATTCGCTGAAATAAGATTCTTCAGGAGATCTATCTTCTGTTTTTAAAAAGAAATAGCCGAAGATCATTTGAAAAAGTATAAAATTTGGTATATTTTGAAAAATGGTTGAATGATAACCGTTTAAGGGAAGAATGAAGTCGTCGCAACAACAAAACCACATCGTATTTTATAAACAATCATATTTAATAAAATGATTTAATAAACAGTTGTCAGTTTTCAGACTTATATTACTATTAAATGTTATCTTTTTCAATATGACTGACGTTTTGTAAAAAACTGAAGATGTAATATTTATTAAACGAATACTTACAATGTTTAAAAGAAAGTAAATATTCTTATAAGGCTGATGCTTTATAAAGAACTAAAGAAGTAATATTTATCAAATGACTAGTATTAAATTACAATATGTTTGGAAGAAAGTAAAAACTAAAGTGCAATCGAACCGTTTACCGGTTCTTGTGATCAACTTGATACACTTTAAAGGAACTTATTAAAACGTGTTTTAAAAAACGTTATAGAAAATATGCAAATTAAGACAAAAGCACGAGACAAACGAATGTTAAGTAAAAATAGGACGAAATTTTGTAAGAACCTATTAGTTACGTAAGTTCTATGTTGAATTAAAAACCCAATGCCGAAAATATCTTATTAAAAATAAGATATGGCGTCGTCTTTAGAAATCCGATCTTTTTACTTTCATGACGAAAAAGGAAATATCACTTTGAACTATGATAATATATTCATTTATAAACTCCTAAATATATCTTTTGAAATAATATTTCTTGGCATAAAGAAAATGAGACAGCAAGTTATCTTTTCAATAACTATAGCCATTTTAAAGTTAAAAAAGTAATCATTTTTTAAAGACGATGTTATTACCGCAAAGTGCATATTTCGCGATTTATAAAATACATATTGTGAGGAGGGAAAATGAGAAAACCTTGAGTTTTCACCCGACTCAAGCATATAAACTTCGAACGAACAAACGAGTGAATCAACCAAAATATCAGGTGGATACACATGTTCAATGAGTGAGTCACATCATTTATGTTGAAAACTGTTTTCGTAAACACGATTAGAAATACAATGATATTAATTTGATTAGTTCTCAAAAGTTCTGTAGCCTTTCTGAGACAAAGACTAATAAGAAGAAAACTTGTAAAACCTGTCATATAAATGATTAAGCGAAAAAGAAGAAAAGTTAAAAATAACACTAAAAGACGTATACATGGAGACTTATTTAACCTGTCATGATAAATAAATGATGAATGAGTATATATTGAGAATGAGAAATAAACGATAAACAACCAAAAACTATAAAAAGAAGGGAAACGAAGACGAAGAAGAGAGGAGGAGAAGAAGAGGAGGAGAAGAAGATTTTAAGAGAAAAGAGTTTAAAGAGATTTTGTGAAATTCTCTTTATAAGAGAATCTGATGAGAAAATAATTTTAAGAGATATTAAGAAAGATTTTAAGAGAAAAAGAGTTTTGAAGATTTAATGAAAAACTTATGAAAAGAATTTATGGAAAATTCAACGAGAAACTTATGAGAAGAATTAATAGAGAGTTTAAAAGAGAACTTTATGAGAAGAGTTGGTAAGAAAATATTTGAGTAACTTTCAATATGCGTTATTATGAGTAATAATGTATTGTTATATGTATGAGTTAATATTAAGAGAATATATATATTGATGAGAAATGAGATTATTCGTAAGTATTTTAATTTGTATATTGATTAAGGCAATATCATTATTAGAATTTTGTTTATTGCTTTATGCATTAACAATTGTTAATCATCACATCTTTAAAATAATAAAATAAAAATAAATAAAATCCACCGCCCTCACAATATTTGTATAATATCAAAATTTCTATGATATAAATTTTTGTAAATATTTAAAAATAATTCAACACTCTTTATAAAAAAAAAACGAAGAAAAAATGAAACGACACCATTTGAAGATAAAAATCATCTTTCTAATCTATTTTTGCCACCTTTTTAAGAAAACCGCGAGGAAAAAAAAACAACTGAAGTTATGCAAACTTCTCTAAATATTTCTTTATGTTTTCTTCAAAAGTAGTGCGCTTCCCAATGCCTAAATTAATAAGATCCGAGCAATCAAGCTCACAATCAAATGGTCGAGACACTCCTATAGAAGGTTCATTATCTGGCTTTATATGTTCCATCGAAAAATTAAATATGCGTGACATTATTTCAACCATTTTGTACTTTGTCATTTTTTCATTGCCACTCCAATGCCAAATGCCATTAAAAGAAGCATTTGATTGTTTGTACTCCACTATTTGACGACAAACAACAGCAACATCGTCTGTACTTGTTGGGAAACGTTGTTCATAGTTGGAGACCTTTTTTGTTGTTTTGCTGTCTTTTAACAATTCAAATAATTCTAAATAAACAAGCAAATATACATAAAATTTACTTCTACAAACTTGTCACTACAAATAAAGGTTAAGTTTACTCTTTCCATTTACTTAACGCAAAAAGAATGTTAGATATTAATGATCACATTAAATATAAAGAAATCTTTTTTTTAAGTACATAAAAAACAAAACAAAACAAAAAACAAAAACAAAAAAAAAAAAGCAAACAAACAATACAAAAAATTCACATTGAAAAATAAAGGTTAAAAATTACTTTTTCTGATAGAGAATTATATTTTAACTATATATGTTAATATATATTCTTTTAAAACACCAATATGTTAACATATATGATTTATTAGATCACCAATATGACAATTATGAAACAATTGTGACACAAAATGAATGTGAAATGATATCTTTTACATTTACAAAAGATTTCTTTTGTATGAATAGATTATTATTAGAATTATCATATATATCATAAATATTTCTTAATACTTATATGTAAAAATTTTAATTTATTCATATATATATTTACAAAAAATGGTATCTAAAACAACTTTAACACTGACATAAAATCAGCTGGAGATATTGGGTTATGCAGTCCTGGGTTATCTGTTAGAGAGGTTAAAAAGGTCTCTAAAGCTTTACTTGTCCAGGTTTTGATTAATTGTCCTCCCAGAAATATAACATTTGACTAAATGGTATAAAACTGGTTGACATGAAATTGGTATAACAATGGTATAACTGGTATAACTATATAACAATGGTATAAAACTGGTTGACATGAAAAATCAAAACTTAAAGTAATTGTAAGCCACATGATATCTTTAGCTGGAGTTGAACAGACCTCAGGACCTCTTAATTTATCAGCTTAAAATGATGTGGTATGACTTCTACCAGCTAATAATCAAAATATGATTGTAATTTCATTGATATGAACTCAATTTACTTTTATTGAGTAATTCAAATGCTGTTTCAAAAACACACTTGCAATAACTTAGTAACTAAAAAATTTCTTTGGGTTGGATGTCTAAGTTTACATTTACTGAATTAACTAAAATTATCGCATTTCTTAATCAACTAAGTTAGAAATTAAATTTTACACATGTTCTAAATACACATATAATCACTAATACCAAATCTGTTATTCTAACTATATTCACATAGCGTTACTGTTTTTTTACCCTTAAATCTGTAGAAACTTTTAATGGCTCTTGTAACAGTATATAATTTAGAAAAAAGCTGTACCATAAAAAATGTCTTAATTACAATTTAAGCATTTTGAGAAAGTTACTAAGACAAATAGCAACATAGGTGTGGGTTAAAATTAGTAACATACAATAAGTAAAGTAATAAAAGTATTTTTTTAAAAATATTCTAACTGTTATACCATTTTAAAAAAGTGACAATAGGTACCAAATAATACTATTTCATACCTGTGACTGCACTCTCTTTAAGATACTCAACTTCACCATACAATATTGGAACTCTGAGAACACAGGAGGTTCTGCAATTTTCTAAAACAGAAATTTCACCTTCTCGTTTTGATATTCCATATTCATTCAAGGGTTTAGGAACATCACTTGTTCTATATGGGGGGTGGCAGCCATCAAAGACATAATCAGTACTAATGTAAAGAACGAATCCTCCATTTTGATCCATAAGTTTAGATATATTTTGAGTTGACATAATATTAAGTTGTTTTGTATGCTCTTTATTGTTTGCTACAAAATCAGGCCTTCGTTCAGCTGCAGCATGTATAAACACATCTGGTTTTTCATTTTCTATGAAATCTGCTAACTCTTTTTCATTGCACAGATCAACTTTGCGTAAAGCATCACCCAATCTTGTAAATCCTAGCCCTAACACATCCCAATTAGTTTGGTTGCAAAACTCTTTATAGATAGACCTGCCAAGAAGCCCTGAGGCACCACTTATAACAACTTTCATATTAGTCAGATAAAATGAAAAATTCTAAACTACAATAACATGTCACTATTAACTTCAGCCAGATTTAAACAGAACTTTAGTAAATATAGTTATTTTTCTTTATTTAAATCATCCTTTTTTTTAAATTTTAAAAATACACAGCTAAATACATCCTGGTAGAAACGAAAATTGGTTTGTGTGCTTAAACTTATAATTTGGCTAAAGCTTCTTAGGTTGTTTTAGCGCAACACAAAGCTTTTCTTCTACTAGATATATTAGCTAACTTGTTGAAAAATGTTATGTTAGTGTCAGTCCCAGTGCACAGTGATCTAGAATGCAATTATGGCACAAATTAATGATACGCAATCATAAAATTTTGTTTAATACTTATAATTTGTATTCTAACAAAAAATAAAACACACTGGATTTGCTCAAATGAACTTTAACTGTTTTTATTAAGATAAAAAATGAATTAGACGTTAAAATATCGTTGCAAAAGCATTTATAATAATGATCCAAACGCATACGATTTAATATTTAATTTTGAGGAACAACAAAACCTTTTAGATTCACCCCCAAAACATTCAACAACTTGTAACTTTACACAATTGTTTAATCACCTCTAAACAGAAATAATAAATCATTGAGCTTGATTTATCACCTACACAGAAAAAGGAAATCATTGAGCAAAAACATTTAATTTATGGTGATTTGTAATAGCGTGTTTCATTATTTCGCACCAGCAAGGATACTTTATAACTAATACTTCCTCAGTTCCCACGGCATATTTTTAAGGTCAAAGTTTTCCGTTGTTCCCGTGGTATATTTTTATTGTCGCGTTAACTTCATACCCACAAAAAAATGTTTGTAAGAATATGCAAAATATCTTTATCAAGTTTTCATCCACCGCAGTTATCTCTGCAGACATTTTCAAGTTTTAGAAAAAAACTTGTGCCGCGTTACAAGTGCATCTATATTCAGGTTTCTGTTGACCTTCAAATACTTTTGAGATTTAGAAATTGAAATTAGCAGAAAACACGGGAGGTTTTGTTAAAATTTATCCAATATATCGAATTATGTTAGAAATCATAAAATAGAGATAGAATTCATTGTCAGTCAAAAAAATGGTTAGAGTTCGAAGTAGAATTTTCTGAAAATAAAAGTGAAGTTCAGATATCAGAACTTTCAACATCCGGATACCTAGTAGGAATTAGACGTCCTTAGACGTCCACTGGACGTCTAATGCCTACTGGGTAGGTTGAAAAGTTTGAAAATTTTGCACCAGAGCCAAAAAACAAAAGGTGTAAAACTTGGCATCTTTTAGCATAGAAAGCTTTCATTTGTGGTATAGACGAGTTTAAGGCAGCCATGATAATAGTCTGACAAATTATTCTACCAACTTCTTCAGGGCAATAATAATATCTCAGTCTTTTTGAATGAAAGTTAAAGATAAAGTTTTATTTCAATATTTTTGATAATTTTAGAAAGATTTATTTGGTTTGATCTATTAAAGTAAACTTAACCCGAGAATGGGAAATATATATAAAATGAATAGTTTTAACATAGATTAATGTCTTACAGTTTGTTTCTATCTGCAATTCTTCTAACACAGTCAACTTTTTGCTTCAGTTCAACTCATCAGTTGATGTCATTTTATCTTGTTGGATTTTGTCTTCTTAGTTTCTAACATTTTTCTGAAGCTAACCTTTATTCTTCAACAAGCACCCCAGCAGGCTGATTACTTCAAATATAACATATAGTTTACATTTGAAACTTTTTTCAACTAAACAACACAATCTGATATTACAAAAATTTTCAAACAGCCACGGATAACCAACTGTTGATGTGAATATAACTAATTCAAAGATATTAGGCCATAGCCCTTGTATGATTAAAGTTACTTTAGTTTCCTATGGTAAATTTCTGTAGGGGAATGATTTTATTTTTCTACCCCTTTTTTTTTTCAATCTATAAAGTATGATGTTTCTTAATTTAGCACGTGCTTTTTTCCTAAAAATTTCCTTGTTAAAGTGGTTATAAAGTATAACCTAATGGATATATTAGTGGAGTTATTGAGTAATATATTAGCTTGATGAACGTTATTACAAGTGAATACAAGCAAGATCAATATAACGGTTGCAGCAAATTCTTGCTGCAACTCTTATATTGATCTTACTTATATTCATTTATAATATCAGCATTTTGTTTTTTAGTAAAAGGCTTAAAATCCTCAGCTTTCAAATTTCTAAAACAACTTTTGTTGCTATTTTTTATTTGCTTTCTTTTTTTAAAGAAAAAGGTATCAGGTTGATGGCCGAAATTTCAAGTAATATTTTAAAACAACTCAGAAGTATAATGTTCCCTTATATTGACCTTATTTTTACAAAATGAAAGAGTAACAATATTAATTAGGCATAAAATTTGAAGTAATTGAAGTCATTTATGATTTTGAAAGATTAGTTAGGCTGTTTCATTCTTGATTAAATTATCTTTGTTACATACAAAAAGTATATTAAGTATAGTGATAATAATTTTGGAAGGAGCCTCGCATGCGTTAAGACCGGTCCTAATCAACAATTAAACCGGGTTTTATTAAAATGGCGCAAGTCACTAAAGGTAAACCCTCGGAAAATCAAAAACAGCTTTCTAAAGTTTTTGTTAGTTATAGAATTTTAATAAAAACCTTTTTCGGGCATTTTTTTCCTGATTATTAAGCGTGAAAGAAACAACTGGTAAAAAGGAAAAATGGTTAAAGTCATTTTTTTGGAAAAAATAAAATGACTCTCGTCGCTTTTACAAAAAAACACTTTAATGAGATGCAATAGTTGATTTCACTTTTAAGATTTTACATCATTTTAAAATTCTGTTAAGTGCAATGACCGAGGAAAGTCAAGAGAAACACTGTATACTTTAAAAAAAACAAACTTTGCATTAAACAAAACTATTGAAAGAAAAATAAATTGAAGTGAAAGGAGAATATAAAAACAAAAAGGATTTATTTACTTATTAGTCCTCTGGTAGATGAGACAAAAAAGAAATTCAAAAGGCTAATAACTAATACTTCTAAACTGTAGACTTATTACTGGAGCATATAGGCTTTTTTTATATGCTAAAAGTAATATGTAAAAAGAACCCATCAATCTTTCACTTTTCCAGTTAGACCTAAGGCCTCTACCATCGTGGATTATCTCTCAAAGCACATTGTGAAAAAAAAAAAGAAAAGATTTTTGGAGGGTTTTTCTTTACCAACTATTCGCTTACACATGAATTTCCTTTTAAAAACACCATAGAAAACTTTGTACAAGTAACTGCCTTAGGAGATATTTAAGCTCAAAATAAAACAAAAAAGCTTTATTTTGTGATTTCGGAACATGATTTATTGTCTATAAAATCCAACTATAGTTGCAGAAAACTTACAAAGAAATGTTTTTATCATGTTAATATTACTAAATATACCTATAAAATTAGCAAATTTCAGGGACCATTTTCTCTGAATTAATTGAATTCGAAGACAATTTAAGACATCATTGCCAGACTTTTACCTAAATTTCTCAGATAATTACTCTTAAGGATTAAGGATTAAAGTTTAAATAAAGACTCTTTTTAAATAATAACAAATTATATTAATATGTAAATTGCGAGAATTTTTAAAAAGATCTTTCGGTCAGTTAAATTTCTGATTAAAGTAATTTAAATTAAAATAGCATTTTGTAACGAATCTTCATTTATTTGGTATGTGCGTATCTTCAATTTACGGCACCGATTTTAAAGATAAAATCTGTGACCATTTTTTCACCGCGTGCTCGAGGTAGGTGTCGTATAGATGGATTTTTCTCGTCTTTTTTTTTAGAATTTTATATTGACTTAGATAATATTTTAAAAGTAGAGTGCTGTAAGTTTACTGCAGTTTATTTTTTTTTTGCACTAACTAACTTTTTTAGTGATTTCATTGCTATTGAAAACTTCATTCCTGTTCTGGAAGTGAATTGACATTGAAGGGATGATGGGTTTTTTTTTTCTAACTTTTGAATCAATTTTCTATATCTATTTTCTATGTACCTGCCAAATTTCATTAAAAAATAATGACACGCTCATATTCTATTTTTGCACGCAGTAAAGGTACCAAATATTCTTCTGTTGTAGAGGTTGGGGGGGGGGGGGATTCACAATTATGAGCATTTTGTGTATTTGACTTTTTTATTCATTAAAAAATTGTTTTTTTTTAGAAAAATGAAACTTTATTTAAAATATTGGTGATTTTTTAGAGTATTCAAAACGTGATTTACACACAAACACACAAAAAAAAAAACCATATTCTGTTATTAGTTGAATAAAAAATATAACCGAGGCAAAGTAATGCGCTATAAACTAAACAATGAAGTTTAATTATAAAACCACCGTAAGCCGAACGCTAATTTTTTAGGTTGGTTGCAGTTTTCTTAAGCATTCCTTATAATGAATTTTTGTCACTTAAATGGGCATAACTTTTAGTAGAATCATTAGTTTTTTATGAAATTTTCACCATCGTAAAACTGATTTAAAGCTCTTTACAAAGATGTATAATAATTAAATATTTGAATAGTTTAAAAGTTTTGCACACATACCTACATTTATAGAATATGGAAACACCGTCCACCACAATAATAACTAAAATTTAGTTCCACCCGGGCTTGAACCGGGGACCTTTCGCGTGTTAGGCGAACGTGATAACCACTACACTATGGAACTATTGATTATATCCGAAAATTATTTGTATTTAATCCATTATCAAAGCAATTAAGCTTTTGAAGTACTATACAATTGAACAGATTTTACTCATTTATGTGCAATGATTAGTATTTTTGAAAATATCATCTGCAAAAAATTCTCTAGAAAATCATCTTGGTATGGTTTCGATCTAGTTTTTAACTCTAAGCTCAAATCTATTTTACTAATTCCTTTAAACTCCTTGAAACAAAATACCACCTCAAGCCATCACAGCTTCTGGATGATTACCTCTCATAACTGTAAATAAATTCAGACAGCTCTTGAGAATAACAGTACTGTGAATAAGTTTTAGCCCACTTATTAAAACTTTTTATATAAAATAGAACCTTATTTCAAACAATACTCAACACTATTTTAACAGACAAAAGCAATATTTTCCAAAATTTTAAATAGATTTTTGTATTTAGATATATAATTGTTTATTTTTATTATATGCTGATATGAACCCAATTCGTATGAGCTCGTTTGTTTTTAGTTTGCTCTTGCATTTTTGTTTATTTATTGCTGTGAAGGCTTATATTATATGATAGTACAATTTACAAAGATATTTTATAGATATTGTGTTTAATATTACTTTTGTTTTTCTTAGAGCAAAATCTATTCTAATTTAAGTTTTTGTTTTTTTTTTTCTTTTATATTATCATGTTTATTGTTATTAAAATGCTAAAATGGGTAAAATTCAACTACTGGAACGTAAAAAAATTATCGTCCTTTATAAAAATTAAATCGTAAAAAAATTATCGTCCTTTCTCAACGACAAGTTGTCCAAAAAACAAAATATTCAAGGACAGCTATTTGAGAAATTATAAAAAAATTTAATAACACGGGATCTCTTGAGCTCACAAAGCATGACATAAAGTGTTTTAAAAATGTGTCATTCAGACTGCGACTGGGACCAATGTTTCTTCATCTTACATTCAACGCATTTTGCTAAAAGCTGGGTTAAGAGGGCGTGTTGCAGTTCGGAAGCCTTTATTACGTCGTGGCAATAAAGAAAAATGGCTTAAAAATATACAAAACAGCATAATAATTGGACGCAAGAAATGTTAAACCGGTTCTACACACAGATGAATCAAATTTTGAATTGTTTGGTAGCAGAAGACGACAGTATGTAAGAAGAAGGGCTGGAGAGGCTTATCACCCTGATTATCTACATCCAACAATCAGGCATGGGGGAGGTTCTGTTTTAGTTTGGGTTAGTTGATTTAATCAGAATTGATGGCAAACTGACAGGAGAACAATATATAGAAATTTAAGGACATCATGCAATACCATCTGGAATGAGACTAATTGGTAATAATTTCAATCTACAGCAAGACAATGATCCCAAGTATTGTTTCCAAATGGCCAAAAAATATTTACAGGACATGTGTGAGGAGAGAGTTCTCGAAGTAATGAACTGGCTTTCTCAAAGTCCAGATTTGAACATTATTGAACATGTTTGGATTATTTAGATAAAAAAAGGCTGAATATAACCCCAAAAATGTCGAAAAATGTTTCCGAATATTAAAAAGAGAGTACATGTTTTTTTTTTATAAGCATAACGCTTATAAGCATATAGAGGCTCAGATTTGGAAAAAAAATAAGCATATGTAAGCATATTCCTGAGCCTCGATAAACTATTTTAAAAATTTAAATTTTATTTAATTAAAAACTTTAAATATATATATTTCTAAATTTAAACCAACAAAAACAACAAAAATCGAAGTTTATGTTTTGCAATCCAACAAGTCTCTCTGAAGTGTTTTATTTCTCTCTTTTTTTTTTCTCTCTCACTTTTAATGTGTAGTTTATTTAACACCATATTTAAAATGTTTATTTTATTTCTAAGTTCAATCTTTGATTTCATTGATAACATTTTTATATAGTATATATGCTTTATTTTTTATTACTATACTATAACATTAATTCAGCTACATTAAAACCAAAGCAAATACAGAACATAAGTCAATTTTTTATTTTTCTTATACCCATTAACCTTTAGTAACGCGCACACTTTAAGAAAGTATTCCCTTACAAAAAAACCCAGCGAACTTCCAGTGAAAGTTCACTGGAAATGTAAAAGATCACTGGAAATGTAAAAGATCACTGGAAATTCACCGAGTTCGCTGGGTTTTCCGCAAATTTTACGACTTCGCTGGAAGTTCACTGGAAGTTTAACAAAAAACGTCATTTTATTTCCAGTGATCTAAAACCTGAGTGGAAATTTAGCGCTGATTTTCAATAATCGAAAACGCCGCGGGTTTCATAACTCAATATTGATATAACTTTTGCTAACATAACTTTTTTGAAATTTGACAGATATAACATCTTGAAAATTTTTTTCCAATTTCTGTAATAAAGTAAACGTTGTTTTTTTATATCCACAGTTTCAGTTTCTATTATTTTAAGTTCTACTCAATTTCCAAAACCACAGGTATGTTGTTCAGTATGTTCATTTTTATTAAAGCGAGTTCATATTCAACTTTATAATTTCACAAAAATTTATTATTATAAATTTCTTTATTGTAGATTATTGAACATAATAGATAATGATTGATTATATATATATATATATATATATATATATATATATATATATATATATATATATATACATATATATATATATATATATATATATATATATATATATATATATATATATATATATATATATATATATATATATATATATATCTGTGTGTGTGTGTGTGTGTGTGTGTGTGTGTGTGTGTGTGTGTGTGTGTGTGTGTGTGTATTAGGGTGTCCCAAAAACAGCATTTTTGAAAATAATTTGTTCCCACCCCCTAAATGTGTTCTATTTAATACAAAAACACTAGGTTTAAAATTTTTTTGGAATAAAAAATATTTTAAGGGGTCCTTATAATTTCAAAATATATATATATATATATATATATATATATATATATATATATATATATATATATATATATATATATATATATATATGTATTTACATATATATATATATATATATATATATATATATATATGTATTTATATATATATATATATATATATATATATACATACGTATATATATATACATACGTATATATATATACACGTATATATCCGAATAATTTTAAATGTATTCTTAAAATAGAGGGCTCAATGTTCTTAAAAGAACATAGCAATAATAAATTAGTAAAAATCATTTATCAAACTTATTTCATTTTACACTGTGTTTCATCAATTAAGACATCAGAAAATTTCATCAATTAAGACTCATCAGAATAGATATTTTGTAAGTTTTATAGTTTTCAAAAGAATATTAAATTTTCTGAATAATTATAAAATTTAAATAAAATTATAAAATTTTATACCGCTTAAACACCTTCATTTAACATATATATGCATTTGATATTTATATATACATCATACACTTGATAAAAAAATTTTCATCAAATAAAAGTATAGTTTGTATTGTATATACTAAAGAACTAGCTGTTAAATAAGCATCATTGTTATTTAAGCACAATTAGGTTTAGTACAATCGTTTCTCTTGTTCTCTTTCTGATGTTAATCTTGTTTAAC